>NC_056759.1:30430884-30740884 GCF_018687715.1 Carya illinoinensis
CGTGCTGGGCCATAGAGTGTCATCCAAAGGAATTGAGGTGGATCGAGCCAAAATTGCAACCATAGAGAAACTACCACCTCCAAAGAATGTGAAGGGAATCAGAAGTTTTCTGGGACATGAGGGATTTTATAGAAGATTTATCAAGGATTTTTCTAAACTCTCTAAACCTTTATGTAATCTTCTTGAGAAAAATTCTACATTTGACTTTGATGTTGTTTGTTTGCAGGCCTTTAATGCACTCAAGGAGAAGCTAATTTCAGCACCAATTGTGATTGTGCCTGATTGGAGTCAACCTTTTGAAGTTATGTGCGATGCAAGTGACTTTGCAATTGGAGCAGTGTTGGAGCAAAGGCGAGACAAGCTGTTTAGAGCCATCTATTATGCAAACCGGACATCGAATGAAGCTCAATTGAATTATACGACAACTGAGAAGGAGATGCTTGCTGTGGTGTTTGCTTGTGACAAATTTCGGTCTTACCTCATTGGTACAAAGGTGATAGTGTTCACTGATCATGCAACACTTCGCTATTTGTTTGGCAAGAAGGATGCTAAGCCAAGGCTAATTTGTTGGATCCTCCTTCTTCAAGAATTTGACTTGGAGATTCGAGATAAGAAAGGAAGTGAAAATTTAGTGGCTGACCATCTCTCTCGGTTAGAGCAAGAGGAAGAAAGATCGGATTCAGTGGTCCAAGAGGCATTCCCTGATGAGCAATTGTTTGCATGTGAGATCAAGCTTCCGTGGTATGTTGATATTGTTAATTATCTAGCTTGTAAAGTTTTACCATCTGATCTTACTTACCATCAACGTAAGAAATTTTTGCATGATGTGAATCATTATCTTTGGGATGAGTCTTTGTTGTTCAAAAGATGCCCTGATCAAATCATTAGAAGATGTGTGCTGGAAGAAGAGATGCAAGACATCCTCCATCATTGCCATTCCTCATCATATGGAGGACACTTTGCAACCACCCGTACAGCAGCTAAGGTACTTCAAAGTGGGTTCTATTGGCCTTCTATTTTTCGTGATAGTTACACTTTGGTGAAAACTTGTGACCAATGCCAACGTATGGGAAATATTTCAAGGCGTCATGAGTTACCATTGAAAGGTATCTTAGAAGTTGAGTTGTTTGATGTTTGGGGAATAGATTTTATGGGGCATTTTCCTCCTTCTTTTGGTTTTGCTTATATCTTATTAGCAGTTGACTATGTGTCAAAATGGGTGGAAGCAATTGCTACAACAACAAATGATGCAAAGGTAGTGCTCAAATTTCTGCACAAGAACATATTCACAAGATTTGGCACTCCACGAGCTTTTATTAGTGATGAAGGGACTCATTTTTGCAACAAGTTGTTTGAGAATCTTCTTTCTAAATATGGTGTGAAGCACAAGATAGCACTTGCTTACCATCCTCAAACTAATGGTCAAGCTGAAATTTCAAATAGAGAGATCAAGAACATCCTTGAGAAGACGGTCAAAATCAATAGAAAGGATTGGGCGAAGAAGCTTGATGATGCTTTGTGGGCATACCGTACAGCCTTTACAACACCTATCGGGATATCTCCATACTGATTAGTGTTTGGAAAGGCATGCCATCTTCCTGTAGAATTGGAGCATAGAGCTTATTGGGCTGTAAAAAAGTTTAACTTTGATTTGAAGGCAGCAGGTGAAAAGCGACGTCTTCAATTGAATGAGATGGAAGAGTTCCGGAATGATGCATATGAGAATGCAAAGATCTATAAAGAAATGACGAAGAAGTGGCATGACAAACAGATTCTTAGGCGAGAGTTTGCTCCAGGGCAACAAGTTTTACTCTTCAATTCACGACTCAAACTCTTCCCAGGAAAGTTAAAATCAAGATGGACTGGTCCTTATACAATTCATGAGACTTTCTCTTTTGGAGCAGTAGATTTGAAGGACAAGACAGGGAATATTTTCAGAGTTAATGGTCAAAGATTGAAGCACTACTATGGAGAGCAAATGAAAAGGAACTATGCATTTATTCCTCTTGGAGATCCTAATTGATGATCATTGAAAAGTCTGGCTGTAGACTTTAAAACAAGCGCTTATGGGAGGCAACCCATAGATCTATCTTTCTTTCTTTCATTTATTTTATTATCTTTATTTATTTAAGTTTTAATAAATTGGTTTTTGATGCAGGTTTATTTAGCAAGAATAAAGAGCTGAAAAATTCTAATCTACGGAAGATTTATGATGCAACCAGGGAAGTTTCTTTTATTTCTTCGATCCTTTTTACTTTTGCATTACAATGAGGACATTGTTTAGTTTAAGTTTGGGGGTGTAAACTCCTATAATCATTTGATCCTCTTGTTTTCTAAATCTTGGGTTGTTGATGGGATGTTTGATTCTCTTACCAAGCATGCATTGGAGTAAGATTGAATTCTTTATGACTCTGAAATTTGTGATTGAAGATAGTTTTGAGAAAAATTTTCAAAAATTTCTTTTATGTCAAGTGAAGTTTTGTGGGTACTTTGGTTTAAATCTTTGACCTTGAACACAATTGAGCACATAGTCGTTTTCTCTTATTCCATTTTGCTTATGAAGAGAAGAAGTTGAATTAATTGAAAGAGGGAGGTTCGATTTTGCTTTGCTCTAGAATCCGTTGATGGGTCCTTGAGGCAAAATCCTAGTTGAGACCAAATATCAGAGAAATGATCTAGGCATTTCTTTGGCATAACCAAAAAGTTTTCCCAGCCGTCCTAAATGTCATGCCATCATTACATAGTGTGTTTCCATAGTCAACCCCCTTGAGCCTTCATGAGCCTTTATTTATTCTTTGAACTACATAAACCATGCCAGCTTTAAGCCTGAAAAACAATTACTCTACCTTTGATAGTTTGAGAAAATACTTTGGTGGAGAGTTACATTTAAAAGAGAAAAATTGGTTTCATGATGAACCGTATTATCTTTGCTTTGATTGATCAAAGAAAAAGAAGAAAAAGAAGAAGAAAGGAAGTAAATGAAAAAAAAAAAAAAAAAACAGAGAGAAAAGAAGAAGAAGAAGAAGAAGAAGAAAAGAAAAAGAAAAAGAAAAAGAAGTCGCTAAGCGGAGTGTGAATTACCTCAGATTTTGTTAAGGGAATTGTTGGTATTACATCAGTGATTACAGCAATAATAATGCCACAAGTATGAGCATATTGCCAAGAAAGAGCTATGATTTAAATCATGTGGGTTTCTCTTTTAATGTTCTTTTCACTAAGTATTTTTCCAGTTTGATTTAATTTCCCATATCCAGTTCTTTCTTAACCCTCACCCTGTGGCCTATCATTACAACCTTATTAAAGACCTTTTGATCTCTGATTTTGGTGTTGACTACATTAGTGGAGAGGATTTTTGAAAATTGGACTTATAGGGTTAAGTTTTAAGAGAATTCTTCTGATTTTGGTTGTTCTACTTTTATCTGAGTTTGCAGGTGGTTTGAGGTTAAATTGACTATATCACACACACTCAAGGTCTTAGCTTTAGGTTGAAGTAAACACCTAACTCTTGCTTGACAAATTGCAAAAATTTTGATTGATTTTCCTGCCATCTTTGATGTTAAAAGAGTAAGATACTAGAGATGAAATCTAAATTCATAAAAGCTTGGTAAGTGATGATACTTCTCTTTCGGGTTGAGTCGATATTGCCTAAACTATCATTTGCTTTTTTTTTTTTTTTTTGTTTGAGGACAAACAAAGTTGTAAGTTTGGGGGTATTTGATGACTTGCAAAATTTCATATTGCAGATTTTACAAGTTCGCTCGAGCGGAGGCTTTTGACCGCTCGAGCGAATTCAGGCAGATTCAAACGCTCGACTGCCGCTCTACAGGGAGCTCGAGCGGATTGCTGAAAAACAAAGATCGCTCGAGCGGAGACATTGGCCGCTCGAGCGAAATCAGGCAGAGTCGAACGCTCGACGTGCGCTCGACAGGATGCTCGAGCGAAATCAGACAGAGTCGAACGCTCGATGTGCGCTCGACACCCCGGTAGAGCGAACATCGTATTTTGACAGATTTTAGGTTTTTTGCCGTCACACCATATAAAAGCAATTTTTCACTCTAGGGCCGCGAGTTTTGAGTGGAGAACACTTCTTGGGAGAGAAAAACATAGCTAGAGGGATTCAAATCATCTATTTTTGGAGAGGGAATTCCAATTATTGCACATACGTTGGAATCATATACAAGCACGAATGGGAGAAAAGCGTTGAATCGTTCCCTTGAGCTTTTGACGACGAGTTGCGGCTGCAAAGAGGATTTTTCAGTGTTTATTTTCTTCCCATCTTCTCAGAACAATTATGGTGAATTCGTTTATGTTGAATTCCATTTCTAGCATGAGCTAAATTTTCTTCATTCTAGGAAAACGATGTAACCGATTTCCGAACTATGCTTGATTGTCTATGCTAATTTAATGCAATTCTCTCTTTGTTTATCTGATGTATTCTGAATTTATTGCTTCTAATTAACTGGCCATTGATTAGATGATAAGTAATCTTATGATTTGCTATCGAAAGAGGGAATCATAGGGTAGATCTTGGATATTTCAGCATAGGTAAGTATAGAGATCGAAAGACTTGTATGAACCTATGTAGTAATTAAATCATTGGTCTTATTGCGTTCTTGATTATTGAATTTGCATATTCTTGTGTGAATTGATAACCAAGAGTCAATTCCAATTGACTATCGAAAGAGGCTTTTGGATGAATTAGAGATTTGCTAATAGACAAAAGAGATTTAAATTAAATTAGCTGGATGAGAAAAGCATAGTGAAGAAGTAGGTGAAATCGATTTCCTAGAAGTTTTCTTCCCATTAATTTGATCTTTGAACGTCAGTGTTATTTCCTTTGCATATTTTTCTTTGAGTTGATCTAGTTTAAATCGCAACTACAAAAATCTTAGTGATTCCTTTAGATAAAATCAAGTTTAGTATAATTTTGGTATTTGGCAAACGTAAGGTACTAATCCCTGAGGACGATACTCTTCTTATTACTTTACTATAAAACTACGATACTGTGCACTTGCAGTTTTGCACCAGTCACCTGCAAAGGAGGTTTTGAACAGTGAAGTAGGGGCTCTATAGGTAGCACTAAAATTAGGAGGTTGTCGAAAGATTTAGGTCAGGGACATGTTTGGAACTCAGGGGATAGAAACATATCTTGTTGTAGCGATAATTATGACAATAAAGAGGGAATCAAGAAAATGGATACTAATTGAGTTGAAATATTGCATATTTTATATATTTAAAACTAATGTATTTTAATTGCTTTGTGACATTATTATTGGTTTTAGATGGAAAAATGGTTAATAGGTATAAATATGAGTTGTGATTTAAATTGGTTAATATTATGGTTTATACTTAAAGTTATAATCTCTGATTTAATTGAGCGATATTTCTTCACATGAACAATGTTTTTCTTTGATATAATATTTTTACTTTTTAATTTTTTTTTGATTTTCTACTTTTTTGGTGTGTTGTTTCTTTTCTTTATTTTTACTCTTTCTTTGATTTTATAGTTTCTAAGTTCCTGTCTTTAGATAAAATACATGCAATTTTAGCACATGACCGGCTTGAGTTTGGACAAGAAGCCAAAGGGAAAACAAATGCACATGGTTCCATAGGACCCACTCATTATTTTATGGGAGCACATGGATTTGGGAAGCACAAGCACACACGGCAATTGCATTTCAACTATCAAGCACGTGAAAAACTTTCCGTCAAGTTTAAGCAAGGAAAATGATAGTGGTATACGTAACTTTCCATACGTAAAAAACTTCCCATATACGCTCTGCTAGGGTTCGTGTTTGGTCTCCGTTAGGTGGTCTTGTCTGCTGCATGGCGGCCCCTGATGGCCCGCTGCCCATGGTAGCCCCGGCCAGGTCCTTCGCCGATCTCTTCTCTGCCGTGCCTCAACCACTGCCGGAGATGGAGGTCCCTTTCCGTCAGCCAAAAACCATCGACGGTGAACTGGTTTTCACGTTTTCAGTGGAGGAGATTGAGAAACTTGCACAGCCATTTCGGTTTTCCATTGTTCTGAAATTCCTCCGGCAAAGGCCATCTTTAGATGCAGTTAGAGCCTTCATCCGAAATCGATGGGGTTTGTCCAGCATGCCTGTCGTTTCAGCGATGCAGCGTCCACGCCATGTCTTCGTTCGGATGGCTAACGAGATGGACTTCAATAAGGCCCTATCCAGAGAATCTTGTGAGGTAAATGGCATCTTCTACCGGCCTTTTGCATGGACACCAGAATTCGATGAAGACTATGAACCACCGTGTGTACCGGTTTGGGTGTTCTTGCCTGGGCTTCCTCCGAGTTTTTACCAGCCTTCAGTTTTAAAGATGATCACAGCTCCCATTGGCAGGTTTATTAGATGTGATAATTCCACTACGTGTGCTACGCGTACAGATGGTGCTCGGATATGTCTGGAAGTAGACTCTTCAAAGGCTCCGATTAATTACTTTTGGATCGGTAAGCCTGGGGTCCCGAGAAGTAGACGGCAGGAGATTATTTTCGAGACGTTGCCGGCATATTGCTCCAGATGTAAATGTCAAGGACACAATGCTCAAACTTGCCTCAAGGATTCCGATCAGAAGAAGCAGACGAAAGCCTCAAGAAATGGGTAAAAATAGATGTGAAGCCTTCGGAAGATAGGGTGACCGATCCTGTGATTTCGTGCAATGCCGAGAAAGAGATGCAACAGGAAGTTTTGGTGCATCAGGAAGTTGCTGCAGTGGTCGAGAGTCCCCTTACGTTGAAGGCTGACCTTGGTGGGAAGGAGGTCTTGGATGATGCAACTGGAAATGGGAATGTTGATAGCATGGAGGTGCAGCGTACTCAGGTGCATCAGCATGAAAAAGCCACGGTTTATGTAGGGGAGCCGAGTTCCTATAATGATCAAGAGTTGGAGCATGGTGTGGGTTTGATGAGGGAAACGTGTGTGGAGAAAGGTGCTGGTTCGGTTTTGGGTATCACAGATAAGGAAGGGAGGTCTAACGATATTCCTCTTTTTCAAGTCACGGAACTTATGGAGGATGGGTCCAGTTTGCATGATGAGAATATGTTACAGGAGAAAGATGACGAGAATGTGGATAACTTGATCTCTACCGGATGCAATGATGAGGGCAATAAAGAGTTGGCTGCTGAAACACAATCGGATCATGAAGTTGAGAGAGTCTCTATGAAAGAGGATATGCAGAAAGATTATTCCACGGACTCGGAAGACATGACTAAAAATGTAGGTAAGTTTCTGAAAAGAAACTCTACCCGGGCTATTACTCGTCCTAAAAAGTTGAATTTATGATTAGTCCAATTCTATTTTGGAACATACGGGGAGTTCGCTCTTCCAAGTTGAGGTTGACGAATATTATTAAAAAATTTAAGCCGAATATTATTGCTTTGGCTAAGCCTTTTTTGAGGGAAGACAAGATAACTACTCTCTTGGGAAAGTATAATTGTAATAGTTTTGTCACTAATGAGAGGCATAGTGGGAAAATTTGGTTGTTGTGGAACTCTGAGATATCTATACAGTGGTTGAATGGGTCGAACCAATTTGTTTCTGTGAAAGTTGAGGAGAATGGGTTTGTTTTTATTCTCACTATCGTCTATGCTAAGTGCAACCCTGTTGAAAGGAAGAATCTTTGGGAAGATCTGGTTGAGACGAGTAATGGAAATCTTCCGTGGATTCTCTGCGGCGATTTCAACATCATAAGAGAGGATTCGGAACGACGGGGGGGACTCCCTCGACCTTTTAATGCTATGGGGGACTTCAATATTTGCCTTCAAAACTGCGGGGTTATGGATATGAGATCACAAGGCGCGTTGATGACCTGGTGTAATGGCCAAAGCGGCTTGGCTCGTAGTTGGGCAAGGTTAGATCGTTGCTTTATTAATTATAATTTTCTTAATTGTTTTCCTAACGTCTTTTCTCAGGTTTTGTCTCGTTCTACCTCTGATCACTCTCCTTTAGTGATTCAAATGGGCGAGGACCCGTTCAGGTATGGGCCTAGCCCTTTTCGTTTCCAATTTATGTGGACTGACCATGCAGATTTCCTTAGTTTCGTGGAGGGGAATTGGAATCAAGATGGGCTTGGTTCTGGTCTTTTTAAGTTATCCTTTAAGCTTAAAAGACTTAAGGTGGCGCTTAGGGATTGGAATCAACGTGTTTTTGGGAGAACAGATGTGATTATCAAAGATATTGAGCAGCGCATTGATCACCTGGATAATAGCCTTCAGAACTCTTATTCTATTGAGGATGATAATGATCTCTTGGCTGCCAAGTTGGAACTCTTAACTTGGAAGGGTCGGGAAAACATTCGTCTGTCTCATATGGCTAAGAAAAGATGGTTGATAGATGGGGATAATAATTCAAAATTTTTCCATGCTTATTTGAATGCTAAAAATCATAAGAGGGTTACTGATATGTTTCTTGCAGATGGTACTCATTTAAATAACCCTCTTGAGATTCATAAGGCCGCTGTTGAGTATTTTAAGCAGTTTTTGGGTGAGAATAGCCATTGTGAGTTTTCCAGTTTTCGGGATTTGATTTCCCCAGTGATTACCGCGGATGAGAATTTGATGCTTTGTAGTAGTCCTTCGATGGATGAAATTAAGGATGCTTTGTTCAGTATTCCTATTGACAGTAGCCCGGGTCCTGATGGTTTTGGTTCTGGTTTCTTTAGGTCCTGCTGGGAGATTGTTAAAGCAAATCTTTTGGAGGCGGTTTCTGAGTTCTTTCAACATCAGCTGCTCCCTAGATATTATTCAGCGTCTTTTATTGTTCTTATCCCAAAGGTGGAATCTCCTACAGGTTTTGACAAGTTTAGGCCTATCAGCTTGTGCTCTGTGGTTTATAAGATCTGTGCGAAAATTTTGGTGGGCCGCCTCACGAATGTGCTTCCGAAGCTGATCTCCCAAGAGCAAGGGGCCTTTATTCCTGGTCGTAGCAATTTTGAAAATATAAGTCTTACACAGGAAATGGTCCATTCTATTAATAAAACCACTATAGGGGGTAATGTCTTGGTTAAGCTTGATATGTCCAAGGCTTATGATAGAGTTAATTGGAGGTTCCTTATTCAGGTTCTGGAGTCCTTTGGGTTTTCTCCTCAGTTTTGCGCTTTGATAAACCTTTGTATTTCCTCACCTTGGTATTCTATTATGATGAATGGTACTTCCTTGGGTTTCTTTAAGGGCGAGCGTGGTTTGAGGCAGGGCGATCCGCTGTCTCCTTACTTATTTGTCATTATGCAGGAGACACTATCTCGGTTACTCAAGAATGCTTTTGAGAATGGTAAAATTGGCAGGTTTTCACAAGCTAGAGGTACGCCTTTTATTTCCCACCTTATGTATGCGGATGATATTATTATTTTCTCTAATGGTGGGAAGAAGTCTATGAGAGGGTTGATGGAGGTGCTTAATCTTTATGAGAAGTGGACAGGTCAGATTCTTAATAAAAATAAAAGTGCTATTTTGTTTTCAAAAAAAATATCTGATCCTAGGAAATCTTCTCTTCTTCGTTTGACTGGTTTTTCAGAAGGATCTTTTCCCTTTAAATATCTGGGAGTTCCTATTGTGATGGGTCATTTGAAGGTTTGTGATTTTGGTGATCTGATTGGTAAATTTAATAAAAATGTTGCAGGGTGGAAAATGAAATTGATTTCTACTGGGGGTCGTGTTATTTTTTTACGTCATGTTTTATCGAGCATGGCAACTCATCTCATGGCCGTCCTTCAGGTTCCCCATGGTGTTTATGTGGCGTTGAACAGGATTATGAGCTCCTTTTTTTGGGGTGATTTTGAGGGGAGAGGAAAGAGGAAGTGGGTGGCTTGGAAAAATATTTGTTATCCTACGGAGGAAGGCGGTTTGGGTATTCGGGATTTTGAGGAGATTCAGAGGGCCTTACATATGAAATTTGCTTGGCATTTAATTCAGGGGCATTCTTTATGGGCAGAATTTTTCAGAGGGAAGTATGTGAAAGGTAGTCACTTATCCCTCTTGAACCCTACTAAAGGAACTAGGTTTTGGAAAGCCATTGTGCATTGCATTCCGGAGGTTTTAAATAATTCTAAGTGGCTGGTGAGAGAAGGTAATGTTTCTTTTTGGTATGATAATTGGGCGGATGGGGGTCCTATTGGTGATCATTTTCCAGTTCTTGAGAGACCTTTGCTTCGAGTCAAAGAGTGTCGGCTTGATAATGGTTGGGATACCTCTCTTTTGGAAAGACTAGTGGGTTCACAAAAAGCCGAAGATCTGTTTCAGTTTTTGGCGACTAGGAAGGATGGTCAGGATATCCTTATTTGGATGAGGGATAATAATGGGGAGTTTAACACTAGAAGTGCTTCGGATTGCATCCGTGTGAGAGCTCCTTCGTTACCTTGGGCAAATTGGATTTGGCATACTCATATACCCAAGAAAATTTCTATTATGATGTGGAAGGCGTACCATAATTGTTTGAGTGTGGATGAGAAGATTAAGAATATTGGCATTCCTGTTGTTTCTAAATGTAATTGTTGTGCTAGGGGACATATGGAGGATTTAAATCACGTTCTCTGTACATGCGATTTTGCCAGATGTATTTGGAGGTTGGCAGCGACCCATCTAGGTGTTCATATGGGTGTTTTCAATACTTGGAAGGAGCAAATTAATTTCTGGTTTCGGCGTGCTGGTAAGTCCACTCAGTTAAGGTCTATCTTTGGCATTCTTCCTTCTATTGTTTCTTGGAGGCTTTGGGATAGACGTTGCAAAGCTCGGATGGAAGATAAAGTGGAGTCAGTTCAGTCTGTTTGGCATGTTATCAAGCTATGGATTCGAAGGATTATGTCGTTATTTATGAAAGTCGCTAGGATTTCTTTTCAAGATGAGGCTATTCTGAAAAGGTTGGAGATCCCAGTTGTATATCCTAGGCCCAGGCATATTCGTGTGATCAGGTGGAAACGGCCTCCCCAAGATTGGATGAAACTCAACTCGGATGGTAGTAGTTTAGGGAATCCAGGGCCGGCTGGCGCTGGGGGGGTTATTCGTGATAGTCTTGGTAGGTTGCACTCTGCTTACTCGGTTTTCTTGGGTCAGGGTTCTAATAATTTTGCTGAGTTGAGAAGTTTGTTGGAAGGGGTTAGGAGGTGTCATCAGTTGGGTTTTCGTCGAGTTGAGATTGAGGTTGATTCCCAATTGTTGGTTCGCTGGTGTACGAAGGGTGAGTGTAATATTTGGTACCTAGAAGATTTTTGGGAGGAATTGTGGGGTCTTTTGGGAGGTATGGAGTTTCGCATGCACCATGTTTTTCGAGAAGGTAATGTGGTCGCTGATTTTCTTGCCAAAAGGGGAGCTGGGGGTTTTAATATGGATTGGTATGCTCATGACTCCTTACCTGATCAGCTCCGTGGTCTGCTTCGTATGGACAAAATTGGTCTTCCCTACTTGCGCTTATCGTAGTCCTGGTACGTTTCTCTTTTGATTTCTTTGAATTTTGTATGTTGTTTGTTCGTTTTGCAGGTGCTTTGGTTTTGATCCTGGCTGTTTTGGTCTCTGGTTTTTACGTTTAGTGGGTTGGTTGTTTTAGGCATGTTAGAGTTGGTCTCGTTTTTGGTTGTTTTGTTCTTTTGTTTTGGTTTGTTTGGACACTTGGTTTTGGGTCTTTGTTCTTAGCGTTTATCTTGTAAGCCCCCAAGTGTTATGATGTTACCACGGTATTTCTCCGCCATAAGTGAGGGCTAATTAATAAATTTGGGACGGGGCCGCTATGTGGGTGGCTACCGGCTCTTTATTAAAAAAAAAAAAAAAAAAAAAAAAAAAAAAAAAGCACGTGAAAAAGGCAACGCATTTCAATCATCATGCAATGGACTTTGCAACAAGAAAAGAAAAGGCTAACATTTTCATATACTGAGGATGGACTTATGGGGTGTCATGTAGCAGGTTGTGGAGAGATTAGATGAGTGATTCACAGCGAGGGGCACGTAGATAGGTTTGAAAAAAAAAAAAAAGTTGGTGAGTGTTGCTTTGGTGGATACTGAACAAGAAGATAAGATAGAGGAGGCTGAAAGTCGTAGGAGAGGCTAAAAGTCATAGGAGAGCAAGTTTTGAAAAGAAAATCATAGAGGCACGTTGAGACGAGAGGCTGGTTTTACGAAAAAGAGGGAAAAAACAAGAAAAAAGGAAAAGAAGAAGCTAGAAACATACGAAAATAGGGGAAGCTTGGACGGGAACAGAGGCGATGAAAAGAAAGAAAGGAGAATGAGTTGGAGGTGGAAAGACGTGAAAGAACGGAGGGGAACGCAACACTTGTAGGCTCATATTTTTCTGAATGTCTCCATAGTGATTCATGGAGAGTAGGTTTTGAAAAAAAAAAAACTGACTTACGGGCACTGAACAAAAGGAGCTTACGGAGAGTAAGAAAAAGAATAGAGCTGGTACTCAACACGGGAAGGGGAGAGCTACGAAACGAGATGGTGCATAGTTCTGATATTAATTTTTCTGTTTGGACATATACTGTAGGTTTTTTTTTTTTATCTTGCAGGTCTGGACTTTTAGCTATGTTTTTAGAGCAAAGAAACAAAGCAGGACAGGTAGCACATGAAACGGTGGGAGGGCCTCTCATTTTGACGTTGGGGTGAGAGGACGAAAAAGAAAGGAATTGAGTTTGAGCTTCTGATTCGGGGTTACAGACTGGAGAGAGTGAAATGTGGAGATTAGGGCTGGTGTTTTTCTATGGACCTCATTGAACGGAAAGAGCTGGGAGCTGAATGAAAAAAAAGCTTGGGGGACTTGAACGAAGATGTGAGAAGGAAGGAACTAGTGAGAGATGAAAATCCAGGGGCTTAGTGAGGGAGATGGAACGAAAAAAGGAGGATTTATTTTTCTGGGTTGAGAGCTCTGGTTTTTACGAAACGAAGAGGGAGTTTTTACTATTTTTTCCATGGACTTCGACTTCTCAGAAAAGGAGTTTTTAACTCTATCTTCTCTTCACTTTTATGTTCTTGTGGCTGATTTCTTGTATTTTATTTTAGTATTATCATGAAGAATATTTATTTAATTTCTATAGCACTTGTGATGAACATGGTTGGCTAAATTTTAGTACTAAGGTTAGAGATAAAGTTTAATGATTTAGACATTATTTTCGAATCAACATTGAAATTTATTTTATGAGCTTGATCGATTGAATGATTTTATTGTTAGATATTTTAATTATCTATATATTTATCTTAATTCATTGTGATTTTCGAATACAATAAATGCTGAAAAAAATCCCTGTGAGATTTAAATGAGTTTGTGAATGTTTTAACTATCAATCGTTCATGCTTAATTATTAATGATTATTTTTCTTGATCTCAAATGCTAAATCATCCAATTAAATAGAATCATTATTCTAGTTTAATTGAAGTAAATCGATCGGAAATAATATTCTAAATTATTAGACGGATCCTCAAAACCTTAGTCATTTTTCATATCAATTTTTTTTATCATTTTAGTTTTATTCTATTAATTTAAATATCGTCATCTTGGTAATTTTCTCTTCTATTTGATTGCACGTTCATTTTAGTAGTTTATTTTCATTGTTTGAGTTTTTTTCTTTACCACATAAGTCAATCCATTTGGATTCGACGTTGTTGGGTATTATAACACCTGTATACTTGCAGGTAAAACTGCACTAAATTTTTAATTCACTAGTTTCAGTCAAAGTTTAGGCACAACAGATACGTTACAAGCGGAGTTTGAGGGGGATGTTGGGGGGTCTTTAAATGAGGGTGAGAATGATGGGATATGGAATCAGTTGCCTCAGGATGTAGTCTAGAGCTTTCATAAGGATGAGTGTTTAAATGGTGAAGATATGCATGAAGGGCAAAATGCTTTTACAAAAGTGTTGGGCCATATTGGGTTGGGCCTGGCATATAGGGCTGCTAGGAAGTTTGTTATTGCTGATGGACCCAATATTCTGTATTATGCAAAGGAAAATTTGCAAGTTGAAAAGAAATTAAGTGCTGATGAACATCTTAAGGTTGTCAAGGGTTATTCCGTGTTACAACAGCAAAAACCCCTCAAGGGAAGCAGTAGATGGAAACATTGAGCATGGGGTCAAGGGATAGACTCCTCGTATGGAGGTGTTCGTGCTAGTGTTAAAAGACTTGTTGGGACTCACACTGAGGATCATGTAGCTACCGTAGGTACGAAAAGAGGTAAAAGGTCTGTAAGTAGGGGTACTAATGTCCTTCCTAATGAAATGGTGGAGGTTGGGTACCAGCCCCGCTGATCAACATGAAAATACTTAGCTAGAACTATCGAGGGCTTGGGAACCTCCGAATAGTTCAAAGCCTTTGTTTTTAAATAAAGGCTAAAGCTCCTGATGTGGTTTTCTTGATGGAAACCAAGTTGACACAAGTGCGAGCTATTAAGGTGGCTAGAAAGGCAAAGTTTGAGGGTTGTGTAGTGGTGGATGCAGTGGGAAGCAGTGGCAGTTTGCTAATTATGTGGAAACAAGAGGTCCAATTGAAGTTAGTGAATTAGTCTTAAAGGCATATCAATGTGCTTATTAAGAAGGATGATGACAATTCAAGGTGGTTGTTAACCTGTTTTTATGGACATCCTGATAAAAATAAGAGAATGGAGGCTTGGCAGCTTTTGCAATCTTTTAAGCTTGTTAATATGGATTGGTGTGTTATAGAAGACTTTAATGAGGTGCTTTCCCATGACGAAAGGGTGGGAGGCATGACAAAATCTGAGAATTAAATGAGTTTGTTTAGAGAGGTCCTTGAAACTAGCAACTTATTTGAGTTAGGGTGGAAGGGGTCTAAATATACCTGGTGTAATAGATATGAGGATGAGTTCTTCACCAAGGAAAGACTTGATCGAGCCTTGGCTAATAAATAGTGGGTGGAGGATTTTTCGGATATTAGAGTAGCTACTTTTAGTGCTTTATGTTCAAACAATAGGCTACTACTGCTCGAGTTTATGTATGGCAAGGATTATGATGTTAGGTACCAGTCTCATTTTAAGTATGAGGCTAATTGGACCAAGGAGGAGGGGTGCAGTGACACAATTGCTTTAGCTTGGCAAAGGGGGGTTGGTTTGTCGAGCCATATTGGAAGGTTGCAAAGGAAATTGGAGATATGCAGTAAGGGACTTAAGAAATGGAGCCGAAATTTAATCAAAGATAGAACAACAGCTATTAAAGAGAAGTTCAAAGAGATCAAACAATTGCAATCATATGAGAGGGTTGATAATATGGGAGTTCTCAAAAGATTACAAAATGAGTTGGGTTTCTTACTTGATCAGGAAGATGTAAGATGGAAACAAAGGGCTAAAACCCATTGGTTGGTACAAGGGGATAGAAATACTAAATTCTATCGTGCTTGCGTTAATCAAAAAAGAAAAAAGAATTTAATAAAGAATGTAGTGGATGGGGAAGGTAATGTTCTATTGGCAAAGGAATAGATGGCAACAGGGTTCTGGACTCATTTCTCTCAGGTTTTTGAAACCTTTAATCCCACTTGCAGGTCTATTTAGCAATGTTTGAGTGGAGTAGATCATTGAATTTCTCTAGTCTAAAGGGAACATTTGGAAACAGAATTCACAAGAGAAGATGTTGAAGCAGCTTTAAAACAAATGTCACCCTTCAAGTCTCAGTGCCAGATGGTTTTAGAGCAGTTTTTCCAAGATCATTGGGGAATTGTTGGCTCTGATGTGGTCCAAGCTATACTTGATTTTCTTAGTAGTGGGGTTATACCTTGAAGTTTGAACCACACTCTCATTGCTTTGGTTCCTACGTTTAATTTTTCCAAAACAGTTTATGAATACAGACCTATTAGTCTTTGCAATGTGTGGTATAAACTTATTTATAAGATTTTAGCTAATAGGCTTAAACTAGTGTTGTCAAAAATTATCTCTTGGAACTAAAGTGATTTCATCCCTAATATATTAATTATAGACAACATTATGGTTGCTTATGAAATCCTCCATACTATGCAGTCTAAACAAAAGGGAAGATAGGGTAGTATGGCTGTCAAATTGGATATGTCCAAGGCTTATGGCAGGATGAAATGGGATTTTTTGGAAACTATGCTTGGGAAATTGGGTTTTGGTGGAAGATGGATTAAGTTGCTCATGGCCTGTGTTAAATCTATCACTTACTCTATGGTTGTTAATGGGGTTCCAAGTGATGTAATCTTGCCTTCAAGATGGTTAAGGCAAGGGGATCCACTATCCTCATACTTGTTCTTGATTTGTGCTAAGGGATTTAGTGTTTTGTTGCAACAAGTTGAGTTAGGGAGCCTCATTAAAGGACTAGCAACATCAAGGGGAGGCATAAGGATCAACCACATCTAATTTACTAACGATTGTGTATTTTTTGCAAGTCTAAGTAGGAGGAATTGTTTAATATTCTCCATTTATTAAAAGTGTATGAAGTTACTTCTGGACAGACTCTAAACAGACAGAAGACTTCAATTCTTTTCAGTTCAAATACTAAAGCTGTTGCGAAGGAGTGTATATCACAACAGAGTCATTTGTGATAGCTACAAAATATATATATATATATATATATATATATATATATATATATATATATATATATTTGGGTTTGCCTATTGTGGTAGCTAAATCCAAGTATAACACTTTTTTAGGGCTTAAAGAAAAGGTTTGAAGGAGGATCAATAGCTAGAAGTTAACCTTTTTCTTAGCTGCAGGAAAGGTAATCTGGATTAGAAGTGTGCTGTAGGCCATACCAACATATATAGTGAGTGTATTTCGGTTGCCTAAGATGTTACTTCAAGAGATTGAAGCTATGATTGCTAAATTCTGGTGGAGTTATAAAAAGGATGGTAAAGGAATTCATTGGAAATGTTGGAACAATCTTGGCACAACTAAAAGCATGGGAGGCTAGGATTTCATGACCAAAACAATGGTGGAGAATCATTCAAGAGCCCTCTTCATTAGTGGCTCGAATTTATAAAGAGAAGTACTTTCCAATAGGTCACTTTGTGGATGCAAAATTAGGTTACCATCCATCTCAATTTTGGAGAAGCATTTTGTATACCCCGTATTTATGTGTATTTTTATTGAATGATTATTTAAATTATTATAATTAATGGTTCTCCTATTTTAAATTTAACATGCTAATCGTTGGACTATTTTATGAACTTTAAGTTGTGAAATTTATTTTAATGTGCTTTCTTTATATTAATTATTGTTTTGTATTTAAATTGCTCTTTGCTTTAAATTATTTTGTTGTTAGACTTCAATTGTTTTATTCTATTCATATTGAGTTGTAGTGTTTTTATTTGTTTCTTATTTATTTTATTGTGCTCTTTTCCTTGTTGGACCCTTCTATTTTTAGACTGGGCTCTCCTCAGTGAATTTTTTTCCCTTTGATTTTGGGCCAAGCCCCTTCATTTTCAAGCCCATCCCATTGCTCTACAGCCCAGCCCCTTCAATTACCCGTGCAACATCGTTTTGGGGCATCAGCCCTTAGGGCATCTTCTATTTTCTTCTCCCCTGCTGCTGCGCCGTTCACTTCACCTTTTTTCTTTCTCATTTTTATTTCTTTATTCTTCTTGTTTCAGTGCATTTCTTCTCCCTTTTCAAGTTGGTTGTAGTGTGGATTGTTGCTGTTCTTCTTCTCCATTTATTTTCTTCTCCTCCTGCCAATCAACTCCTACTCCTTCTTCCCCTTCATTCAGTTTTCTTCCTTCTCTTGCATCGGATTTGCTTCATCTCGACTAGTATTTGGTTCTTATTTTCTTATCTCTTTGATTTTCATTTCTTTGCTATAAACCGAACCTTCTTTGTCCCTCTCTAGTATTTATTTTATTTCATATGTTTTTCTCTCTATTTGCAGGTCGATCTGTGGGGTATTACTATGTTTTTAGCCCCATTTTCATGCTCGGTTTCTCTAGTTTATTTCCTCAGTACTTTTGTGGGTTCATGCTTGTGATTTATTCCCTTGAATTTTCATTTGTTTGGTCCTTTTCCTTGCTCTGTTTTTGGCCTTGTCGTGCCCTGTTTTGTCCAAGCTATGAGCTTTACTTCGATTTTTGCTTGGTTATTCTGCTTTGCTGTGAATACCACATTTTCCAGCCCTTATCTTCTAGCTTTTATCTTGTAAATTAGCCATTTATTTCTGAATAATATTCCTCCAAATTTACTTATTTTCGAAACCCATTTCAGTCTCAAAAATTGTGAATTTTTCCTGATTTATTTTTGAGCTAGCTTTTGGGTGTTGAATCGAGTGCTTAATCTTTCAAAAATTTGTCTTTAACATTGTAAGTATTTTCCAAAGAATCTCTTGAGATTTAAATATATTTTTGTGATCTGGTAGGTTTTGCCAGACATTGAATCCGAGGAGTTTGTTGGTCGGGTGGATTGGAGGACAGAGTTGTTGCGAAACCAGATTGTGTTAGGTTGTTGCCTGTTGAGCATTATGTTCATGCATGTTCATGTTTGTAAATGAAAACTGGGTTTTTGTATAATTGTATGCATGTTCATGTGTATATTTGAAAACTGGGTTTTCATGTGATAAATGGTTTTTGGATGCATGCGTATCATGACCCTAAGTCAAGATAGGGTATTATCTCTGTAGAGCTCCTCTGGTCACTCGGGAGAGGAATATACTGAGTAACATCCCCTGGGTTGTTGCTGGGTGACAACGGGATCAAATAGGATGGTAACGCTCTTGTGCCGACTCCGTGGCCCCTCTACTGGCAGGGGCTAAAGGATGCTTAGCCGCGTTGAGTGCGGAACTGGGTATCACTCGTTACGAAGTCATACGCAAGGTCGTTATCGGTGGGATGACGAAGGGAGCTAGCATGTGTGGATGATCTCTAGAGGAGATCATAGTGCATACAGTTTAAAAATTAGATAATGGGCTATTTTCTGGGAAAACTATGAGCTTTTATAAAAAGATTTATGTGGACCATTTTTTGAAAAATTTGTGAATTTCTATATGGGCCATTTTCTGGGAAAATCGCGGATATGTTTTAATGGTTACATTTTTAGGGCAAAATAGAATTTTGGCATGCATTGAAAAATAATCGCTTTTTGGGAAAATGAGGTTTTGGATCTCATACATATTTCATCATATGCACGCATATTTGTTGTTGCATGAATGTATTTTCATCTCTTGGCTATTTGGTCTATTACTTACATGCGGTATATTTTCTTGGTATCGTAGATTTTGATGCAAATGAGGATGCGGCTCCGCTGGAGGAGTGATCAGGGATCACTTTCTCGTGGGATGGGATTTGGTTCCCCTTTTTGAATAATGTATTTTGGTTTATTTATGTTTTCATGGGATAATTGTATTACTTTTGAAATGCTAGTATTTAAACGAATTTATATTTTACAATTCTGATACTTAGTTGATTTACTTTAATTTATCTGTTGCGTCTTTTGTCTTACATATGTTGCATGTACACACACATAGTACTTGTCGTTAGGGTGTGTGACTCGTGTTATCATCATCCCGACATCTCAATTTTCACGTATCCGTACATGGGAGTTGGGGGTGTCATACATTTGATTTGTAATGGATTTGGTTAAGGCTGAGTTTGTTTGGAGAGTTGGTAACAGAAATCGTATTAAAGTATGGAAAGATAAATGGGTGCCAATCCCTTCCACCTTTCAGATTCAATCATCTCTTACCATTTTGGAGCTAAATGCAATAGTGGATGTTTTGATAGATGAGGAGAGCAAGACTTAGAAAAAAGAGCTTGTTCATGCTGTTTTTAGACAAGAGGGGGCTCGTTGTATTTGTAGCATTCCTATTAGTGCTAGGTGGATGGACTATAAAATTATATGAGGTTTATCCAACAAGGGGATCTTTTCTATGAAAAATGCTTCTTTTGCTGATCTTGTTAAAAAGAAACAAAAGAATGGGGAGTCTTTAGATGGAGATCATGATGAGGGGCTGATGAGTGTGCGAAAGTGCACTCTAAATACCTTATTATTGGATTAAAATGCTAAAATGTAAATAGAAATCATAGGAATTAATGTGAATTCTTGAATTGAGTTTCTATTTACGTTGGGATACTCCTAAATAGTTTTTTTATTTTTAATTTTAGAGTCTATAAAAGAGCAAGTCAAAGCCCAGTCAAATTCAAAGGAGGAGTTTCATGGGATTTGAGAGTAATTTAGATGAAGAAAAAAAATCACAAAAGGAAACTGCAAGAAGTCCAAATCCGAAATTTGTTAGGAAACAATATGGACATACTTTAGTATTTTGACCATAACATCTTACTCATATACTAGATTGATACAATTCATGATTTATTAGAAATCTATCTTAAAGGGCTATAGTTTTACTCATATACTGCCAAAATGAATCCTAAAATTTAGGCAATTTTTTATGCGGAAATTAAGAAGATATTAGGGTTTCTTTCCTACCCTATATAAGCATATTATTAGCACGAAATAGAGGGGAGGAGAGGCACAAGAGACAGATTTGTAGAGAGGAAAAAATCATTTTTATGTTCACCGTTTGCTTCATCGTTCTCTAAAGATTCTTGTTGTCTGTTATATTTATGGGTAACTAAACTCTCGAATAAGGTTAGAGATGAAATTGCACATTAGATAGTATTTCTAATTTGTTTTTAATTCATGTATTTGATTTTCAATTGCTAAAATTCTTTTTTTTATCATTCTTAATTCATTGTTGATGATTTCTTCTCCGAATAATCATAGAATTTATTCTATTTATAGATTCAATCATGTTTTTTCTATTGAATGGATTAGTTCTTTGATTATGTTTGGATCAATTATTTATCTATATTGATTTAGTTCTTTGCTGCATTATCGCTCCCTGAGTATATTGTCGTTGGATCTTCTCAATAAGAATAATAATTTACGTATTTTAAAAGTGATGAATGATTTTTCAAAGGGTTATATTTGATTTAATTTTGGTTTATAAATCTATACATTCCAATTGGAAATTTCAGGAATTAAGTTCATAATTGAGTTATCCAATGAATTAAAAATCATTAAAATACTAGATTTGTGCAAGGGATTCTCGACGCTCTACTGTTCGTCAAATTTGAGTACTTTTTTCGTTAATAACTTTGCTTTATTTTACTTTGCATTTAAAATTAATTTTTTTCTCTATTAATCAATTAATATTTTTCTTTAGTTTTTTTACTCCTTCTACTATTCTTTTAATTTGTCTCTTTGTGGAATCGACACCCCAAAACTGTGTTACAACTACCGCGTTATTCTTTGGATGTAATCAAAATTTGAAGGCGTTGCCGAGGAGATGATAGAAGAATTGTTAGATAGTTTTTCTTTTCAACAATTTGTGAAGGCAGTAACTTCGTTCCTTCTTTTAGCTTGCAGCATCTTTATTTTATTTTTGTTTTCTTTTTATAGTTTTGGTATTTTTTTTTTTTTTGGTGTTGCATTTTTCTCTACCTTGCATGCACAGGTATATAGACGCCTTGGGTCAGTTTGCTTGTAAGCTTTTGTTAGAGTCAGAGTCAAAGCCTAATTTTTCTAATTATTTATTTGATAATTTTTCTAATTCTTAAGAAATGAGTGAACACGGAGATCAACCCACTAGGATCCTTCAGGAGTACCTCCACCCTACACGTACATCCATACCATCATGCATCATATTTCTAGCTAATACTTGCAAATTGGATTTTAAAACAGAGATGATACAGTTACTCTTTACTTTTCATGGCTTAGAAAATGAAAATCCATATGTGCACATTAGGGAGTTTGAGGAAGTAGTTGCGACTTTTCATAATCAAAATGCAACTGATGACATTGTGAGACTTAAGTTCTTTCCTTTTTCTTTAAAGGATAGAGCTAAGAGTTAGCTATACTCATTGAGATCACAATCTATTGGGTCATGGAATGAGATGACTCAGATCATTTTTAATAAATACTTTCCCCAACATAAGACCAATGCTTTAAAAAGACAAATCTCCACCTTTGCACAAAAGGACAGTGAGACTTTGTATCAGTCTTGGGAGAGATTTAAGGAGCTATTGAGTACGTGTCATCATCATGGGTATGAGAATTGGCGTTTAGTGAGCTATTTTTATGAGGGACTTACACCTAAAGAGTGTCAATTTGTGAAGATGATATGGTGGTGGAATTTAAATGGTGGTGGAATTTACCATCTTAGGGAAGAGGATAACCTAAAAGCTAAGGTTGAGATTCTCACTAGGGAGTTAGAGGTTTTAAAGATTAAGAACTTAAAGCCAACACACGTGGCTAATCATACAGAGTCTTTTGGACCATGTTTTGTGTGTGGCGGGGTAGATCATTTTGCCCAAGAGCGTCCCACATTTGCTGAGATGAGAGGGATGTATGAGAAACAATGTAATGCCTTAGGTATTTACATGAAACCTATTGCACATTTCTTTGATACCTACAATCATGGGTGGCGTAATCACCCCAATTTTAGTTGGAAGTTTGAAAACCAGCCATCTGCACAACCCCTAAATCATATCCTGTACCATATCATGCACCTTCATCTTCTAGGAGCCCCTTAGAAGATACTTTACATGCTTTTATTAAGGCATAGAGTAAAACTAATCAAAAGTTTGAATCTTTGATTATGTAGGTTGTTGCAGAAAACAAAGAGATAAAGAGTCATATATCCAAGATAATGAGCTCCTTGAGTGTGAATGAGCGTGGCAAGTTTCATTCTCAAGCTCAATCCGCACCCCAAGGTCATCATATGGCACAAAAAAAATTTGAAAGAGGTCAATGCCATTGTGACAAGAAGTGGTAAGTTCTTACACATTCCAACAACTGATAAGTCAGAGGATGTTGAAAAAGAACAAAGCAATGATAGTATCAAGTTTCCCAAAGAAGCTGAGGTAATCAAGAGTCTAGTTAAGGTACCATTTTCTCAAGTTTTAAAATTTGGTATGCGAACTTTTGATTTTAGTAATGAAATCTTGGAGAACCTCAGGCAAGTAAAGATTAACCTTCCTCTTTTGCATGTTATTAAACAAGTTCACACTTATGCAAAAGTTCTTAAATATTTGTGTACAGTTAAGAAGAAGCACCATGTTAAGAAGACAGCATTTCTGACAGAGCAAGTTAGTGCTCTAATTGAGCAGTGAATTCCTCATAAGTACAAGGATCTTGGTTGTCCAACGATTGCATGTAGTATTGGGAACCATGAGTTTGGACAAGTCTTGCTAGATTTAGGAGCTAGTGTTAATTTGATGTCTTATTCTATTTATTTGTAGCTTGGTTTGGGTGAAATTAAGCCTACTTCTGTTATGCTTCAGTTGGTTGATCGTTCAGTTAAGAAACCGAGAAGGATAGTTGAGGATGTTTTGATCCCAATTGACAAGTTTTATTATCCTGTTGATTTCTTAATTTTGGACACTCAGTCAGTTGTTGAGTCTAACTCTAAGGTTTCTCTCATATTAGGTAGACCTTTCCTTGCTACGTCTTATGCAATTATAAATTGTAGGAATAGGTTGATGAAGCTATCTTTTGAAAACATGACCATGGAGGTCAACATTTTCCATACTGAGAAACAGTCAACAGATGACGAGTGCCACCAAACGTACATGATTGATGCACTCATAGACAAGGGAGTTCACACAACTCATGATTTTGATCCTCTTGAATATTCCTTTGTGAATTCTGAGTTTGATACTATTAGTGATTCATTTGATATTATTGATATTTGTGCTATTTTTTATGAAACTCAGGATTATGGCACATAGGCTTGGCAACAGAAATTTGAGGAGTTGCCTAAAAAAGTGGAAAACAGATTCTTATAAGTATGAAAGTACCAAGAGTTAAATTGAAATCTTTGCCTAAGTCTAAAATCTATAAGGTTAAAATGAAAGCGTTTCATGGTAAAAATATTCTTAGGAAGAGGTTTGAGCCTAATGACCGAATACTTATATGATTTTAGAATTCACAAGCTCCAAGAAAAACTTCGGTTTAGGTGGACTTCTTTGTAGTGAAAAATATTTTTGAAAACCGGGCAGTAGAAATAGAGGATCCTAAAGATGATCGGATCTTTAAATAAATGGTCAATGCCTTAAAGTATTAATTGATAGGCAAGTTCTAGAAGTGGAAGACATTCCACTTGTGGATCCAGTCTATCAACCTTGACCACACCACCTATGTATGTTTTTCTTTATTTATTTTGTTTTATTTTGTTTTATTTTTATTTTCTCTTATTTCTTTCTTTTTCTTTTTGTTTGTTGTTATTTTCTTTGTCTTTGTTTGTAGGCTAGTTTTATTTTGTCAGTTTAGTTTACCATCTTTGGTGCTTAGCGAGCTACCCCCGTCACTCATCAGGTGTATTCTACCATTTTTAGTTACTCCCTATTTAATTTTGATTCTTAAATATTGAGAATAATATTTGATTTAAGTTGGGGGTGGTGGTTCAAATTCAATATTTAAAATACTTGTTGAAACTCTGTGGCATATTTTCATGTCTCAATTTTTTTTTTTAACTTGCATTACACGTGCATCATTTTCACATGTGTACTTATTCTCATTCATAGTCATCTTTGTGAATTTAACTAATCCACCATAATCATTTTTGCTGAAACATTCACAGAATCCTTAATGCACTCATCCAAATTTTGTGGTAAGATTGTGGTTTAACACATGTAGCTAGAGAACTCTTTTACTTAAGTATTCATGTGAGTTTGGAGATGATTGAGGGCATACAAATACAGTAAATTGTGATAAGCGTTTATTGATCTATTGAATTGGGTACTTCTTTTGATAATATCATTACCTGGTTTGTGGTAAGATGGTGTATATACTAGAGATATGATGAAGGTTAACTTAGGATCAACGTTTGAGCCTTTCAAGCTAACTCTTTCCATCATAGACCCCTAGTAGCCAACTTTGAGCCAATAAACAAATGTAACCTTTTCTTTTCATATACCCATATCATCCATACCTCTCCACATTGGAGTATAACCTATATATTAATTCTTTTACCATTTTTACTTCCAAGTGTATACTAGGGGTGGAATTTGCATTTTCTTTATTTTATGTTATCAGTTTCAATTAAAAAAAAGAAGAAGAAAAAGACAAAAAAAAAAAAAAGAAAAGAAAAAAGAGAAGAGTACAAGTTACAAAGTATTCAATTTAGTGAGCTTCGAAAGAAAGAAAAAAAAAAGTTGGTAGAAATGGCAAGAATACTAAAGTAACTTGTGTTTGTCCGTCAAATTGTTAAAAAAAAAAGAGAGAAGAGGAAGAAGAAGGAAAAGTATTATTATTTAATGATCTGAAAAGTTGGAGAGTACATCAAGTGAGAAGTGTGGTCTACTGAGATATTTAATAAAATTTTCTTTGTATGTACTTAGAAGTTTTTGAATCATTTTCATCCTTTTTGTCATATAGCCCTGAATCCAAGTCACGTTACAACATTTTGTGTTGACCGTTCTCATCCTAATTAAGTTTTTGGAAAGACTGGTGGAAGTCTTTTTTGTTAGTATTCTTATCATAAGATCAATGTTTGCTTGTTATTTGTATATAATTGTCTAATTTCCCATAAGAGTGTGTGTACACCCATTCTCAACTCCATAGAGAGAGCTCTTACACGAAACACTCTTATACTCTTGAGTTATGGAATTGAATCTTTTGCTTGAGACGTTCTTGATGTTGCATGTGTCAAGATTAGTGGTAAGATGGTTATGGCTTGGAGAACACACACACACTCTGTGGATTACTATAGGTGGATTGATCTTGATGGCTTATTGGATTTCTTAAGTTGTCTTGACATGTGAATCTAGAAAGTGTGACTTGGTGGCCTTTATATGTGATATTCTTTGGTCTCTTCCATTATTTTGGACATGAAAATTGCTAAGGACTAGCAATGAGTAAGTTGGAGGGTGTGATGAGTGTGTGAAAGTGCACTCTAAATGCCTTATTATTGAATTAAAATGCTAAAATGTGAATAGAAATCATAGGAATTAATGTGTATTCTTGAATTAAGTTTCTATTTACGTTGGGATACCTCTAAGTAGTTTTTTTTGTTTAATTTTAGAATTTATAAAAGAGCATGTCAAAGCCTAGTCAAATTCAAAGAAGGAGATTCATGGGAAACTACAAAAGAAAACTGCAAAAAGTCCAAATCTAAAATTTGCTAGGAGACAGTTTGAACATACTTTAATATTTTGATCATAACGTTTTACTCACATACTGGATTGATACGATTCTTGATTCATTAGAAATCTATCTTAAAGGGCTTTAACTTTGTATCTAATAAAGATTTCCAAATTCGAACTCTTAAAGGGCGTACATGGCTGCCAAGTTGAGTCTTAAAATTTAGACTATTTGTTTATGTGGAAATTAAGAAGACATTAGGGTTTCTTTCCTACCCTATATAACCATATCATTAGAACAAAATAGAGGGGAGGAGAGGCACAAGAGGCAAATTTGTAGAGAGGAAAAAATCACTTCCATGACCACCGTTTGCTTTAATCTTTCTCTGGAGATTCTTACTGTCCATTATATTATTGGGTAATTAAATTCTCAATTAGGGCTAGGGATGAACTTGCACATTAGATGGTATTTCTAATTTATTTTTAGTTCATGTATTTGATTTTCAATTACTAAAAGTCTTTTGTTTTATCATTCTCAATTCATTGTTGATGATTTCTTTTCCGAATAATCATAGAATTTATTCTGTTTATGTATTCAGTGATGCTTTTTTTATTGAATGGATTAATTCTTTGATTATGTTTAGATCAATTATTTATCTATATTGATTTAGTTCTTTGCTGCATTATTGCTCCCTGAGTATATTGTTGTCATTGGATTTTCTCAATAGGGATAGTAATTTACGTATTTTAAAAGTGATGAATGATTTTTCAAAGGGTTACATTTGATTTAAATTTGGTTTACAAATCTATACCTTCCGATTGGAAATTTCAGGAATTGAGTTCCTAATTGAGTTATCCAATGAATTAAGAATAGTTAAAATATCGGATTTGTGCAAGGGATTCCCGACGCTCTATTGTTCGTCAAATTTGAGTACTTTTTTTGTTAATCACTTTGCTTCATTTTAATTTTTATTTAAAATTAATCTTTGTTCTCTACTAGTCATTTAATATTTTTCTTTAGTTTCTTTGTTCTTTATGTTATTTTTTTAATTTGTCTCATTGTGGAATCGGCCAAAAGCTGTGCTACAACTACCGCGTTATTCTTTGGGCGTAATTAGGGGCTTTGGAGGAAGGTTTGGAAGTTGACAAGCACATGCAAGGTTAAGCAATTACTTTGGAAAGTTCTCAATGGAATCTTAACCACCGAATGTAAACAATATAAGAGAATGATTGTGGATAGTCTAAAGTTTCCTTTGCAACAATGAGGAGGAAACAACTATTCATGTATTGTGGAAATGTCTTGATGCAGTTGATGTATGGGGGGAGAATAATAGTCCAGTCAAGAAATGGAATCGAAATTATAATGCTTTGTGTCTATATGGTTTGATCTCATTTCTAGATTAGATGATGATAATCTAGATTTAGTAGCTACTTTGCTCCATGGTTTATGGTGGGAGGAGAAATGATTTTGTTTTTTATGGAAAGTTCAAGTTCCTTCTATTGTTTTACAATTGGCAATATAGGATCTTGAGGCCTTTAAATTGGCTCATGTTAAGAGTGGTGAGGATCAGGGAAGAGTAGAAACAGGGGCTGAAATGAGAGTTTGGAGACCACCAATGCTTGATATATGAAGGTAAATGTTGATGCAGCTTTTGACAAAGAGAAGGAAATGATGGGGATTGGCAGGATTTCAGGGGTGAAGTTCAAGTGATGCTTGCTGCTCCAAAGTCTGCTGTCAGATCTGCTAATGTTGTTGATAGTTTGGCACTACTGCGAGCTGTTATCCTTTACAATGAATTGGGTTTTAGGCAAATGCACCTAGAAGGGGATGCAAAGTAGTGGTGGATGTTGTTAATACTATTCCTACTAATTTTTCTTGGACACAACAAGTAATTGAAGATATCAAGTTTATTATGTCTTCTCATTCAATTTAGTTTCTATAATTCACGGGCAGAGAAGGGAACGGAGTTGCCCATGCAACTTCTAAGTTAGCACTATCTTTAGATATTGAGCATGTATAGATGGAGCAGGGACTTGTTGAGGTCCTTCCTATCGTTATTTCTAATAAATCATGTATTGTTTGAAAGCCAATGAATTGAAGTTTCATTTCCAAAAAAAAAAAAAAAAAAAGTGGTGGGCCGGATCATTATTAGAATATTATTTTTTAGATGAGATAAACTAATTTTAGATAAAAGTTGAAAGTTGAATAAAATATTATTAGAATATCATTTTTTAATATTATTATTGTTTTAAAATTTGAAAAAAATTGAATTGTTTATTATATTTTGTGTTGGAATTTACAGAAGTTGTACTGATGAGATGAAATGAGTTGAAAGTGTTTCTAAATCCAAACAACCCCTAAAGATATTTGAAGAAAAAAAATTTGTGAGAGGGTTTTAGTGATTAAAATTGTTGTCAGAGCAAAGTTGCAGGTTATGGTGTGAAGAGAAAAGTTTTGAAAATTGTTCTATTCCGAAATTTTTCATTCCAGAACAATGGCCAAAACTATGTACCTATGTATTTTGTACTGCTCACAATTCCGGTCATTTCGGCTCGTCTCGGTCCATTTTGACCGGATTCTGGCATTTCGGCCGTAACTCTCATTTCGATTTGAAATTGAACATGAAATGGTTGTTTTGTAATTATGTCTAATTTCATGGCATATCCGTAATGTACATACTTTTTCATTTTTTCTTATTTTCCCTCTCTTTTCTGATTCTCTTCCTTCCCCTTATGAATTCTCCTTGGTTTATGACTTCTAAGTGCTTTCAGTTTCAGCAAGCCTTCATCGATCTCCTCCACACTCAACGACTCCACACTTCATCGATCTCCCCTTTCCCTTTTTGAACTCAAGTCTCAGAAAGTCAAAAACAAAAACAGATTCTGTGATGATTGGCATGAAACACAAAAATTTCAAAACAAGAAATGTAATTCTGTAGATCTCTAAGATAATAGCGTCTGAGAAGGAGGTTGGAGAAATAACATCATTATATCTTGCTACACCAGCTGGAACCCTATCCATGGCATTGAGTTCCTTGGCTAATAAAGGCCAATAGGTGAATGCTTATCTCTCTCAGCTGTGAATCCATTTCTTTCGTGGATTTAACCCATGAAACGTATTGGTATCAAAATATCCCGTTCTATTCTCTCAACCAAAACAGTCACTAGAATGGAATTCAAAACTTTGATGAAGAGTCCAATTTGACAGAGTTATGGTTGGTCATGATCCATTCATTTAATTTTTAATTTTTTGTCCAATAGAGAGGAGCTAGCTACTGCAATTAAACCCTTACTTGCCATCTTTCTTGTAATGACAACAGCTTAGATATGGTGATTGAAAGTTGAAAATATTCATAAGTCGACGACATTATGGGCTAAGGTTCAAAGTAGACAGCCATTTCTGAAAGTTGAAAAAAAAAATGTAGATTCTTGTTTTATGCAAAAGATTGCAGTACTATATATCTATTCTCATGAATTAGTACTTAGACAATGTCAAAGCCTCCCTTGCTGTAGACTCTAAAACTAGATCCACAGATTTTGAATCATATATAACCATATATCTTCTACGAAAGAATACCAACCAAGGGAGCAACAAGACAAGAGTAACCATATATATTTTCGATTTAACTAGTTTAATGTCGTCATTTGTAGCAGTGGCATTCCAGGTGATAGAGGCCATTTTGCTTTTGTTTTTTCTTCGATCATTGGCTCTTTTTCTCCATTAGAAAAATAAGAGTACACGTAATCCAAAACCCAATACACCCAAACCCATAGCCAAACCAATGATTGATGCTACCTTGTTTTTCCGATTTCCATTTTCAACCAAGCATATATAGCATTGAAAATCGAAAAACTATAATACCTAAAAATCCAACAACCAAAATCGACCCAAACCCAAGGACCTTAATAGTTTAGATCATCCATGCCTTCATATTTGGTTTTTTTCTGAGTAGTGGAGAGGGACTAATGGACATGCAACCATGCAAGGGAAAGAGATTGAGTGAGAGTGATTTCATTGAATTGTTTTCACTCTTCAAGTTCAACTCTTTAGATTTCAGAAGTTCAAAGGTAGAGAATGGTAATTGGCATTCATTGTTCGAGTATAGGAGAGTTTGTTACTTCCTGTGGAAGACGATGCCGTTCCTTAAGCACTTTTCGGTTATTGGAAACTAACCGACCCTAATTGAGATGTTTTGGAAGCATGATGAAAGATTTCCATTTTCAACCTTTTCATTTCGGGTTAGATCGGATCAAGTTGTCTTGCTAAATGTGCAGCCCTAAACATGAGTCCATTATGATCTTATTATGGATTTATATTTTATGTTTAACTATAGTTCATTTATTTTTGAAATAAATTTTTAGGTTATGGAGCCTAATTGGTTTTGTAAGTTGGAAAAGTGCAAACAGATTGTTCGCTTGACTTGGCACTCGAGCAAAGCCTAGGCAAAGAGTTCATAAGGCTCGCTTGACAAAACACTCAAGCTAATGTTGGATTGGTTGTTTGCTCGTAGAGTGCTTGACACCTACTCGAGCAAAGAACCCAATTTTTCCCATATTAGGGTTTCTTGTGCCATTCAATACAAATATTTTTTGTTTATTGTGAGGAATAGAAACATTGTCGAGCAATATTGTGAGAGAAAAGGCCCTAGAGAGAGAGAGAGTTGAAATTTGTATGAGTAGAGTGAAACTCTTGTAACTCACAGTATGTGATTGTAATCTGATTGTAATCTCCTCTAGAATAAAATATCTTGCAACTCTGTGGACATAGGCACATTGTCGAATGACGTTAAATCTTGTGTGTTGTGTATATGTGTGCTTGATTCCTATGTTTTTGTAGTTATTTCACTATATGTCTTGTTATCGTTGTGTGTGTGTGTGTGTGTGTGTGGTGTTTTTCACAACAAACTTTATCAGAGCTTCAAGGTTGGAGTTCAGGGCTAAACGATGGTTGAAGAAGACATGAACGTTGAAATCAGGAAGTTTGATGGCACAAACTTTGGTTATTGGAGGATGCAGATCAAGGATTATCTCTATGAGAAAAGGCCCAACCTTCCTCTATTGGGACAGAACCTGGAGAGCATGGACCATACTGAGTGGAATCAGTTGGATTGATAAGTTCTGGGCTTATTACGCTCATCCTATCCAAATCGTGCACAATGTATTAAGGAAAGAACCATATCAAATCTACTGGCAGCTTTGCCAGGTATGTATGAAAAGCTGTCGACAAATAACAAAGTGTATTTGATGAAGAAACTGTTCAATCTAAGAATGACAGACGTTACGTCTATGATCCAACATTTGAATGAATTTAATACAATGACAAATCAATTGTCTTCTATAGAGATTAGGTTTGATGATGAGACGAAAGTGTTGATATGTTGGTCTCATTGCCAAATAGTTGAGAGGTCATGAGGATGGCAGTAAGTAATTCAATAGACAAGATGAAATCAACTTATGATAGCTATGTGACATGATCCTTGCTAAGAAGGTAATCAGGAAAGACTTTGGGGATTATTATGGTATAGGTTCTACCCTGAGTGTTGAAGACCAGGGTAGGGGACATGAAAGGTTTGGTATAAGAGGAAGTTGAGATCTGAACAGCTCATCACTTGTCGGAATTGTGGTAAGCTGAGCCACATCAAAAGAGATTGTCGGAATCAGAAACATACTAAGGATGACGTTGTGAACGCAATGGCTGAAGAAATACAAGAAGCTCTATTTCTTGTAGTGCACACTCTAGTTGATGATTGAGTGTTTGATTCAGGTGCTTCATTCCATAGCACTAGTAATTTTTGGCAGATGTACATGGCTAATGAAGACAGACACGTTCCATATCTGAATAAAAATCCAATCTTTGTGGGACAGCTTGACGACCGCGGTCATATAGTAGTGTTTTCTAGAGGAATGTGGATGATCACAAAGGGTGAGTGGTCTCGACACATGTAAAAGAACTGACACTTTGTATTTGCTATCAAGGTTTAGTGGTGTGCCGAAAAATACATGAGTGCAACAAAGCAGGCTTGATTCCACGACTTGGATGTGGAAGCAAAAAGGATTCAGTTTTATTGTTTCTCATGTAAACCTAAGGAAATCTCTCTAGGCCATGGTGTGGAGTAGTAAGAGTCGGGGACATACCATCTGGTGTTCTAGGGATTTCTACACCAACAGATGATGCTCGCAAAGCTTCTAGGACAACCAGATCTCCACAGTGATCACCAATCGTAAAATATATCCTGTTGATTGAAGATGATGAAGCATGGTACAATGGAAAATATTGCGAGAAAAGAGATCGACCAAGTGAAAGTTAGGTGATAAGAAGCTGACTGGACTTCCAGAGAGAAAGCTAAGACTGCACAATAAATAGGCACATCGACTGAAGATAGAATATGTTAGTGGTAGGAAGTAGGATCAGTCAATCATATCAGTGAAATGGACATCAACAATGAGGTCTCTGATGTTTGACAAGGTCGGTTCGAGACCAAATATTCCTAGTGTAGTGGGAGTTATGAGTCAACTAGTAGATGTACTGTTTAAGGACAATGTACTTGATAAACTAGAGCTGGGTTCAATTTCAATTCATCTTTTGACTTAAAGATGGGAGTTGCATAGGTGATAGGGCTTGTGTTGGAGACAATGATTGTCATGTGGAGAATCAATCTCCAAGTAGGAGATTGTTGGGTTGTAGAGGCTGATTGGTTTTGTGAGCTGGAAAAGCGTAGAAAAATTATCCGCTTGACTATTGCTCAAATTGAACCTCTAGCGAAGCTCAAGTAGAGAGTTCACTTAAGGTGCACTCAATTGTAGCTCGAGTGATTAATTTTTCCAATATTGGATTGGTTGTTCACATGAGCTCACTGTGTGCTCGGCACCAGTTCAGGTGAAGAATCTTGTTTTTGCCAGATTAGGGTTTCTAGCATCGTACACTATAAATATGGGGTAGAGCAATATTGTGAGAAAGAAAATTCGCTAGAGAGAGAGAGAGGAGAGAGAAAGAGCGTTGAGATTTGTGTGAGTAAAGGTTTTGTAAATCACTATGTATGATTGTAATCTCCTCTGAAATAAAATTTCTGATTGCTTTGTGGATGTAGGCATTTTTCCGATCCATGTAGTTAAATTCTATGTGTCATGTATATGTGCTTGATTATTGTGTTTTTGCAATTATTTCACTGTCTGTCTCATTATTAATATGTACGGGTGTAGTGTTTTTCACAGCACAAATTTGAGTTTTTCCACAAGATTTATTTAATTATGATCAAATAGATTAATTATATTCTATATGATTAATTTTATCTACAAACTTTGATAAACCAACTTTTGATTTGGTAAGAATTTTTCATATTTATAATAATAATATTTTATGGGTTTAAATAACATGTATTGTATTAAAAACATAATTTCCTCTTATTTCTCAAACATTAGGGACATATATTTTTGGCAAATTTTGCTTTTCACAATAATTTTAGAACCCTGAAATGGCAGCACATGAAGTTCAAAATAAGTGGGCATCAGCACCTTAAGCATGGAGGTGGTGAAGGATTCATTGTTTGGATTGAGGCTATTGAGGAGAGAAAAAACCTTCATCTTGTCTGTTAGAAGTGAAAATAAGAACTCAAGGCAAAGCCACAAAGTGGAGAAAAACTTATTCTCATTGAATTGGATATCCGATACAAAGTTTTGTTGCATATATATACACTAGAGAAAATAGAAAAGGAAGAATCCTAAAGTTATCTTTTTATCTTTTACTGATTTACAAGTAATATATTGCAGTTGGTTGGTTTAGCATTGCTTTACATGTCTTTCATTACTTTATTTACTTTTATGTGCAATCAGTGCAGCTTTTAGGAGTGATCTTATGTTGCCTTGGTTTTTTGTGACATTGCTTTACACCTTTTAGCTACTGCGTTATGCTTTTCATCAACTTGGTTGCTATATTGTACGCTATGGTGTGTTTGTTCAGTGTTCTCATGCTTCTTTTCTTTGTACTCATATTTTGTTTTGTGAGACTCCCCTTCAAGATGGGCATAGATGTTGAGTATTCCCATCTTGGACAATAAGGGCTGAAAAGCAGAAAATGTCAAGGCCTTAGTGAAGATATCTACTAGTTGGAATTTCGAGGTAATGTGTTTAGTTCTCTCATGGAAGATGGGGTTCTTTGTGATATAGATGGCTGCTTGGTTATCACATGGCAAGAGAGCATGTTGTGCATGGTCAATGTTGAATTCTTTTAATAGACCAAGGAGCCAAATAATTTCAACCCATGTAGAGGTCAATGCTCTATATTCTGCCTTTGCTAAAGACCTAGAAATAGCCACCTGTTTCTTTGATTTCTAGCTTGTTAGTGAGTCTCCAATAAATATACAAAAACCTGCGATAGACCTCCTTGTCTCGAGATAAGAAGCCTAATCAGAGTCACTATAAGCCTTCAAGTGTAGAGATGACCTTGATGGTAGGAAGATACCTTGACCTATAGATCCTTTGAGATACCTAAGAACTCTATAAGCACAGTGTAGGCAAGCTTGTGAAGGTTTGTTCATAAACTGGCTCAGAACAATTACAACATAAGTAATATTTGGCTTGGTAATGGTCAAGTAGATGAGCCTTCCAATGAGTCTTCTATAGGTTGTAGGGTCTTCTAGGATTTCATTTATTTATGGTATGGCTCAATTTGTGATTTAACTCAATGGGTGTGGGATTTGGTTTGGTGCCAAGTAACCTTGAGTCTTTCAAGATTTCGAGGGTATACTTCCTTCGACAGGTATTTATTTCAACTGATGACCTTGAAACCTCTAGTCTTAGGAAGTATTTAAGGGGTCCAAGGTCCTTGATTTTGAATTTGCCATGAAGGTAAGCTTTGAGCAGATCAATTTCTTCTTGAGAATTGCCTCCTATTATGATATCATCCACATACACTAAGAGTGCTGTGAATCCTCCTTGTTAAATCTCTTTAGTGAATAAAGGATAGTTAGATTTGGATTAATGAAAGCCAATGGCAATGAGTGAATTAGAGAATTTTGAAAACCATTGCCTTGATGCTTGTTTAAGTCCATAGATGGACTTATTTAGCTTGCATACTAGAGACTCCCCCTCAAGCTGCTCTCTGTGAATGTTATAACTAGGTGGTAAGTCTATATAAGTTTTCTCATCAAGATCCCCATGTAAAAAGGCATTATGAACATTCATTTGAGATAAAAACTAGTTCTAAATGGATGCTAATGCAAGGAAGACATAAACTGTGGTGAGTTTAGCCACTGGATTAAAGGTTTCTTGGAAGTCAAAACCCTCTTTTTGAGTGTATCCCTTTGCTATCAGCCTTACTTTGTATCTTTCAAGAGAACCATTGGATTGGAGCTTGACTTTGAAGACATATTTACAACCAATTGCAGTATTGTTAGGGGGAAGAGGAGTAACAATCCAAGTGTTGTTCTCTTCTAAGCCACTAAGTTTAGTGCTTGTGGCATCCTACCGATGCCTAAACTAGACAATTTCACTATAGGAAGATGGTTCAGAAAATTATAAGAGGGAAACATAAAAAGATTGTTGGGATGGGGAGAGATATTTGTAGGTCAAGTGATGATGAAGTGGGTGAAGAGTTGAGGAGGGTGTGGATGAATTATTGATGAGGGGATGGGATGCTGCTACCTGACAGTAGTATTGATAGAGATAGGCAGGTTGATGTCTATCTTTGGTGGACCTTCCAAGAGGAGGGGTGGTATGCAGCTCATGAGGATGGGATGGAAAAGGAGTTGAATCAAGGGAGGTAGCAAGGAAAGATGTTTCAGGATGGAGTATTTCAAACTGTGAGACATATTGTGAGTCATATGGTAGCACAGATTGTGACATGGAAGTGGGTGAAAAGGAATCAACTGGTAGTGCAGGAGGGAGTACTATATTTTGAGGGAAGGAAGAATGGATGTCCTTAGAGGAATGGGAAAAGGGAATGTAGGTGGGAGATTGGAATGGAAAGAGAGATTCATGGAACATCACATTCTTGGAAATGAATGTGGAATGGGTTTCTATGTCATAAAGCTTGTAACCCTTAACATTATTAGGGTATCCTAGAAAAATACAGGGCCTAGCTCGTGGCTTAAACTTAGTTCTATGATGTTTGGTGGTGCTAGCATAACATAGGCATGCAAAAACTCGAAGGTGAGCATAGGAAGGTGGTGATGAAAAGAGCATTTCATAAGGAGATTTATTAGACAGGAGGGGTCTAGGTATCCTGTTAATGATGTATGCAACTGTTAAAATTGCATCTCCCAAAATTGAGTAGGCAATGCAGCTTGAAAGAGAATGGCTCTTGCCACATTTAAGAGGTCTTGGTGTTTCCTCTCAACAACACCATTCCATTGAGGGGTATACACACAAGACTTTTGATGAATGATGCCATGGTCTTTATAGAAATTAGCCACATCGAATTCAAAACCATTGTCAATTCTGATTTTCTTCACTTTCTTATTGAATTGGCATGAGTTGAAAGAATGACTATAAGATAGATCTTTTATCTGATTTTAGTTTCATCACACAAATCCAAGTCACTCTAGAATAATCATGCACAATAGTAAAAAAGTAATGAAAACCTTGAAGTGAAGCTTGAGAATATGGCCCCCATATATCACAGTGTATTAGGTCAAAATGGAATGAATTAGTGGATACACTTGAAGGAAAGGAAAGATGTTTTTGCTTAGCCAAATGACATATTTTACAAAGAGATTTATCCTTTGACTTTACAATAGGTACATGAGAATGAATTAAATTCATCCTTTGTGAAGATAAATGTCCTAATATAAAGTGCCACAGATAAAAAACTTGTTGTGTGGATGCTTGATTGACTCGAGTTTGATTGGAGAGAGTTGAAGGAGGGTTGATGTTGTTGTCATGGTAACAAGACAACAAGTAATATAGGCAAGCATAAACCTTAGCAAGTCCAATCATCATCCATGAAGAGAGGGCCTGAATGAAGCACATATCACTTAAGAAAAAAGGCATGTATCTGGTCTTTGAGTGAGTTTACTAACTGGGATCAAATTGAATTTAAATGAGGGTACACATTGGGCATTAGTCAAAAATAGTGATTCTGAAAGTTTGACAATGCCTATGTGTGACTTGAGCCTTTGTGCCATTTGGGAGATCACAAAAGCTTGTATGCAAGAAGAGAGTTTATCAAAAAAAGAGGTGGAGCACACCATGTGATCGGTGGCTCATGTGTCCATGATCCATGGTATGTTATAAACACCAAGGTGCTCATGTTGGGAAGACGAAATGTGTTTATAGTGATTCAAAGTATTGAGATGGGAGTGATTAGCAAGTAATGAAAGAGCAAAGAGGTAGTGATAATTACCTGCTAAGTTTGAGTAAGGTGTGATGGAGGAACTGGTTTCAAAAGTATCGGGTTTGATAGGAACAGGAGTAGACAATATTGGCTTGGTTTGTCCCAAGTTCAGTTGAGGGAACTGAGCATTAACAAAAGCCATGAGCTGTTGTGCTTGTGCCTAAGATAGATTCAATTGAGAAACACTTGGAGCAGGTGCTTCCTGAGGTGAAGTGGTAACCTGTAACTTGGTTTGCAGAATATGATGCAACAGGTTACTTCAAACTTCCCCTCACAAAATCATACCCATTCAAGCCCATTAAAAACTTAAAGATATAATCTCCTTGTTGGACCTCACCAATAGTTTTTAAAGTATCACAAGTACATTTTCCACAAAAACAATAAGGAAGAGGTTTGTAACTATGTAAGTCTTCCCAAGTAGCATTAAGTTGTGGGAAGTAATCACTTATAGAGAGATGTCCTTTAACAATGCTACTGAGCTTGTGATGGAGGTGTTAAATTCGAGCTTCATTAGGTTGAGAAAATCTTTCTTTAAGTTTGTCCCAAACCTGTTTAGCTGAAGTCATGAAAAAAACATTAGATTCAATATCATTTGAAAAAAAGTTTAGGGTCCAAGCAAGTAGGATGTTGTTGTATCTCAGCCGTGATACATATGAGGGATCTAACAACTCAGGAGTAGAAATGGTGCCATCTAGGAAGCCTAACTTGTTTTTGATTGAAATGGAAAGCAGAAATGATCTGCTCCAAGATATGTAATTCGAACCAGTTAATGGGGGTGAGACAATGATAGTGTTAGGATTGTCACTATGATATACAAAGAAGGGACTGCTTGGGTCCTCGACAAGGGAAATGGGAGAAGAAAAAGAGGAGGATGTCATGGCTTAGAAAATAAAGTTTGTTTACAAACTTAAGCAAACACAGCAGGACAACTAGCCTACTCTAATACCATGTTAGAAGTGAAAATAAGAACTCGAGGTAGAGCCACAATGTGGAGAAAACATGATTCTCATTGAATTGAATATCTTATACAAAGTTCTGTTGCATATATATACACTACAGAAAATAGAAAATGAAGAGTCCTAAAGTTAACTTTTTTTTTATCTTCTACTGATTTACAAGTAACCTGCTGCTGTCATTTGGTTTAGGCATTTATTTGACATGTCTTTCATTACTTTGTTTACTTTTGTGTGCAATCTATGCAGCTTTTGGGAGTGATCTGACACCCCATGCTTTTCTTCTATTGCCTTGCTTTTTTGTGCCATTACTTTATACCTTTTAGCTACTGCATTATGCTTTACATCAACTTGGTTGCGACATTGTATGCTATGGTGTGTTTGTTCAGTTTTCTCATGTTTCTTTTCCTTGTACTCATATTTTATTTCATGAGATTGTCACTAATCACGGCTGCCCTATTGCAACCAAGTTGTCAATTACTTTCAAAGATGATCTTGCAGCAATGGTAATGCCTCATTTTCATGTAGGTGTAAGCTGAAATTCCCATTCACTAAAATCCTAGGCATAAGGCTCTAGAAGGGCATACCAAACTTGGTGAGATCAGGTCTTGAAGCTTAAGACCAAACGAAGCGATTTTTCAAAAAGAATAGCAATGATCCAACCTTGAAGCAACCGGTCTACCTTGTGACATTGCACGTATGTTGAACTGAGTTTTTTGTGATTGAGAGAAGTGGCTTCATTTCCAATGAGTTAGTATTTGGGAGGGAGGCAAATCGTCGATTAGGTGGTTGACGACATCTGGCTCTCGATGATGGCCACGATAGCTTGCTCGCACTATTCCACTAGAAGGGATATACGTCTAATATTGCGGATTGTGCATGTAGTTTTCATATTTACAATTGTATTCGTTGAATCCTTGATTGTCTCAGGTATTGTTGCATGCCCATTTAAATTAATTGGAGTCAGTGGGTATCCAGCATGATTCCTTGTTTTGCCTGTGGTGCTTGATTTTTGTTCTAGTTCTTTTTCTTGTTTTGTTTTATCTGTATGTTGATCTTTTTAAATTAAAATAACTTGTGGCATAGCTACATCTTTTTCTTGCTAGTGATTGATTGAAAAGCTCGATCTTATATATTAGTAAGATCGAGCTCGATCTTGCTAGTGATTGCTAGTGATTGATTGCAGGAATGTGTTAAAAAAGAAAAAACAAGGAAAATTTTACCAAAAGAAAATTCATTATGTTATGTTGTTACTTATAATTAGAAGTAATGAAATACAAGTCCTGAATTTCGTGCAGGTCTTTTGTAAAAATATAGTCCTACTCAAAAAGTAAAAGTTTTAAGGATTTTTTATGATGTGATCTGTAAAATTCTGTAACTTGAAGAATCTGTAACTTGAAGAATCAAGAACAGAGAAATAGAAACATGGAAGAATGTCTTGCGGATCAAATGATGGAAATTGAGGGAACCAAGTGGATTAGTTAGAATGTCTGCCAGCTGATGTTTGGATGGAATATGAATTATCTTGATTAAACCTTCTTGCAGTTTTTCTCGAACCAAATGGCAGTCTAGCTGAATGTGCTTGGTTCTTTCATGTTGGACAGGATTTGAAGCAATTTCAGAGGCTGGTTTGCTGTCTGTATAAAGCAAAACAGCTTGTGGATGAGGGATTTTCAGGTCAGCTAATAGGTAGATCAACCATTGTAGTTCACATGTGGTAGAGGCTAGAGCTCTGTATTCGGACTCAGCTGAGGATCGACTAACTGTTGGTTGTTTCTTTGATTTCCATGAGATAAGAGAGTCACCAAGGAAAACTGTGAAGCCAGTAACACTTTTTCTGGTATCAATGCAGCCACCCCAATCACTGTCTGAGTAGGCTTTTAGATTAAGAGATGAATGAGCAGATAGAAAAATTCCTTGCCCTGGTGTTGCTTTGATATATCTGAGAACCCTTTCAGCAGCTTGAAGATGATTGCTGCTAGGATGAGCCATGAATTGGCTTAATGCTTGTACTGAGTAGGATATGTCAGGTCTAGTTATAGTGAGGTATAACAACCGACCCACTAATCTTCTGTATTGTGCAGGATCTGATAAAAAATGTGATGAGTCATTGGCACTCAGCTTAAGTGTAGATTCCATAGGGAATGCCACAGGTTTACAACCTGAAAAACCACTATCTTGCAAGATATCTAAGGCATATTTTCATTGGCACAAAGTTATGCCTTTGGTAGATCGAGCTACTTCAATCCCTAAGAAATATTTTAGTTCTCCCAAGTCTTTGATAGTAAAAGAGTCATGTAAGAACTTTTTGACAGTGAGTATAGCATCAAGATTATTAGAGGCAAGAATCACATCATCAACATAAATCAAAAGTGCTATGAAACTGTTTGAATTATGCTTGATGAATAGAGATGAATCAGACTTCCCTTGAATAAAACCAAACTGAAGTAGAGAAGATGACAGCTTGGAAAACCACTGTCTTGAAGCCTGCTTTAGACCATATAGGCTCTTTTTGAGTTTGCAAACTCTTGGGTCAGCTGGTGAGGAGGAGTACCCTGGTGGTAGTTGCATATAGACTTTTTCATTTAGATCTCCATGGAGGAAAGCATTGTTTACATCAAGTTGATGTAAATGCTAATTCTTAATGGCAGCAATGGATAACAAAGTCCTCACTGTTGTCATTTTAGCTACAGGTGAGAATGTATCAAAAAAATCAAGACCTTCTTGTTGGGTGTAGCCTTTTGCTATTAACCTTGCCTTGTATCTGTCAATTGTGCCATCAGCCTTGAATTTAACACGATATACCCATTTACATCCAATTGCAGTCTTATTAGGAGGTAATATTGCAAGTTCCCATGTTTTATTTAATTCAAGAGCTTTTATCTCATCTAACATGGCTGCTTGCCATTGTGGGTAAGAATTGGCTTGTTTGAAGGTCTTAGGTTCAAAAGTAGATGACAAGGCAGAAGTAAAAGCTGCATGTTTAGGAGATAATTGATGTGTTGAAAGAAAATAAGCAAGAGAGTATGGCTTACCAGAAGAAGGAATGCAGCAACTGAAGGATTTTTGAGATGTTGAAGTAGATTGAGCCATATTACCACAATGAAAATGCTGCAGATATGAAGGAGGATTCTTTATTCTTTCAGATCTTCGAAGACTTACAATTTCAGGATTAGTCTGTGAAATGACAGTTGTTTGAGTTTCAGAAGAAGAATTTTGTGAAATAACAGGTGTTTGATTTTTAGATGATGGATTTTGTGAAGTGATGGGTTTTGGAATTTCAGAAGATGGAATTTGTGAAGTAATGGGCTCTGAATTTTCAGAGGATTGATTTTGTGAAGAAGTAGGTCCTTGAATTGCAGAAGGTGGATTCTGTGGGCTAGTAGGTACTGTGAAGTCATGTATTTGAGGAAAATCAGGGAAAATAAAGGGTATGTGAGTAGTGTTTGGAATGGAAGGAAAAACATTCTCATGAAATATGACATTTCTTGAAACAAAGATTTTGAGAGTAAGGAGATCAAGCACTTTGTAACCTTTGATATTTGGTGGATAACCAAGAAATAAGCATTTTGAGGCTCTTGGATGAAATTTGCCTCGACCAGTGTTGATTGTGCTGGCAAAACACAAACAACCAAAAGCTTTAAGATAATTATATGCAGGAGGTTTATGAAAAAGCATGTCATATGGTGTTTTATTGTGTAGGACAGATGAGGGGGTTCGATTTATGAGATGTGTAACTGTCAATACACATTCAGTCCAGTATGTTAAGGGCAATTTTGATTGAAAAAGGAGAGCTCTAGCAACATTTAACAAATGTTGATGCTTTCTTTCAACTCTGCCATTTTGCTCAGGAGTTTCTACACAAGACAGCTGATGTATTATGCCATTTTCTTGATAAAAGGAAGGCATATTGAATTCTTGACCATTGTCTGTTCTAAGTGTTTGTATTTGAGCATTAAACTGGGTTTGAGCATGAGCAATGAAGTTAGCAATTAAGGCTCGAGTTTCTGACTTAGCTTTCATAAGAAAAAGCCAAGTGAATCGTGTATGATCATCCACAATGGTAAGAAAAATTTATATCCAGAATGAGAGATAGTGGAAAAAGGACCCCAAATATCACAATGTACTAATTGAAAAGCTTTATTTGAATTGTTTTGTGATACAGGAAAAGATAGTTTCTTTTGCCTAGCTAGAGGACAAATCTCACAAACAGGATTATGAGATGTCTTTACAGAAGAATCAATGGAACTAATGAGTTTTAGTTTGGCAGAAGATAAATGTCCCAAACGGAAGTGCCATATGTCAGGACTAATAGTAGATGTGTTAGCCAAAAAAGATTTGTTTGAATCAGGAATTTCCTTCTGTGTAGCAGCAGAAAAATTGATTAGGTGGTATAGACCATTTCTGACTTTAGCAAGCCCAATCATCCTCCATTTCCTGAGGTCCTGCAATACACATTTGGATTGAAAGAAAAATAGAGCAACAGAATTTTCTTTAGTCAATTTGGAAGCAGAAATAAGATTGACATGAAAAGAAGGAACATAGAGAGCATTGTGTAAAACTAGATCAGGGGAGTATTTAACAGTGCCAGTAAAGATTATAGGAACTGAGTGACCATTTGGTAAATGAACTGAAGAAGTTCTTGGTGGGGTTTTTATAGAGGTGAACAAGTGAGGAGAACAGATCATATGATCTGTTGCTCCAGTATCTAATATCCAAGGAGAGATGGGATTTAATGAGACATTAGCTGAATAAAGAATGGGATGATTACCTGATGTAGAGACAGTGTTAGCTGCAGGATTGGAATTGATAGAAGAAGTAGATAGACTATTTGCAAGAGTCATCAAATTCTGTATTTGCTCTTGAGAAAAGAACATAGATGGGTTGTTTAAGTTTTGCTCCATAGAAGATGCAAAGTTTGCATTGGGCAATCGTGTAGTATTGCTTCTTTTTCCTCGAGGCCCTTTCCATCCTGGTGGATAGCCTATAAGCTGGAAACACTTATCTACAAGATGTCCAGAAAATCCACAATGGGAACAAATGACATCTGTTTTGCCTCTGACTTTTCTGAATTTAACAGCATTTGAAGAAGTTTGTGTTAATGGTTGTGCAGCAACCATAGCATGGGAATCAAGAGGGATATGTACTACATTAGTTAAAGAACGTTGGCTTTCTTCTTGTATCAATAAGGAGAAAACCTTTCCCATTGATGGTAAGGGAGAGAGAAGCAATAGTTGGCTGCGAATTGCTGAAAAAGAATCATGTAATCCAATCAAGAATTTCATGACATAGTCAGCTTGTTGTTGATCAACAAGATTCTTGAATACTGAACAGGTGCATTTTTCCATGAAACCACAATTACAAGTGGGAAGGGGACGGTAACTAACATATTCATCCCATAGTGCTTTGAAACCACTAAAGTATTCAGTGATTGAACTTGAGCCCTGAGAAATAGAACTCAAGGATTTTTCCAAAGCAAATACTCTTGGACCATCACTACGCAGGTATTGAATCTTTAATTCATTCCAGATGTCAGCAGCATTATTGAAGTAAAGAAGACTACCTCGAATCTCCTTTGCAATGGAATTCATTAGCCAAGAAAGCACAAGATTGTTTGCCCGTAACCAAGCAGTCTTGAGTTGAACATTTGCAGGGTTAGGTTGAGGCAAACTCCCATCGATGAAGGCAACTTTGTTCTTGACTGTGAGAGCAATTGTGATGGATCGACTCCAAGCTACATAGTTGTCACCAGAAAAAATTTCAGATACAAGAAGAGCTCCAGGATTATCAGATGGATGCAGATAGTAGTAGCTTGAGGAGTCATCAGAAGGATTCCCCAAAGGAGAATAGTCATCAGAGGATTCTGCCATAGAAGCAGAATAAAGAAAACAGCAAGAATTCTTGAAAGAAATCAAGAAAAGAAAGGAGAATGCAGCGGAATGTTTATGGACGATGATACCATGTAAAATTCTGTAACTTGAAGAATCTGTAACTTGAAGAATCAAGAATAGAGAAATAGAAACATGGAAGAAAAAGGAGAGAAAAACTTAATGCAGAAATTCTCAATGAATTGAATGATCTAAATAATGAATTGTACAAAACCTTCCTTTACATCATTTCTATTTATAGACACGTATACTAACTAACATTACCTAATTTATTTCATTTGCATTTCATCTTAATTTATCTATCATTTAGAAACCTTAACTTTTCTGTTTAGCTTTTCTGATTAATCGTTGGACTTACCGCAAGGTAATGGGTCCCATATGGGAGGTGAGGTCTTGCTTGATGGGTCCCGCTGTACATAACTTATTACTGGGAGTTATCATCCAGAATCCAACAGGTGGCCGGGTCAGCTGATATCCACCCAGGAACCTTCTTGTCTTTGTCCTCCAACGATTATTGGTACTCGTCATCCACCTGCATGTAGAGTCCCTCACATTTTTGTGTCACGGGTCCCCAAAGCCCGAAGGGACATTTCAAAAGAAATAAATCATCACAGAAAGAAGATGTAAGAGGATACTCGTCCCATTCCTCATTTTTATTTCTATAATTTAACTTAAAATTATATTTTTTTAAAATTTTTCTTAAATTTTATTCATCTTTCAAAAACCTCTTACATCCCATTCCTCATCTCTATCGCTATTCTATTAAATAATATTTTTCTATTCTTTTTTTATTATTTTTTTCTTTTACTTCTATTTACAAATTTAACTACTCAATATTTTTTCTTATTTTTTGAACTATTACTCTAGTGAATATTTTAAACAAAAATTTAAATTATTTTTTTGTGAATATAATAATATTTTTAAAATTAATTTTTTAATTTTTTCGTAATTAATTAAATTATTTTTAACATTATTATTTAAAACTATAATAAATATGAGTATAAAAAAAAGTGTAGATGATTGAAAAATTATTTATTTTATATATTAGAATAAAATATTAATAAAAATGATTTAGGGAATGAATAGTGAGTCCCCAAATATGGAGACTTACTGTTTATTCCCTAAACATTTTCCCTAAAATAGGGATTCGGATGTGGGGGGTATTTTGATCAAAACCTCAAAATAAACTCCAAATTATGGGAAATATAGAGCTTTGGATAACCGGATGGGGATGCTCTAAGCCTTTCACCTTTTTACAGATGGGTGGCATTCGGAGGATGGTGTTTTATGCATCAGGATAAGAAGCTCTTGGCAAGCTTTTTACTTAAGATGCATGAAGATATATATATATATATATATATATATACTTGCTATAGTATTATGCGTATCAAAATTTTAAAGTGATTTACTAAACAAAAAATTCTTATTATGCATCGACTACATGAGTACTAAATTTATATTAGAACAAGATGTTCAAAACATTGTATCCAAATATATTTTCACCATATGACAAGCTATTTTAAATGTGTTTAATTATGATATTGAATATATTAAAGGATCTGATAATTTTATTCATGATTTTCTTATTCGTGAATTTTTACAGCAACCATGAGCAAAAAATCAGACAAAGAAAAACAGATAATCCCTGCTCAACCACAACCTATTCAAACCAAATCGGCATCTCTTCTGGACATTGCCAACCGATTTATTACCTAAGGTAGTATATCACAACCTGCTTATATATATATATATATATATATATTTTCATGAAGATGTGTAAGGAAAAGACAAACAAAATGATGCACGTTACAAATTTTTGAAGAGAAATATTTAGTTTTTAATTTTTGTGTTTAGAAGAGAGAGGATCAACAGAAAGTGTATCTCTCCTCTAAGTTCAGAATCTATTGGATTGGTCAAAAGAATAGCCTCCGGGTAGGCGAGTGCCTGACTCTTCAGGCGGTCTTCCGTAGGGTCAAGCGGTCTTCTGTTATCGGCATGACCTTCTGCTTGTCCTCCAATACAGCCATGAAGTGAAATCTGACCATTGATTTTCTCTACTACTATCAACTTAAAATCATTTTCCATACCACGAAAAATATGAAGTAACTGTATTATCTCTGTTTTAAAATCTAGTTAGCAAGTATTAACTGGAAACATGATGCATGATAGTATGGCTATGCGTATAGGGTGGAGGTAATCCTGAAGGGTCCTAGTAGGTTGATCTCCATATTCGCTCATTTCCTCATAATTAAAAGAATTATCAAACAAATGATTAGAAAAATTAGACTCTAACACAAGTCTATAAGCAAACCGACCCAAGGCTTCTCCATACATGTGGATACAAGGTAGAGAAAAATGCAATACTAAAAAAATTATTAAAAAAAATAAAATAAAATAAAGATGTAGTAAACTAAAAGAGCAAACGAAGTTACCACATTTACAAACTACTGAAAAGAAAAACTATCTAGCAATTCTCCTACTATTTCCCTGGCAATGGCGCCATGATTTGATTAGCCCTAAAAAATAATGCAGTAGTTGTAGCATAGTTTTGAGATGTCGATTCCATAGGAAGACAAGTTAAAAGAATAACATAATGAACAAATAAACTAAAGAAAAATATTACATGATTAATGGAGAACAAAAATTCATTTTAAATGCAAATTAAAATGAAGTAAAGTGACTAACGGAAAAAAGTACTCAAATTTGACAAATAGTTAAGCATTAAGAATTCCTTGCATAAATCCAATATTAATTACTCTCCATTCATTGAATAACTCAATTGGGAACTCAATTCCCAAAATTTCCAATAAGAAGGTATAGAATTATAAACCAAAATTAAACCAAATGTAACCCTTTGAAAAATCATTTACTACTTTTAAAATATGTAAATTATTATCACTATTGAGAAAATCTAATGATAACAATATACTTAAAGAGCGATATTATAGAAAAAATTAAATCAATATATATAAATAATTGATCTAAACATAATAAAAAAAAATAATCCATTTAACAGAAAAAGTATGACTGAATCCAACAGAATAAATTATATAATTATTCGGAGAAAAAAACATTAATAATGAATTGGGAATGATAAAACAAGAGAGTTTTAGTAATTGAAAATCAAATACCTAAATTAAAAATGTCATCTAATGTGCAAGTTCATTCCTACCCTCACCAAGGAATTAGTTCCCTACTCGAAAGAAGAAGAATTCTTTTTCCAGAAGATGAGTTTCTCTAAATCCTAGCATCATCTCTCCCGAAAACCAGAAGAGCCTATTTCTTTTCTACTTCTTGTGCCTCTCCTCTCCCTCAATTTCGTGCTAATGATATATTTATATAGAGTAGGAAAGAAACAATAATGTCTTCATGATTTCCACAAAAAAAAAAAAAAATGCTTAATTTAAGAATTAAACTTGGCAGCAACGTATGTGCTTTAGGAGTTTGACTTTGGAAATCCTTATTAAGACACATGTATATAATTTTAAGATATCTTTCCAATGCATCAAGAATCGCATTAATCTGATATGTGAATGGAAAGTTATGATTAAAATACTAAAATATGTTCAGGTTGTCTCCTAGTGAATTTTGGACTTGAACTTTTGCAGTTTCCTTTTGCAATTTTTATCCTTTTTTTTCCTTGATCCAAATTGCTCTCAAACCCCATGAAAGTCCTCCTTTGAATTTGACTGAGCTTTTACTTACTCTTTTATAAACTTTGAAATTAAACATAAAAATATGCTTAAGAATAAGCCAAAGTAAATAGAAACTCAATTCAAGAATACACATTAATTTCTATTACTTTCATTCACATTTTAGCATTTTAATCCAATAATAGGATATTTAAAGTGTACTTTCATGCACTCAACAATCATCATTCATGAAGAGAGGGCCTGAATGAAGCACAGATCACTTAAGAAAAATAGGCATGTATCTGGTCTTTGAATGAGCTTACTAACTGAAATCAAATTGAATTTAAATGAGGGCACACATTAGACATCAGTCAAAAACAGTGATTCTAAAGTTTGACAATGCCTATGTGTGTGACTTGAGCCTTTGTACCATTTGGGAGTTTCACAAAAGCTTGTATGCAAGAGGAGGGTTTGTCAGAAAAAGAGGTGGAGCACACCATGTGATCAGTGGCTCCTTTGTCCATGATCCATGGTGTGTTATAAACATCAAGGTGCTCATGTTGGGAAGATGAACTGTGTTTATAATGATTCACAATATTGAGATAGGAGTGATTAGCAAGTAATGAAAGAGTAGAGAGGCAGTGATAATTACCTACTAAGTTCGAGTAACGTGTGATGGAGGAATTGGCTTCAGAAGTATTTGGTTTGATAGGAACAAGAGTAGGCAGCAAAGGCCCATTGATCTGTCCTTTGGGCTTTTATAGTATAATGGGCCTTTTTAGGTATTTATGACAAAATGAGCCTTTTGGTTCAAATAGTCCATTCAGCTACCCCGCTAATTCTATTCGCCTTTTAGCGTAGGAAATTTATATTGACCAACTTTGTTGCTATGGGAACATTGGGTGTCTTCACATGGGCCTTCATTTTGCTTTCAATCCTCAAATGTATGTATCCCTTCTTTCTTTCTTTTTATATATGGGCCTAGGTGCAAGGATAACAAGTCGCCACGAGCACAGGCCTAGACCATCCATGGCCCTTAGGTGCCCGTTGGTCTATCGTACATTTTTCCTTGTATTTCATACCATTTTTTTTCTTTTAAATATTGAGGATTGCCCATTATTTCCCGTTGCTATGGCAGAAAAGGAGAAAAGTTTTCTAACGACGGTTACTCTTCTTCTCCAGTGTTGAACTACACTTTCTTTGTCTATTCTCTGCATTCTTTTTTTCTTCAAATACCCCTTTTCTGTCCTCTTTCATTCCTTTCTCTGTTACCCTCTCTACTCTCTGACCCTCTTTCTTGCCTTTGTTCTTCGTCTATTCTAAGCTTTCTTGTTGTTTTACTTCCACCGATTTCAATGGCCCATTTTGGTAAAGGTGAAGTTTTTGAAAACCCCTTTGAAGTCCCTGAAGGCACGATTTTTGCTAGGTACCGATGGCGCTCTGGCATACGAGAAAAGCATTTTGTTAAGATTCGAGAAGAATTTTGTATACCCAAAACTGTTATCTTGGAGGTTCCTGAGTCTGGATGCTGTGACAATGAAGATTTTGCTGGTAAAGTAGCTATCACCATCCCCCTCCTATAGCATGGGTTGAGGCTCACCTTTTGCTGTCCTCCTCATGACATTCTGGACCTTCTTAATATCACTCCTGCTTAACTACACCCTTTCGCTTTGAGGGCGTATCTCTATGCTTGTATTGTCTTCCGCATGGTTTTGGAACCTCTTGGTGACCCTTATCCTGACCTGATTGGTCGGGAGTTTTTGGCGTTCTATAACATGAGGGAGGCTACCAAAGGCAATGTTGTTAGCTTCTGCAAGAAGGATAACGGGCAGACGTTGGCTCGGTTTGAGACTCGCTACTCCAATGCTAAGACATGGACCTCCAAATTCTTCTTCATTACTAGTCAAGGTTAGGAATACCCTACCACAGAAGATGTCTTCAAGGATTTTTCTGTTAAATCAATCTAGCGCCCCATTCCTGACGAAAAGAAATTGTGACTTAGAATGGAGCCTTTGTCATGCCATGAACTGGCTCAAATTGAGACAGTTTGTTCTTGGGCTGAGGCTAATCCTGAGGAGCTTCACACTGATCTCTTGCTAACCTCCGCCCACATTGATCGATTCTTGATGTCTCCCAACCAATCTTATTTTCAAGGACGTGATTTTATGATTTTGGCCATCATTCCTCCTCCCATGCCTAAGCCCTTTGAGAGGAGTTCGAGGCATGACCCCTCTAAAGAAAAGAAGCCACGTTCAGAAAAAAGGGAAGAAAAGAAATCATGATTAGAGAAAGAGGAAGGCACCGAAAAAAGAGAGAAAATGAGCAAGAAAAAGAATGAGGATGGCAGTCAACGAAAAAGGGCCTGTTCTGGAGACTCTTCTCCCATTCCTCCTCTTTAAAAGAAAACTCTGGCGCCCTCAAAGGGCTTCCAGGGCTAGACTCCTTAGGAGGATATACAAGCTCAGACACCGAAGTGGCAACTGTCCTTAACCTTGACTCTGTCACCGAGCCCTCGCCCCCGCTTTCTTGTGGTGCCCACGACAAGGCGGCCACTGTTTTGCCCATAAGTGGTCACGAGAAGGTATCGGGCACACTGCCCATAAGTGGGGTGAAAGGTGCCTGTCTATGTCATGAGGGTGAGTGGACCAAGACAACAAGGGTTGCCTCCACACACCCGGTATAAGTAGGCGGCAAGATTGGTTCATAGCAAACCGCCCCAGAGAGTCTACCAGTTACCATCTTTGGGGAAAAAACCCCATCGCCGGTTGGCAGTGGTACAATACTTTCTCTTCCTTCCCTTTACGCCTCCTCCTTTGGGGGGATACTAACTCCTTCCTCAAGGAGGAGTGGGAGAATTTCCTGCGGGAAGATACTCACCTTCGTGAGGCTGACTTGGCTTACCCTTCGCTCCTTCTGCCCCCTGTACGCTTAGGGAAGTCATTAGGGAGGATGATGGCTTCGTCTGTGAGGCATGAGGAGGCACCCCCTAGGCCTTGGTGAGATTGTTAAGGGGGACGCTAGTTGTGGTACTTCCTCAACTGCTGTTAACTCCCAAATTGAGGTCGTTGCCCAAATGGCTACTCGTTTGAAAGGCTGGCTCTCTAAGGTACTATGCAATCTATCCCCCTTTTTTTATACTCCTTTCATATTTAAACCTCTTCCCATATTGGTTTTTTGTTTTCCTTCTTGCAGGGCATCAATGACCTAGCTGCGTGGATAGTGGCTAACCGTGCCCGACTTGAAGAGAAAGTTAAGGAGCGGCGCAAGCTATGCTATATTGCTAAGCGTGCCTCTGAGAAGTAGTAGGTTGACATGGCTGAATTGGCAGCCTTAGCCGAGGAGAAGCAGGAGTTGGAGATCTTGCTAGAGTAATCTGAAGGTTATTCTCACTCTTTGCAAGGTGATCTCGAGATATGTGAGGCTGAACTCCTTAAGCTACACGAAGTTGTCGTCCTAGCAAATAAGGCGAAGGCTAAGGATGACTTCGTCCTGACCCTCCTTCAATCTGAGAGGGACTCAACCAAGCTGCAACTTTCGGAGACTCAGAAAAACTTTGAGGTTGAGTGCTCACACTTGAACTCTGAGCTTGCTGCCCGTGATGGGGTGCTAACTTCTCTCCATGGAGACCTTGTCCGTTCTCAAGATAGCTACAAGTCCTTCAAGGAGGATCTTAAGGAGGCAAACTCGGCTCTTAGAGTCAGTCATTAGAGGCTATTTGAGAAGATGGGTGAGCTAACTACTGCTTAGGAAGAGATTGCACAACTTCGTGCCTAGTTAGCTCATCTTCCTGCGACAAGGGATCATGCCTTTACTTATAGGCATGGTCGTAGCATCTTGAGGCTGAGGAACCGTCTCCTAGCTGACCCTGCCACCAATCTTAAGGTTTTTGACCGGCATCTATTCTTCCCTAAGGAAAGCGCCTACTGCAAGGTTGACGATTTTGGGCGAAAAAAGATGCCTAACGCTTTCATAAACGTGCCCTTAGCGTTCCCGCCTGATGATGCCCCTTAACTTTTTGAACTTCTTTTCTTTGTTTGTGGAAATTTGTTATATTTTTACACTTTTCACATTTGTGATAATGGATCTTGCTTCGCTCTGATGAATGCTAGTTAATTTTGTTGTTGCGCACTTTTATTCTTGGTCTTTCATTTGTGGTTAGATTGTTTTATCGTTGTTGCCCTTGGTTTGTTAGGTTGTTTTTGGATAGCGAGGCCTGAGGGTGCCCTCATTCATGGCACCATAAGCTGGTGCTTCCGGTGATTAGGGTCAGCGTAGTCTGAGGACCTACGCGCCTTTTCTCATGGCACCACAAGCTGTGAAGGCATGCCTTTGGTGTTTAGGGTTGGCGTAGTTTGAGGACCTACATTCCCTTTTTTCATGGCACTACAAGCTACTAAGACTTTTCTTCAGTGTTAAGGGGGCGTGGTCTGAGGATCTATGTGTCCTTTTTTCATGATACTACAAACTGCAAAGGCTTGACTTTGGTGTTTAGGGTCAACGTAGGATGAGGACCTACGCGCCCTTTTTTCATGGCACCACAAGTTGCGAAGGCTTGCCTTTGGTGTTTAGGTTCGGCGTGGTCTGAGGACCTACTCGCCATTTTTTCATGGCACTACAAGCTGCAAAGGCTTATCTTTGGTATTTAGGGTCAGCGTGGTTTGAGGACCTACGAGCCTTTTTTTCATGGCACCACAAGCTACCAAGGCTTGTCTTTGGTGTTTAGGGTCGGCGTGGTCTGAAAACCTATGCGCCCTTTCTTCATGGCACCACAAGCTGCTAAGGCTTGCCTTCAGTGTTTAGGGTCAGCATGGTCTGAGGACTTACGTGCCATGTTTTCATGATACCACAAGCTGCTAAGGCTTGCCTTCAGTGTTTAGGGTCAGTGTGGTTTGAGGACCTACGCTCCCTTTTTTCATGGCACCACAAGCTACCAAGGCTTGCATCTCGTGTTTAGGGTCGGCATGGTCTAAGGACCTATGTGCCTTTTTTTCATGGCACCACAAGCTGCTAAGGTTTGTCTTCAGTGTTTAGGGTCTACGTGGTCTGAGGATCTATGCGCCCTTTTTTCATGGCACCACAAGCTGCTAAGACTTGCCTTCGGTGTTTAGGATTTGCGTGGTCCTAGGACCTATGTGCCATTTTTTTATGGCACCACAAGCTGCGAAGGCTTGCCTTTGGTCTTTAGGGTCAACATGGTCTGAGGACCTAAGTGCCCTTTTTTCATGGAATCGATATTTGCCCATGGGAGCTCCTTCCTTTGTAGAGAATTATTAATAAATATGCTCATAAATGGTGATAATGCAAGTACTAGGGAAATGCAAAGAAATAAAAACAAAACAAAAGTCAATAATAAAATCTCTTTAAGTACTCCGCGTTCCATGGGTGTGGCAATTCTTTGCCATGGCTGTCTTTCAACCGATATGATCCAGGCCTGTTGTTGGCCACCACCAGATAAGGACCTTCCAATCGAGGTCTCATTTTTCCTTTACCTTGAGTAGTCAGACCGCTCTTCTTTAAGACCAGGTCGCCCACTTTAAAAGTCCTGGGCCTTACCCTTTCACTGAAGTATTGCTCGGTTTTTGCTTTTTCCTGTAGCATTTGAGCTTCTGCCATCTCCCTTTTTTCCTCTAGTAAGTCGAGGTATTCTTCTATCTTCTAATTATTTTTCCCTTTTTTCCTGTAGCATTTGAAAAGTGGCTAGTTCTGTAGGTCGGTAACCCTACTTCAACTGGAGAACCCGCCTCACATCTGTACGCCAGCATAAATGGGGATTCTCCTGTTAGAGTTTTTGCTAAAGTTCTGTATGCCTAAAGTACCCATGGCAACTCGTCCACCCAATCTTCTTTCTTTCTCGTGACCTTCTTCTTAAGGATTAAGAGTAACGCCTTATTTGTTACCTCAACTTGACCATTTGCTTGGAGATGGCCCGGGGAGTAGTACTTTTCCTTTATCTTCAATTCAGCACACCACTCCTTGTAGTGGTCCTAGTCAAATTGGCGACCATTGTCTGTTATAATACTTTGAAGGATTTCGAACCTGCAAACAATATTCTTCCATAAGAGCTCTGTCACGGCCCCGCTCATGATGGTTGCCAATGGCTCTACTTCTGCCCACTTTATGAAGTAATCCACGGAAACTATCATGAATTTAACTCCACCCTTCCCTGGCAGAAAGGATCTCACCAAATCTACACCCCACTAGGCAAAAGGCCATGGTGCTGTCACAAATGTTAACCCTTCAGGGGGGCATGAGGTACTAGCGCATACGTTTGGTATTTGACACATTTCTTGGTGAATTCTCATGCGTCCCTTAAAGCATTGGGCCAGTAATGCCTTGGCCGGACCGCTTTTCTAGCTAGGGTTCTTCCACCGGAATGGTTTTTGCATATCCCCTCATATCTCTCTGCTATGATGTACTGTGCTTCTTGTGTGGAGATGCATCGTAGTAAAAGGGCGGAGAATCCCCTTTTATAAAGGACTCCATCGATGAGCTGGAACCTAGTCGGCTTTTTATTTATCCTTCTTACCTCTTCTCTCATCTCTAGTAGTTTTCTTTCTTCTAAGTATTCCACTATTTTGCTTGCCCATTCTGGAGTGTTAAATCCCAAGACGCCTACCTCCATGCCAACAGCGGGGACTTCGATGACCCTCCTTTCTACTTGCCACGGTAGAGGTACTTCTTCTATTCTTGATGCCGCCCATGCCAATTTATCTATGACCTCATTGTCCACCCTTGGTATCTGAGTTATGGTGAAATACGAGAAGAGGTCGCAAAATTCCTAGACTCTTGCTAGATATTTTTTTAGTTTTTCACCTTTTGTAGCATATAGGTCTAACACCTGATTTACAACTACCTGCGAGTCCAACTTGGCTTCTACCTCGGTTACCCCCATTCGGGCGGCCGCATACAGTCCTGCTATCAGTGCTTCATTTACAACTTCGTTGTTTGTCACTTTGAATTCCAGTGTTGCCAAGTAATACCGCCCCTGACTGTCAGAACTTAATAAATCTACTCCCAGGCCTCCACCTTCTCGGCAAGATGAGTCGTCCATGAATAATACCCACGGCTTTCCTGACTGTTCTATCGTTTCTTCTTGGGGAAATCCCGAGAATTATGCCACAAAATCTGCTAGTGCTTGCCCCTTAACAGCCTTCCTTGGTTCGTACTCCACATTAAACTTGCTCAGCTCAATCGACCAACCTATCAATCTTCCTGTGCTTTCTGGTTTTCTCAGGACTTTTGTTAGGGGAGTCTCCGTAAGCATCCTTATTGTGTGGGCTTGGAAGTATGGATGGAGCTTTCTGGCTGCCGTTACTAAAGCAAAAGCCAATAGTTCAATTTAGGGGTACCTTACTTCAGCCCCTCTGAGTGCTCGACTCACGTAATATATTGGATGTTGGGTGGCCTCTTCCTCCTTTACTAGGACGGCAGATGCAGCATACGGGGAGACTGCTAGATACATGTAAAGCACGTCACCCTTTTCTGGTCATTTCAACAGGGGCGGACTGACCAAATATTGCTTTAATTTTTCAAACACCTCATTACATTATTCATTCCAAGGATATACCTTCTGCAGTAATTGGAAAAAGGGGAAGCACTTATTTGTTGACCCAGCTATGAATCTTCCCAGGACGGCCACTCTACCCACCAGTCGTTGAGTCTCGTTCAGGTTTTTTGGCGGCTTCATGTTGAATATGGCCTCTATCTTATTTGGAGAGGCCTAAATTCCACTCTCAGATACGATCAAGCCCAAGAATTTTCCCGACTGGGCCCCAAAAGCACAGCTTGCTGGGTTCAACCTCATTTTATAGCGTAGTAAGATTTCAAACGCCATTCGCAAATCCACAAGGTGTTGGGCGAGTTCTTTACTCTTTATAACAAGTTGTCCACATATACCTCCATAGATCTCCCAGTTTGTTCTTTGAACATTCGATTTACTAACCTTTGATAGGTCGCCCCTGCATTCTTCAATCCGAAAGGCATGACCTACGTTGGATAACCTTTGATAGATCTATGAAATCTACACACATTCTCCATTTTTCGTGTGTCTTTTTTACCATAACTACATTGGATAACCACTCCAGATAGTGGGCTTCCCTGATGAAACCAGTCGCGAGCAATCTTTCCACCTTTTTTTTAATAGCGACGTACTTTTCTGCATTGAATTATCTCATTTTATGTTGTACTGCCTTGTGTGTTAGGTCTACACCCAAGCAGTGCTCAATGACTTTGTTATCTATACCAGGCATCTCTTCGTGGCTCCATGCGAAGATATCCTTGTGCTCTATTAGCAGTTGTTTCAGGGCTTCCCTGTCCACCGGTGGGAGCTGCGTCCCGATTCGTGTGGTGGTCTCAAGGTGGTCGGTGTATAGTGTCACGAGCTCCAATGGCTCATTGACCTCCACATGCTGTTGGCTCCAGTCATCCCTAACCTCAATGTCTTTTTCAAAAGCCATTGCCATAGGTGGCGGATGGGGTGGAGAGGCTTTATTCTGCCCTTCCACAATGCAAACCTTGCTTTTGACCTTTCGCAATTCTTATACCTAGCATTCACATGCTAGGGCCTGTGGGCCTCTTGCCTCACATATCCCGCTATCGATTGGGAATTTCATCTTAAGATGGTAGGTGGATGTTACCGCCCTGAGGTGGTTAAGTGTTGGTCTCTCTGATATAGCGTTGTAAGAAGAGGGAGCTTTTACTACTAAGAAATCTGTCATGGTGGTCATCGTCCGTGTTCTCATTCCTACTATTACTAGGAGGGTCATTGCCCTTACGGGCTGGATGGCATTTCCTAAGAAACCCTTTAATGGTGTCCTAGAATAATATATCGATAGAACTCCTAGTCTACTAGTACTCGCCTAGTCATGTAGTTGGCTATCACAAGGGTGATCACTAAGGCGTCATCATGCAGATATAACACTCCTTCTCTACCTGCCTCTTCGAAGGATATCACCATTCGTTCGTTGCTGAGTTTTGGTAGCTTGTGCACCCTGTCTACTAAAAACACCTCTTCATACCTCGCTTTTTGTGCATATGCTTTCCGACTAGATACTGAAATACCGCCTCCAGCAAAACCTCTTACAATGGTCCTTATCTCCCCAATGGGCGCCCTGTTCCTGTTACCTCTAGAGGGAGCTCTATCCACCCCATTCTGGCGGCCACCAGCTTGGCACTCTTTTCTGGACTTCGACTTCGCTAGGTTTTGCCTAGACTGCTGGGGCCTTCTTAGCTTTGACCGCTCTGCGACCATTCATTCCAACTCACTGGTCTCTGCTAACTCAACTATTGTCTTCTTCATGGTCGTGTAGTCTTCAGTCCAATGTGAGCTTGTATGATGATATTTGCAAAATCAACTATCCGTCTTGATAGGGCGGCGTTCTCCTCTTTCCTTCCCTTCCTCTCGTATGCCTAGATTATTATGCACCAGCCTAGGATTGTGATCTGAGTGCCTCTCTCGCATTCTTTCTTCTACTCGCCTTAACTTTCTTGTCAACCTGCCCTCTTCTTTGCTCGATCCTCCTATCTTCCTTATCAGGATCCACTAATGCTTGCAGGGTATCCTCTGCGTTAACAAGCTCATCAGCCCTGTCCATGAATTCCCTGAGGGTGGAAGGAGTCCTCCGGGCCAACTCTGCCATAAAAGGACTACACGGCCATACCCCTCCCAGGAAGGCGGCCAAAGTGATCTTTTCATCTTGATCATCCATTATTAAGCGTTCATTGTTGAAACGGGCCAAGTAGGCCATCAGATTTTCATCCTCCTTTTGCTTGACTGTTAGTAGGTAGGCGGCTGGGCGCCAACGTCTCCTATTAGGCATAAATTGGGTTAGGAACTATTTTGGCAACTCTTTGAAGTTGTCATTGACTTTGGCTTGAGGATCCTGAACCATCCCTGTGCTGTCCCTTTCAAGGTCAAAGGGAAATCCTAGCATGCAATCTATCCTGGGAAACTGTGGAGTGTGATATGAGTTTTAAAGTTTTCCAGATGATCTACTGAGTCTCTGGACCCATCGTACATATCTACTTGGTGAACCTTGAATTTTGGAGGGAGTCGCGTGGCCATAATCCGTGTACTGTATGGCAAATTTATTTGATGTAGTAGGCTTTCTACCGAGGAAGAACCCTCCATCTTTTTCGCTATCTCCTCATACTTTCCCGCCAGTTTCTTCAACTAGTCATGCATTCTTTCCTTCTCTTCTCATCCCTTATCCACTTTGGTGTTGCAATGTGCCTCTCCCTTACCTTACTCACTGTGAGTGGGCACATCGATATTATCAGAGTTGGCATTCTTCTGTCTCAAGTCATCGTTTTCTTTTTGCAAGATTTCCATGGCCTCCAAGGCCTTTCTTAACCTTTCCTCCGCTACCACTAGTCGTGATTCCATAGATGGTGGTAATGCATCCGTCGCTCGGCTTGCTACTGAGTGTGTTACAATTAGCATGTGAGAACCACGCTAAATCACACAGATCCCACAAATGGCGCCAACTGTTAAGGACGTGTCCCACTGCCAACCTGCAACCGTTCACTTGAGAAACGTCAAGGAGTCTTGAGGGACTTCACCTGAAAACACTCTGATGCTTAAATCAGTGAAAAGGAAACCGTAATCAATCTTTCCCCAATTATCAAAGGTTACCTGGTATATATAGGCTTGCTTTCAATATTTATTTTACGCAGAACTTATCGATGTAGATCACTACTCAATATTTTGATTAATCATGTCACTTCACGACATCTCTATCCTCATCAAAGGTGGCGCGGTATATATCTTCTTTAGATTCTCCTTATCTTCTCACGTAGGCCCAATGATCTATCCTTTGGGCTTTTATAGTATAATGGGCCTTTTTAGGTATTTATGGCAAAATGGGCCTTTTGGTTCAAATAGTCCCTCCACAAGGAAAATTTTACAAAAAGATAATTACTTATGTTATGTTGTTACCTATAATTATGAGTAATGAAGTACAAGTCCTAAATATATAAATTTCGTGCAAATGTTTTTGTAAAAATGTGGTCTACTCAAAAAGTAAAATTTTTTAGAATATTTTATTGTATGATCTACTTTTTTATAATGGACGTATGCGGGACTTGCCTATATTGACCGGACTCTTACAAATCATTTCTCAATTAAGAGATATATTCTCTTTGATCGTGATGCCATTTCATTCGGTTGGGTATACTCGTTTGAGTTTGGGGAAAAAAAAAGTAATTGCAACCATAACTGATGGTACATTTTTTTTTTTACAAGAGTCGGAGCCACCTATCCACGAGCAGCCCTTTCCCACTTTTATTCATAAACCCTCATTTATTGACGCCAGACAGAATAGCGATTATCCTGTAGGCTAGTTCCAACAGATGATTCACAAGAGAAAAATCGCCCAAAACCAGAGAGAAACGTCTCTAGGGTTTAACTGAATATTATAAAATCAAGCAATCCTGAAAATCAGCCCACAAGCCGGACTGTTATAGTAAAAAATCGCGTTTATCCGAATGTTGCTAAAAATAGAAAAATCTCAAAAATACTCCAAATTGAAATTCGAAATAAAATAAGCAATCTGCAAAAAATCTGGCCCAAATCGGGTTTAAAATGACTTCCTAACTGACAAGCGAAATATTACCATAAATAGAAAAGAACAACTAAAACTAGTGATTCAGAGGAGAAAACAGCAGAATTTGACGTCGAAAAAAGGGCACATGGAGCCATGCTCGATGTGGACAGCGTGCGCGCCGAAAAGAGCTTTCCGAATTGGGGTCTTATGTGCTATTCCGACACCCGTAGCCAAAGTTATGGCCAAAAGATTGAAACGCACTCAAAGTGGCCCCAATGAGGAACATATCACAATTAATTTCCGCCTTTGCACTGATCTGCCAACTCATGGTATCTCAGCGCCATCAAGGTGCAATCTGACAGCTCAGCATCATCTGTCTCGGATCCCCTTGCATCACTTATGGTGGAGGAAAACCGTGGTTACAAACTAGCGAACCTCACCTAAATCCAAAGTAACAAACAAAACAAGACCAAAACAAGAGACCAGAAAGAACTAAACTCTAATTCTGGGGAGGCCAATTTTATCAATCCGAATGATACCCCTGGCATGGCGGGGAGAAACCCCCCCTCCCATATCTACAAGACAAACCTGCTTCACCTTGCTGTGCAAAAAATCCGCAATCTGATTCGCTTCTTGGTATTGATGTCAAAGAATGAATTGAACCCATTGAAGCTCTTTAGTCGTCTCCTCCCAAAAATCCCATAGATACCAAACTATACAATTCTTTGAAACAGTCCAGTCAACTATTATTTTTGAATCACACTCGATTTCCAGATTAAAATAACCCAGCTCTTTACATAAAACTACTCCCGCATGAAGAGTCTGAAGTTCAACCTCATTATTCATCCCTTGCCCAAAAAAACTGAAAAAGCCTCTTTAACAGTATTTGTAGCATCCCTGATTACACCTCATCCTCCACAAGATCCCGGATTTCCCCTACAACTCCCATCCATGTTCAACTTCATAACACCATTAGATGGCTTTTACCATACAACCAATTGTGGCATACGGCGTTGGCATCAAACCTGTGGGATATCAAGAGTAGCTAACAACCTGGCGTCACTCTGCGAGATTGACTCGTCCTTCGCATGTTCCATCATCAACTGCCTGAAAACTTTATGGAAAGCCATAGACTATCCACCGAGCAAGCCACTCCTTCCATACGCACTTTGCACCTGCGGTGCCATAAACACCAAGTAATAATATATGGTAATAGCCTAATCAAAATACCTCTTGAAGAAGACTTCCTGGCCAACGAAAACCATTGTAGAACACGTCCCCATCAGGTCCCGGCATGCATAAGTGACAGTCCCATCGCCATGGCTGCTCTCTCCCAGATTTGCGATGCGATATCGCTTAAGCCCAGAACATGTTCAAGAGTCTCCATGTTCCTGGTATTACAACAGTCACATCTAGAGGCCAAATTCACAAAGCAGCTTTGTACTCTGGAATCCACCTATAAACAGTGAAACCGGGCTTTCCACATGCACAGTGAAATTTGTTTTGGTAAGATATTATGCCATATCCACTCCATTCCTGGGATACTGTCATGGTTGACACAAACCACCTCCCATGCACTAGCTGAAGTAAAAATTCCATCCGACGTTGGCTTCCAAATGAGGCAATCAATCCCTTCCTTCCCTATCGAAACAGAGGAAAAAATTTCCCCCATAATTTTATTACCCACCAGCTCCTCTAACGATTCAAAATTCTAACAATAATTAGTTCAATACTCTTTAATTTGAAGCAAAGGATTAACAATAGTGGAAGCACGTAAACTTAATGGCCTAGAATCAAGCCATTTATCAAACCAAAACGACTTCTTTCCTTCTCGAATGTGCCACTGAGTATTATCACAAACATCCTGCAAAACTCTCATATTACATTTCCAAAACCGAGAACAAACTGGTGTATTTTTTGCTAATATCAGATGCCCACTCTTCACATACTTAGCCTTGAAGAACCAAGTCCATAGATTATCCAGTGTCAACGAACGCCATGCAAATTTCATATGGAGTGAACATTGCACGTCCACAAACTTTCGGAGACCTACACGCCCCTCCCCATTCGGCGCACACATCTTGTGCCAAGGGTACCGTTTCCTCTTTGCTCTGCCATTACTCTCTCCCCAAAAGAAAGTTGATAGAATGGAGTTAATTATTTTCAAAGACACCACTGAACACTTAGAACAGCTAACAAATGAGTGGCCACATAAGAGAGAACATGTTTCAGCAAGATTAATTGACCCCCTTGGGACAACAGCCTTACTTTCTAGCCCTCCACTTTATCTTGAATTTTATTAACCAGTGGCTCAATCTATCGAGATGTTGGCCGCCCAGTAACTAAAGGTACACTAAGGTACATAAACGGAAAAGACCCTTCCACAAATTTTGAAATTCTCAACAATTCATGCCTTTGAGCTAAGTTGATTTGTTTGGAGAAATAAATAGCCGATTATGGCCACGCCAATCCCTCCAAAATTCAAGGTTCACCGAGTAGACATGTACATGACATACATTAATTAGTAAGTATAAAACGTATTTGCGTTTTGAGTTTAATTATATTATGATAATTCTGATTTTGGAACTTTCGACTTTTAATTCTCACTAAAATTCCACAACAAACGTCCCTCTCCAAGCATTTTCCTAATCAAAGAATCGCCTTCTTTTTCCCTATAACCAAACAATAAATCCATCTGTGCGCACTCGAATATTAATGGTGACGTTGCTAAATGCTTGAAGAGGCTGTTGCTAAATTAATTAGGTGGTAATAGCATTAATATTAAAACTTTTTCAATGATATTACTTCTGCTTACAAAATGTAGCCAAAAATGTTGTTCGAACTTATGGCTAAAATTATACAAAGATCAATATATATATACATACATATATATGTATATATATCAATATCATGTTAATTTAAGCTTCAAAATCTAAGATAGATCTTATTTCAGAACGATGATCAGTACTGATCTTGAGGAGGCCCTTCAAGACGAAGGTAATCATACATGACCCCCTGAAATGGGCTTATGCACCTTGACTGAGTGAGATAGATTGTATTTTTTCCTATTTGGAGAAGACTGTTTCCTACATCAATGCTATACAACCAATATAAGCCATGGATTCCGTGCCTTGCGATAGCATTGTCTCCACCAATGGATCCTGTTGAAAAGTGAGGAGGGTCGGCACCCAACTCGTTGAACCGAACCTTACAAATAAACCAATCATCCCGTGAACCCATTGAAGAAAATTATTAATATTATATATAACATTAACCAAAAATAATTAGTACGAAAATTCGAGAAAAATAATTTTCTAAAATTTTGTGACTGTAACCTGCAGTTCAGCTTCTTGAGCTGAGGCCAATGCTAATTGCAGTGTGTAATTGCCGTAGTCGCTCACACTGTTTAGTCCAAACACGATCTGCCATGTTGTTGCTTCGTATGTACGATTATTAACATTTCTGCAATAAAATATTAATAATAAAGGAGAAGAATAATGTTATGAATCATAATGTCTAATAAGAAATTAATGATATTTGCCGTTCGCAAGCGCCGTATACTCTTTTATTTTTAAAAGTGAATGAATATTAGACGTATATAAAAAAATAAAAATAAAAAAATTAATTTTTTAATAATAGATCCGGATATTACTGTTTTTTTTAATGAAATACGTAGTATTTATACAATCCATAATTGTATCTATATTACTCATTTTTAATTATCATATTTTCATTTTCTGACATATATGTCATTAAATGATTTATAAGTTAATAAAAAAATGAATACCTCATTAGAGGATAATAAAAGAATGTATGCTCATATACCTTGTAACGTGAGCGAAAAACCAATCAGTATGATAATCGCCATTGTCAATGGTGTAGATGAGATCCTGATCGGGATATAAATCTGCATACCGTTCCCATAAACCATATTGTCTGAACCTGCGAGTTAAGAAGTATATTTATTACTTGAAAGTTAGCAATAAAAGTAGGGTCAGATTACAAAAACATGATCAATGTGTGTGTTTATTTATATATATGTGTGACTAACTTTTCTAGGTGATTGTTGTACAATCGGTTCATGAGTGTCGGGTATGGATCTGGTATATAGAACTCTCCAGCGGTGCGGTCGGGGATGCCAATTTCCCACACAGTCGGACCATGTCTTGGAGGCTCGTACACCATTACATCCAGCTTGATTTCACTGCCTGCATGCATTAATTATGGATGTATACGATCACTATATATTAATTATAACCAAAATCAAGTAATTATATATATATATATATATGAGTAATATTATTCATCATTCAAATTCTTATTTTCTCATAATGTGACACTACATAATTTAAGATTATTTATTATATTTTACTTGTAAATTTATCGTTTACCTCATTATAAAATGATGAGAAAATAAATAATAAATATTATATATATATATATATATATATAGAAACAAGTAATTGCCAAACATATACGACAAATTCTCCGTCCATCCATAATGAAAATATCGGTAGAATTTGTTGATGACAAATAATTATTTTCAAGAAACATTCAGTCACCTTAAAGCAATCCAAACAACATTAATAATAATTGTTGCTTGATCTTTAATTAGGAAGATGAGGCTACGATTAGCTGAACTCTTTCCCAGTAGATAACGACTGCAGAATTTCAAAATGTTCCAAAATGTTGATCTTTTTTAAGTTGTCGCATCATTTCCTGGTGTTGGTTGCACATGATTGGTCAACGGTTGTTGGCAGTTGTACCTTATGATCTAGATTGTTGATAATTTCAGCCTTGGTGGTTATTAATTAATTGCTATTGTGTTTTTGTTTTTAATAAAATGGGAACTAATTGCACGTGAGAAAGTATTATAATTATAAAAGGATTTTATAAATTTACAAATTAAAGTTATTTTATGTGATTTGGTAAATCTACTTCATAATAAATTAAGAAAAATACTCTAATCACAAATAAATTATACAAAGATAATCCTACAAACTAATGTGGCATGATATGATTCTGCAAATTGTAAAATTATTTTTATTATAAAATAGATCTAATGAATTATATGAAATCATATCACTTTAGAGATTTACTTTTGTGTAATTTTTTTATAGTTGTAACAATATTCTAAAATTAATTTTACAGTCAGTCTGATGTAACACATCAAACTATATCACTTTATGAATTTAATTATAATAAATCACTAAGTACAGGAGTGAACTAACGAGATAAAATACCTAACAACCTAACAACCCCAATCATGAGATGACAGGCAACCTAACATACGAAAATAACAAACTTTTGAGTTCGTTAATGTGTTAGATACCAGACCCTTACCTGGTATGATGGTGATTTGGGTATCATTTTTGTAATCTCCAATGAAACCAGGGACCCATGCATACAAATTATAATTCCCTGGTCGGACATTTTTAATTACGAAATATCCTAGCTCGTCAGCTTGACTCCAAAATTGATAACCCTGCATAAAGATTAATAAAGAAAATTAAAAAAAGAAAACTCCACTTCATTAATAGAATCTACTCACTCTTCATTCTACTCCAATGGAAATTATGCAGCATAAAGTAATTGCCTTGCTTTCTCTTTGCCATGATCCCTTCTCTCCTGGAGCCGCTAAGCCCACGTAAGCAGATTGCCCCCACATTAATTTCTCGTTGATATACCTAGTACATTTATATATATTAAAAGTAAATTACGCAAGTCAAATAATCTTAAAAGTATTAGAAAAAATTGAAATATAAATTACTCAAAAAGCTAAGTGGCATACGGTTCACGGACTAGCAATTGACCACAAACTGTTCCACGCTGATCAGCAGAAGGGAAATCTTCTGTCTGAGTGAAATCGTACGGCCATCTTTCCACTTCAGTCAACATCTAGTAAAAAAAAAAAAAAAAAAATTCTGTGTGATTAATTATAGATAATATTTTGGCAAAATAAGTTGAAGGAAAATAACAGCCTAACTTGAGAAATTTAACGAGTAATGTTATTTATTATTTATTTTTTTACCATCTTCTTTTATATAATAATATATGATTGAAAATTATTTATTTTATTTTATTTTTAAATTTATTATTTAATGTCATATCATAAAATAATAAAAAAAATAGATGATGAATAATTTTTATTTTTTTTTTCAAATTTAATACCTGCTCTTTGGCGTTTGCCCAAAGTTCCAATGGATTCTCCCCATTGTCAACAGAATTAAGATAAACAAATACAGGGCCAAAAACTTTTTTCCATGCCTCTCCATCTTCAAACTTCATCTCTGCTTCCTTCCCAGCGTAGTGAGTACTCAAAAACATCTAGACAGGAAAAATAAATCCGGTTATGTAATTCCCAAATATTATTTAATTTTTTTTACTATTGTAAAATCTAAATATAATTAATTTTTTGTTTTTTTTTTTTTTTAAAAAAAGAGGAATGTTACTCTTATTATTATTATTTCATTTAAGATCATATATATTTATTGATATGACAAATCTTAAATGGCTTTAGGGTGCCTTACAAAAATATTAGAGGGAAGCAGTTGGACTTAGTACTTACCGCAAGGGTAACGGGGCCCACATGGGAGGTGAGGTCTTGCTTGATGGGTCCCGCTGTACGGAACTCATCACTGGGAGTTATCATCCAGAATCCAACCGGTGGGTCAGCTGATATCCATCCATGAACCTTGTTGTCTTTGTCCTCCAACGAGTATTGATACTTGTCATCCACCTGCATGCAGAGTCCCTCACAGTTTTGTGTCACGGGTCCTCCAACAAATTCCCCAAAGCCGGAAAGGACATTCCAAAAGAAATAAATCATCCCAGAAAGAAGATATAAGCCTTTCACTTTTTTGACAGATGGGTGGCATTTGGACGATGGTGTCTTATGCATCAAGATAACAAGCTCTTGGCAAGCCTTTTACTTAAGATGCATGAAGAGATATATATATATATATATGTATATTTTCATGAAGATATGTAAGGAAAAGACAAACAAAATGATGCATGTTAAAAATTTTCGAAGTGAAATATTTAGTTTTTAATGTTTGTGTTTAGAAGAGAGAGGATGAACAGAAAGTGTACCTCTCCTCTAAGTTTAGAATCTGTTGGATCGGTCAAAAGAACAGCCTCCGGGTAGGCGAGCGCCTGACCCTTCAGGCGGTCTTCCGGCATCGGCATGACCCTCTGCTTGTCCTCCGATACAGCCATGAAGTGAAATCTGACCATTGAATTTCTCTACTGCCGTCAACTTAAAATCATTTTGCTAGGTATATTTTACATAAAATCAAATGAAACATCTTTTGTAAGTACTTGTCCTTTTGGAGCTTATAAACAGCTCTAATTTGAGGAATCTCCACAGCCGGCCATCCTTCAAGACGCTCAAATATTCCGTATGAATAAAATCCAGAAATTCCACGCTGCAATATGTACCTGCAAAGTTGATCATTTTCAGGTTGATATATAGATCTGCACCAAAGTCACATCTTCTTGATTCTAAAATCACCCCTTGATAACATGTACCTTTTGTCTACGATCAGGGGAACTTTCCGTCCCCGGAGCGAGACATCCCATGTCGTGCTAAATGAAAGCTCTACTTGGTCTTCTGTGTCAGTTATAATCCTAAATTTTGTTGCTGCTACCCTGCAAATAGTTGGGTCCATCGTCTACATTTTTTTAAACCAAATTCATGCAGGCCAGTATAGAGCAGGGAAAAGAAGATTTAAATACCTCTCGAAGATCACAGGACCACGACCCCCTGGCTCATTCCAAACTACATCCCAATACCTGAACGTGTTTGATTTTTTCGAACAAAGCTAAAATAAGCACAATATTCATGAGAAAATGATGTATAAGCTAGCTTTCATGCTTTGAAGGTTCCAGGCAAATGGCTCGAAAAACTAAGACTTCAAAATGTAGGGGAATGCATGTACGTACCCTCTATCCTCTCTGCTATTACGTTCTTCAAGTAAATTATCGATACCATTGTACTTTATTCCTAAGACATGACCATCTGGTCTAGAGAAATCTACTTGCAGGAGGCCATTGTCCACCACCACCTGATCATACGAGTTATCTAATCAGTAAATTAATATATTTATAAAATTTTAGGATTGAAATTGAGAAAAGAAGAGGAATGCAAATGGGTTAATTGTTCCTCTTTCACACGCTTGAAACAGGGTATAACCTTTAAGATTTTGATTTTGTAAGAATGTCGGTTTCACGTACGATAATTAAAACTAGAGAAAAACCGAAAAACAAAAAAGAAGGGTTAAAGCATTATTACCTGTTGAGGATTGTCGGCATAGAGCTTCACGTCATGATGAGAATCTTGATCGTCGTTCCATAGAACTCTCCTGCATCATCATATATAAATTAATAATCATGGACCTTGAATTGAAGGTTCGGAATGTGAAGCAAACCTCAGGTCAAAAGAAAGGACGAATCCGCTTAGTTTCATTCTGAACTCAAAAGGCATATATACATCTCGGGTCACATGAAAAATTAAGCACATAAATTTCTTTCCACCAGAAAACGAGGTGAAAAGTATCTTGTGAAGGCGAAAAGACGTGGCACATGGGGACATCTACTGTAGAGTCACAGATTCGCTGTCCTTTGCTTCATGTAAGCATGCATGTGAACTTCCTCAACATCATTATTCTTGGCTCATGAAAATGATAACAGCTTCTTGTTTTATCTCACGGACATATAAATGTTTTGTTACATTTTACTGCACTAGAATGTCGATACATGAGACTGATAGAATCCTAATGAAATCCAAACATAAAGACAATACGCAATAACGACAAAAATGAAAATACAAGAAATAAAGGGAAAGAAAAAAGTATAAGAGAAAGAACAAAAAAGGACTAAACTAATTTTTCTAATGCACTTCATGAGTATTTTGACGCTGCTGTGAGTTTTATGCAGAAGAGAGTCTCTCTGGACCCAACTGATCTCAGACAACTCTGCACTCTTAAAGTAATGCAAACTCCGCCGTCCGACCGTCTCTCTCATATGTATAATGCTGGTTTTTTACAAGCAGGTTGTAGCAAGTAGAGAGGGAGCAAAAGATGAGGAAGAACCTAACTAAGGTCTTCTCAGAACGATCAGCAAGCAAGAAGAAGAAGAGCAGCAAAATCACGACTCCTAGGATGCAGCCAACTAGAGAACCCCATTGCCTACTACTCCAGTTTGTCCTGATCTCCATATTGTCCTGAAATATCAATTTCATGATGATGAGAACAAAAACCACAAATTCTGGGTTACAAATTCAGAGGTTCGGAAGGAACAACAGAAACAAACCCAATGTCAGATATGTTTTATATTAGTCCTAGCTGCTAGGAGCATGCATTTACCTGTAATAAATGCCAAAAAGCATCTCTACATGCGTCTAAATATTCATGTTTGGAACCTGATCGATAGCATCAAAGACTTGCAGAGATCTATAAGGCCAAGTAAATGACATATAAAATATAACTGCATCAAAGGAAGGACTGGCGCCGCTTCTTTTTTATGTTGCTCTTCGATCTTAGAATGTCTAATGTTTTAGTAGTTTTATATATGTTTATGGGAAATGCTAGCCAGCTTTCACTGTTTCGTTTGAGGGGCTGATCCAATATTATTTTAAAGGAAAAATTTAGTTGCAAGTATAATTATTATGTACTAATATGTGTACTAATCTATTGTGATTAGTCAAAAAGTAAATTTTATTGAAAATAATGCTAATTTAAATTTTAAGTATAAATGAATCAGTATTGGTATGCAGATTAATTTGCAACTTTACTTGTACGTAGCAAAACTTTATTTTAAAAGTACTATCACACATAAGGGCAATTTAGTCCTAAGAAAAACTTTCACATGATTATAATAGTTAATTATCCTAATGCATGCTACCTACCTTTTGACAATTTTAGTATTTAATTATAAGAGGAAACGGTACTTGTGCTTTGACAAATATATATTTGTTGTTTGGAAACATCTTAATTATATATAAATATATATATATGTAGCTACACCAAGTTTGACAAATTTGAACTGGAGATTTTGCGTGTTTAACTTGTCAATCAGTTTTCTCAATCGAGTTTTTTACTTGACTTATCGTCAAGATTCACCTGCCAAAGTTAAGTGTAAATATAGCAATTCCCATCTGGCAACCCGAGTGACCCGACCTGGAACGACATATGACGGGTTATTAATGATCGGTTCACCATTCCGATAAAAAAGACGGATCTGGGTTTTGGTGTTAAACCGACCGAGTATAAGTTCTTTCTTGCTTTTCAGTTCTCTCAAACCCAAGAGTCCAACACTCCAATATATCAGGTTAATCTAAAGTATAAGTTATTTTGGTCATTTTTTATTATGTTGACAGCAAAATGATTAAAAGACCTATGTTTTACATTAAATAGATATTATTTATTTCATTTGATCATCAAATGAAGGATTTTGTCCCAACAATTTTAAATATTTGTTTTATTTAATAATTAAAAAATTAATTTTAAATATATTAATATATTTTTTTATTTTTTAAAAATATTTAAATATAATAAAAAATATAATAAGAAAAAAAAAATTACATTGGGCGTGTCCAGAGCTGGGCGGCACAGTTGCCCCACTCATATTATATTAGTGTTTCAAGCTATAGAGAGAGAGAGAGAGAGAGAGAGAGAGAAAGGTGTGTACGTATGTGGAAATGCCTGTCGACAAAGTATATAAATTGTACATTGAAAAAGCTACCGCGAAACCCAACCGCGCGCAAGTATCACAAAAGGTGGCCAAATCAACCATCATGTGAACTTCTTTCACTTTGTATTATCTTGTGACACACACAAAGAACAAGCTAGGCCGGTACCTTTCAGCGAAAAGAGAATATTGTGGGTATTATCGATCGCATTGTCACGAGGACGAGTCGACGTCCCTCCCGTGAACTTTTGTTCATTCAATTCGATCCATTTAACGGTGAAAGTATTTCATTCTATCATTATAAATTTTTTAAATTTTTATATAAAATATAATAATAATTCAATTTATTTAAATTTAAAAAAAAAATATATATATATTATAATAATATTTTTTTCAATTTTTATCTAAAATTATATATTTTTATATCACTATCCAGATCAGACTTTAATCATCCTGTACTGCATGCTTTCTGATTCTTTACATGGTGGGTTTACTAGCAAGAATTATTCCATGAAAATGACAGAAAATCGTGGATAGAATCAAGTGGCCGGACGGCACCACCTCCATGCATTTCTGCTAGCTAGCTAGGTAGGCAGGCATGCAGACTTGCAGTTATTGTTTTGCGAGCTCAACCTAGCAATTATAAATGTATACTTCTCAGTAGAGTAATAAATCTAAGCGATTGCCAATGGGAGAACAATGGAGCATGGGCTCAACCCTGGCGTGCGTTGAGCACTAGCTTGAAGCCTTTCAAATATATATATATATATATATGATTTATTATAGTGGCAAGCCAATGTAATTATATCTCGATTCGAAAATGATTGGTTTTGGTTTTTGGGTTGGTTTTCAACGAGGTTTGTGTAGATAATAGATATCATGAAAACAGTTTGACCTTATTTGTAACTCAAGAATAGCGAGAAAGAAAATTCACCTAATATTCACGCAACAGGTTGCTAAAGCGAATGTCAAATGAGAGTTCGCTCGAAACTCTTCGAAACAGCACCATAATTGAAGTATTAATAGAATTTTCGTTGTGTAACTCTATGAATATACATGTTATAATAGTATATATGGTCTTCTAAAACTCTGTAATTTTATCTCAAAATGTATTGTCATTTCTCAAAATAATAAAATCATTTGCTATCTATAGACGTAGGTACTTTGTCAAATCATGTTAATTTTGTATCGTGTGGTTGATTATTTTCTTATTTTGCTTTTACTTTTCTATCATCATTTTTACAATAATATATATATATATATTTTAGGTGTGCAAGACTAGCGTAATTCTTTTTAAAAAAGTGTTATCTACTATTAAAAATTGGATTTATTTATGTGATTCTTGTATTCTTTTTTTTTTTATTAAAATATTACATGAAACTTATACAGTACTATAAAACTCATGTATAAATCAAATCATTTCCCTATATATGTATGTATGTGTGTGTATACATATATATATTTGTTCTAATCATGATATTTCCCTAGATAATGATGTTTTATCTCTTGCATATTATGTTTATCTTTAGGTGCATGTATGATCATGATCATGTATCCTAATCTCTTACATTAAAAAGAATACAAGTGTGTTTAACAATTACAAACATTAGATTAAAAATATGGAACTTTCGCATATTTTCAACTCGTCAAGGGAAGGATAGGCTAGAATAAACATTTAGAAAATTTAAAGTAAAAGGGAGTTTAGGACTAAGAGTAAAAGGTTAAGCATATGCATGATATAAGCTGTGTCTTTTGACCATGACCATATATGTTGCTCACCTTTAATGGCTTTGTTATGTGGCTTCGATCGTACGTGCGCATCTTTAGATAATTTAAGCGCGCAAGCTTATACAGTACATGAGATCACCATGCATTCTTTTAGGTTATTAATGCCTCTTTTGAAAGGGAGCTCATGATCTAATAATTGATCAATTTGCAAGTCCAGAGTTCTAGCTTTCCGTAACTTTCACCAATTGGTTCAGCCTAGTTTCTTTATCACTGTTGTAAATTATATCTATTAGTCCTTTTCACGATCCCTTCGCTTTCTTTTTCTTTTTCCAGAACTCCTTGGTACTTTGTCTCAACAATTAGAAGTTAAATAAATCAGAAGTGACAGCCAGAACAAAACACAAAATATATAAAGGATTTGCATTAATAAAATATATCATATATATATATAAGTGTTAGGTCTATATAATAAGTATAAAGTTATCTTATAATTAATTGACATGGTTTTATTTCGTACTTGTACAACATAATTCAGTATAAAAGGAATTATCTAATTTACCGCATATATATAATATGGAGAAATGATATTTGTCGTTATAAAGGGCGGAAGTGCCACACACTTTATATTTTTTAAATGAGTAAATATATAATCTATATAAAAAAAATTAATTTTTTTAAAAAAATGATAGTTGCAATCGTGAATGCACAAGTGCGATCTAATTATTTTGAGAAAAGTGAATAAATACGGAACCCACATAAAAAATTAATTTTTAATACTAGATCCTACTTTTTTTCAAAACTATCGCATTGGCATAACATTTACGCACTCCATGATTGTATGTAGTATTACTTATTTTTTAATAGTGGACCACATTCTTTTTCAAAATAAGTGTGTGGCGCTTGCACAACTCATAATTATATCAAGTATTAGTCATATATATATATATATACACATCCATATCAGTTTATAAAGTAATTTTTAATTTATGCACTCCACTGATGTGATAATTGGTTGCATCAAATTTTTTTTAATACATAATCAATCATATTAATATAATACGTAAAAGAGCATATAAAAGTAACTGCAAGTATAATTTTTACTATAATTAATATTCCACAACATGATAGATCATGAAACTACAAACAGCCAAGAAAAAAACAAACTTGACATCCAATAATATTGTTCTGCTTACTTGGGTGGTACATGTATATATATATATATATATATCTTAATAGTTTATAATAACATATTTTTTATATTTCGAAATCATTGGATTCCTGATTTCATCATTTCTTCTCAATAGTTCACACGACTTCGTTTGTTTGTAATTAGATCTATAAAACAATTATGAAAATCAGGTTTCAAAGTTGACGTGATTTGAGCTTTTATGCATACAACCTAATTATGTATAAAAATGAATTATCTAACATATCAGGCCAATTCATATCAATTTATAAAATAATTTTTTATAATTAATGTTTGTGGATGTAACATTTTACTTAAAACAAAAACAAACTAGTTCACATACGGTTCTACATTCCACATTTTTTGTGAACCGCATGGGTTAATTGACTAATTATATCTTATGGCAATTAGCCTGGCCTCTAGCTTCTTTAATGAGCAATAATATTTTCCTATCTTAAATGAATGATGATATATGATCAACAATTCTTTTACGATCGAGTTTACAATTAATTAATTAATTAAAATAAGTATATCACTTTATTAAAAAAATGAATTTTATTTTTATAAATTTACTATTTATTTGATATAAAACTGTAAGATAATTATAAAATATCATAAATTGATATTTTTTTTAATGTGAAATAGGTCAAGAAAGTTGTCTTAATTAGGGCAGGTGCGCCGGTTTGGCAAATGAGATGAAATATAAAATTATTATCTCATCGTTACAATTTTTTTAATTTTTACATAAAATATAATAAACAATTCAAATTTTTTAAATCTCAAAATAATAATAATATTAAAAAATAATATTTTAAACTTTTATCTAAAACAAAAATTCTTATCTCACCATTCAAATTCCAAAAAGTGACATAATTGATATTCCAGTTTTGCATGCATCCATGACATATCATGAAACTACAAACATCCAAGAAAAAACCAAACGTCATTGGCTCATCACGTGACATCAATTATATATTGTACCTTAATTGGATGGTAAATATGAAAAATTCTATACATTACACTATTATCATATTTTCATTCTACTATATAAGATACATATGATACATTTATAATGATTGGATGATCCTTTATTGAATAATTATTATCATCCAATAGTGATAAATGTGTAACATCTTATATAGTAGAATGAAACTATGGCATATAGTATTACTCTAATATATTATAGAAGTATGATACATAGAATTTTTTATCACATAAATAATGGTTTTTTTCCTCAGTTTTTAGGTTTTATCATGGTACAGTGAGAGCCCAACCACCCGATAAGAAATGTATAAAACAGTAACTAGTTAGGAGAATTGGCTTTCAAATTGAAGAACGTTGAACAGCTGATGTTTTGTGTTACATATGGCAGATCTCTCTCGGTACAACTACGGTACAAGTACTTGTGTAGGGCATAGAGAATAACGTGGCTTTCGACCGTGTTCAGTTGCTGTAGAGCTAGGAGGCTGAACTAGGCCCAATGAGCCCGTAGCTACCTCATTGGTCCTACAAATAAGTTATAGATAAAATAAAGATGCAAAACTTTATTCAAGATATAAAATTACAAATGCGGTTGGAAGGGATATTTCCACTCACCGCCGTCACCGGGCCTGGACCAGGTGTAGGAAGTCCTATGGCTAGATCTAAGCAGCCCACCAAGCAATGAAGGAGAAATAGGGCCCAGTGTCTATGGGGAAAAAGGATCATGAGAGATGAACAATGCTTGCTCTGAAGCAACCTGTCCAAAATGTCCCGTGAGGGCACCATACCGCATCAAATATGCAGATACAGAACGTAGACAAGAGATCTCAATAGGAGGCACTTTTTCTATTATAATGCCCAGGTTGTGGTTGCATTCACCCACCTGCCACAACGCACATGACCCTAAAGAGCTATGCTGCATTAAAAGTGACGGTGTGGTACGCTATATAGAAGACGAAAGCCCTTGACACAAGAAATGGGACCACCTTAATAGGAAATATAAAAACTTAGCCCCAAGTCAGAATTTGACTCTCATGCACTCTTACATATATAGAAAAATCCTCTTTATTACACTAAAATCTAATTTAGGCATAAGAGGCATTTAATCATCCGCCGAGCCCTTATGTTGCTTGTGTGCAGAATCGTTGAGGTCGTAGACTGGTATGTGAAACATGTCATCAACTATGGGAATGCATGATATATCCTTTAATTTATATCAAAGGAAAGAAGGTAATAATCTACATAGTGAGTTCACTTAAGGGTAGGGTTGTAAAAAAAAAAAAAAAGTTTCAAAAAATCGAAAAACTGGTATGAACTAATTTGGTCCCGTCCAGAACCCGTTTCTGTAATGGGAAAACCGACCCGTATGGTTCCAATTCTAGACTTTTTAGAAATGGACCAGACCGATTCCATTTAATATTTATTTTAAATTATTTTTTTAAATATTATATATAATAATTTTTATATTATATATAAATTTTATATATAACATATAATAATATAAATTATAATTATATATAAGATAATATTATTATAATTTGTAAAATAAAATTTTAATCTTAAACATGAAAATTTAATTAATCATATGCTTTAAACATAATATATATATATTAATAACATTTTATCATAAGAACTACTTAGATTGAGAAAAATACTTAAAAATAAAATTTATAAATCATAAAATTGATAAATAATAAATTAATTTAAAAATAAACTGAAATTATAAAACTTTAAACTGAAATTGATAAATAACACCAATATTTTTTTATCACCTTAAATCAGTTTAAAATTGAAAAAATAAATCCTAAATTTCAAAATATTTTAATTTATATACCAAAATTGTAAATAAGATCAACCTAAATATTATTTACAAAAAAAGAAAAAAAATCACTCAAATTTTATTAATTTCTTACCAAATTTTTATGGTCTAATAAATTTTTAGTATATTCTTTTTTATAATAAATTTTTAAAATAAGTAATAATTTCACACAAGCGGATATGGATAAGACAACATGTACGCCGTTGGCATGTTGAGATTTTTGAGCCATTTGTTGTCACATGCACAAATGCAAAACATGGACGTACACCAAACTTACAGCCACCTAACTAGGCCATCCAGAACCAACTAAAAGAACTCAGAAAGATTAAAAAAACACGTGATTTTCTTAGAATATGACAGATTAATTAATGAGTTTTGTTATATATAAACACAGTCGCGTACTAATCTGTGTATTAATACTGATTTATTTATACTTAAAATTTAAATTAATACTGTTTTTAATAAAATTTATTTTTTATCAATTACATCATATTGATATACAGATTAGTGCACTATTATGCTTATATTTTTCCTTAATTAATATTCAAACTTGGAGGGCAAAGAAAATGTCAAGCAATTAATGATCACTCGTGAGGTGGTTCTTGATCTTGTAGAGCCAGCATCTTCTTCTTCATAGAAGTCGAATATTCCTTCCAATTAATTAGATCTATTAATACTAACAAATATATATATATATATATATATTTTCCTCTCGTTTTTGTTAGCGGCTATATAACTTTGAGCTTTTACTCTAAAATTAAAAGTAGAGCCCCTCAAAATAATTAGAGTGCAAGAACGTTTCTCTCTCAAATTACGTGAAATCTCATGCAGTACCATATATCCTTAATTTTATACAAAATACAAAATATTGCAAAGATCAACCAATTCAACCATGCATACATCAGCTCTCTCTGATCACTCCCCCTTGACTTTTCATGAGTAGATCGGCCAAAATCCTAATTGCTATGAAGATAATCAATATTGGAGAATATGAAAAAAATAAATACACAAATCAATCTATTAAACATGATCATAAGCAAGATCGACACCCGAATTTAAAAGAACTTTTGCAGAACCCGGTGACGTATTTGACAAATAATATGAACACTGTGTCCCGTCTTCCGTTGACCCTGTGTGACCCAATGATATATCGGAGAATGTACACTTATTCAACGGAGGTAGAGAATACATTGGCACCGGAAACTTTGAGGGAAGTTCGGGCAATGGAGCTTCGGAATTAAGAACACTTATCACTTGCTTTATTGAGGGCCGGATAATGGGATCGGGATGGCAACACCATAGCCCAACTACCATCAAGCGTCCCATTCGCTGCTCATCGAATTCCATTCTTAATCCCTTGTCAACAGCTTCAAGGATTGGGGCCTTTCCATAGAGATTCCATACCCACTCTACCAGCCTTAACTTGCTCTGTTCCTCCCTTGGGTCCACTGGCTTTCTTCCACATGCAATCTCAAGGCAAACCACCCCAAAACTATAGACATCAGATTCCTTACTTGCCCTGCCTGTGGTGACACACTCTGGGGCTAGGTAGCCCATAGTGCCTGCCAAAACAGTTGTCTGTGACCCCAACTCATGGTCTACAAGCCTCGCGAGACCAAAATCACCAAGCTTGGCATTGAAATTTGCATCCAACATGATGTTGCTTGACTTGATATCTCTGTGCACTACACATTGTTCCCATTCTTCATGAAGGTACAACAAAGCAGAAGCCAATCTGAGGGCTATCTTATCCCTTACTGGCCATGTTAGCATAATCTTTCGTCCAAAGAAATGAGTATCAAGGCTTCCATTAGGCATGTACTCATACACGAGGAGGAACTCACCCTGTGCATGGCACCAACCAATAAGTTGAACCAAATTTCTGTGTCTTAAACGACTTATGATTTTCACTTCTGATATATATTCCTTTCTCCCTTGCTTTGATTTTTTCGAGACCCTCTTAACAGGAATTTCTGTACTGGATTCACTTAAGAAACCCTTATAAACGCCTCTGAATCCTCCCTCCCCAAGCTTCCCTCCTTCGGCAAAGTTGTTTGTTGCATTAGTAAGTTCACGATAAGTGAACCTCCTTGGCCCAGTTCCCTTTTCAAATTCATTATCCATGAAGACATCATCGCCCAAACCTTCATTTTCTCCATCATCCCTTCTTCTCCCATAGATGAACCAAAGTAGACCTAAGCCACAATTAAATACACCAAAACCCACACCCAAACCAACCCCCAACCCCACTTTGTTTTTTTTGTTAACTTGATTTTCGACCTCCAAACTTGAATTGAATGACCAAGAATGTATTGTATGTAATTCTGTGTAATCACGTGTAGCAGCAGAGAATCCAACTCTAACCAATTCAGGCAAGACATTTCTCAAATCAACTTCATATGAAAGGCTGGAGTTGCCACCGAAGACCGGATTATCAGCATACGTTAGGAAGACACTAAGATTATGGGTGGTTGAGTTATAACTTACCCATGCATTTGCCATTGATCCATCCCTGATGCTGCTTTTCCATGTAACATTCACCACAGAGACAATGGAATTGACATTGATTCCTACATGATTATCATTTGGATCCCAGCTGCTGTTGTAACTGTCAAACTCAACTGCCACAATTTTATTCAACGAGGTGTTAGTAGTGAAATTGGATCCAGCACTAAACAGTCCAAGAGACCCAACACCGGTATTGTTAGGCATCTCATATTCAAATGGTGCGATGAAGAAGGCAATCCCTTCACCATAATCTGACTTATTCAAAGAATTGATGACAAAGGAGAATTGAGTAGTGAAATCGGTAAGCTTCCCTGTTCTTGCATCCCAGAGGCGGATAGCTTCATTATATGAGGCATGGCCTACACTTCCATTGATGGGGCCATTGATTTGATTCTTTGTGACTTCAGGAACTCCGTTACCAGACCGGAATGCATCACCCTGGAATTTTATGTTTGTTATATTTGGCTGGAAACTAGGGAAGTCGAAGGAAAATGACTTAGCATCGGGAAGAAGAACTAAAAAGAAGATGAAGAATTGATTCAAAAGGTGGCGATGGATGTTTCGGGGTTGAAGAAAGCATGAAACTATGTTGGAGAGCGCCATTGTTGAAAAGCATATATATAGAAAGAAGTTCGTTTATAGATATATATCATGCATGCAAGATCTGGGATGCTAATTCAACATGTTCTATTATTTATATTTAGGTTTCTTGGACTGGTTCAAATGCAAGTATGTATATGACCTTGACGATCAAGAAGAAAATGCAGAGGCGTATCTACGTACGAATTAGTCTTTGCCCAATAAAATATTAGACCCATCATCGATCATCAATATGTCATCCACTCCCTATATATGTCCTTTTAGTTTTCTGAGCTTATACCTTTTCAATTTTATAATTAATGGATTCATAAAATATCATTAAAGTGAAATAGTCTACCGGCCATCATAACTCTTGATGACGGCCGCGTGTATATATATATTTCAGAACTGCTACATACCTCCGGGAAATAACCCCGCCGCGTCCCCGTGACTGACGTGGCAACTGCCATGTCAGAAAAAAATGAAAAAGCAGAAACAAAATGCGGGGAAGAGAAAAATTCATTTTGAAGTAGAGTTGCAAAGCACCAAAACCTGAGCTACAGATTGCCCTCGCTAAAGTGCTGTCTTTGTTCGCCGTCTTTCATTGCTGTTGCCGTCGTCACGTACCCGTAGCTCTGAGTGGTAATGAAAATGAACCTATGGTTCAGTGAACTTGACTCCTTGGCAAGCTGCGAGATTGTGTTCCATGTACCCGAAAACCAAGTAAAGACTACAAGACATTGTGGAAGTCACCAAGCCTTCGAGCTTAACCACATTAGGGTGATCAAGGCGGCACAGAACAAGAATCTCTTTGGCCATGAATCTTATACTCTCAGGCTCTAAATTATCAAATCTAACCTTCTTCAGAGCAACTATTTTCCCAGTTATTAGATCCTTTGCTTTATATACATTGCTATAAGTCCCTTGCCTGATCTCAACAAAAAAAAAAAACTCCAAGAATGATATATTTCAACAATTATAATAATAAGGGCATTTTGATTTCAATATACCAAATTGGGAGAAAACCAAAATTTAAACTTGAGCTTATTACAATGGATAATGGAATCAAAATTGGGGATTTTTGAGAACCTTGGCGAGCTTCTCGAATATGTTGGCGTGGCGAGGAATCCAATCCTTGATGGCGTTGCCGGCGAATGCAATGTCCTGGTGAGGCTTCCGGCGATCTGGTGCTGGGAAGTCGCCAGTGTATCTCGTCTTATTCTACCTACCTTTCTCGATAGCATCCTCCCTGGCCCTACTGGTGGGGACGCCGTTGGTGATGAGAATATCCTTGGTGCTGCGGTGACTTCTGTGGTTGTCTCCATTGAGGGTAGGTCGGTGTTCGGTAGCGGATGTGCTGAGAAGACAACCCATCCGTCAGGGCATCGATGTCGAGTAGTGTTGGTGGCGGCGCATCGAGAATGAAGAGATGAACGCTCAACCGACATCATGAAACCACTGGTTAGGATCTTCAAAGTTGGTGATTCGCGCAGCAGAGTGCAACGATGTCGTATTTAATAACTGCGGCGAGAGAGATGGTGGTGGCGGTTCTCTTCTCAGGCGAGTGTACGGAACAGAGCGGATGAAGAAGGAGAAAGATAAGAAAGGTATGCAAAGACTATGCAAGATCGGGGGTGAGGATGAAGGGGATGAGCTTCGCTGGGTCAGGAAGAAGAGAGAACACAGAGGGAAATTGATCGATGGAGTTTCTCGGGATCCTGATGGGATGAGAGAACACAGATATCGAAGGAGAGGGATGAGAGAAAACAGAGGAAAATTGAAGGTTTCTGAAAATGGAATAGAGAAGAAGAAGGAATTTGGAAGAGAAGATAACGACGCCGTTTTGTTTTTATCCACGTAGGACAAGAGGACACGGTGGGGATACCGCGCGGTTGTACATAGAGTTTTCCTATATTTGGCACTATATAAAAGATCTTAGCTCAGGTAAGCTCTTTATTCATGTAAATTATTTTGTGAAGGTTGATTGTCAATAACAAAGAAAACTAGATGGCTAATTAAGGAGATAGAAGATCAAATTTGATATTTGGGATCTGAAACTAATAAATTTTAAGAAGTGTTGGAGCGATAAAAATAAATGACGTAATTTTATGTAATCGGTTAAATATATTTTATTAAAAGTAATTATATATAATCTAACATACCATATCAATTACGTTATTTATTAGTTTACTTCTATATAATTAATTTTTTAATTTGTGTCTAAAACTTTTCGCATAAATTTTATGACTGCTAATTGCTTGTTTGCATCTAATTGGACTAGGTTCTCGAATCCTTGCCTATTATTTTCTTATTCTTCCTTACTTGGTTAGTAATGAAAGCTGAAATGTTGAGAAGAAATCCTTAACATGGAATTAGATAAGGGGGTGTAACGCCCCGGTCCTGCAGGGGTCGAAAAGTTACTTCCTACCATTTAAACCCACATTTCAGCAATATAATTATAGAATCCAAATTTCCAATATTATAAAGAAATTGTGATTCAAACTAGTTTCCTCAATATAATAAATTTACCAAAATGTTAAATCTTCATAACACAGTAAAATTTCTTAATAAACTTCGCTAATATGCATATAGAAACTCTGTAAACTTAAACCACCATTCTTAACTCATCTCACTCAATGCTTCATAATCTGATCTTCAGTTGAAAAGTCCAAAATCATCTGAAAAAAAATTGTGGAGATAAGGGGGAGTCATCAACAACTAAGTAAGCAAAGCACATATACTAATGTGTACAACATGAGCCATTTGATAAATTTTCATATGCAGGAAATAGAAAATATTTCATTTTTCTATGTAGATCTAAAAACATATTATCAGGAAAATAGAGCGACATTTCAATTTTTTCATATTTAGAAAACCAACTGTTCATATTTAAAAACACTTTGCCATAACATAACTAAACATTCTCATCTTATCATATTATATCGTATTGTATCGTATCATATATTATATTTAACCTCCGTGGTAGGATTGTACTATCCCTGGTGGCCAAACCAGGTAGTATCATATTGTGAAACTTTTCATGTTTCAATCTTGGAGTCTCGAGTGTGCACACATGAAAGAATACATAAAAGATCACTTTGTTTTCAAAGTGGGTACACTCATATCATATCATATCTTGTTGGTACTAACCATATCACGTGAATCAATATCATCATATCATAACCATATTCAGAATCAGAATAATAACAGATAAGTATGTCAAAGATTTTTCATATTTATATTATATCAAATCACGTGCCGAACATATTCATATAATTTTCAAATGATCAATAATAGATCCAAAACATTTCATAAAACACGTATAAAAATCTCAATATTCATATTCGCTCTTTTGTACATTTCATAAGCATGTCAAATATTGCTCATGTCTACACTATTTATGTCAAAAATCATTTTTCTCTTTCATATAGATTTTTTATGAGTGGATGCAAAACACATATATTGAGGTTCTTTTTATGTTTTCTTTTAAAAACATAATAATGCCCATTTTACAAACCAACCTCAATTCATTTCTTTCTTTTTATGCAAATCTAGCATAGAAACCCTGTTGCCCAGATGACTACCATAAGAGGAGGGTGAATTGAGTTGTATTAAAAAAAATAACAATTATAAATCAAATATACAATATAAAATCAAAACAAAATATGAAATAGCAATAAATATAAAGAGTAAGGGTAAGAGATGAGCAAATTCAGTATGTTAACAAGGTTTAGCTCCACTGCCTACGTCCTTACCTCAAGCTATCCTTTGAGGATTCCCAAATTCACTATTCAACCACATTCAGGTAGGGATAGAAACCTATTACACCTTTGAATAACACTGCTACAAAGGATTCGTGTAGAACACCCTCTACAGTTGCAATCATCTTACACGTGGTGATTCAACTATTCCCTGTGTAGAACACTTTCTATACGCACAAGAGTTATACACACATTTTTATTGATACAAAAGCTAATTGTGGGTAGGTTATCAGAAAACACTCCTCAATGAGTGAAATAAGAATAATACAGTGCAAACTATATCTCTATCAAAATGAACAAAGATTAAGGCTCAATGCTTAGAGAAGAGAGAATGAAAACTTTGAATGAATGTTATATGCTCTGGATGTTGTGAATGTGAAGCTCTCAAATAATCTATTTATAGGCATATAAGACTTCATATTCAAATTTAAAAAGATTCACATGTCAAAAACAACATCATTCACTTTTTCAAAAAATTCAAATAAAAGGTTTTTTTTTTAATTGTCAAAGACAACATCATTCATTTTTCAAATATTTCAAACCTAATCTTTTACTTTTGGCATATGACAAAATGAGCACACTTTACTTTTTAAAAAATTTAAACCTAATCTTTTACTTTTTGTATATGACAAAAGGGGCACACTTTACTTTTCTTAAAATTCAAACCTAATTTTTTTACTTTTTGCATATGACAAAAGGAGTATACTTTACTTTTCAAATTTTTCAAACAAAAACATCTACCTTTTGCATAAGTCAAAAAAAGTATCAATCACTTTTGAAAATATTCAAATAGAACATACATATGTGAAAGATGACTGTCATCTTTCATAATTTTCAAATTAAATTTTCAAAATATTTATGCACATGTTGAAAATGTATTTTAATGCTTTATGATAAAATATTAATTTTAAGCCTTAATCCTAATTTCGAATTTAAGAGATTTGCAACATTACTCTATGACTTTAATGTGAACTTGTTCTCTTCTTGCTTATGCTTGTTTTCTTAATGTGCTTGACTTCATTGTGTAAACAACTTGAGATTGAGACTCTTTTATTCTGTGAATTCATTTGTTATCATCAAAATCTATTTGTAGATGTATAATTACACAAAACTTGAAACCTTGGATTTAACAAACCTCGCTTACTTGAACTTCTTAACCTTGCGAAAGTTCTTTAACACTGCTGAGCAAATATTAATGGTCACCTATAAAATAGTCACGTAATTCTCGTAAATTTCTTGTCAAACACAATTTCGATATCTAAACCCGAAATGCTAAATTAAACTATTCTAAATCTTCAAACCTAAAATTTTCATACTTCCTAAAATACCATCATTTTTCAAAATCATCAACTATCCACTTAATCTAATTTCCACTCAAACGTCAGTCTATTTAAGGAAACAAATCCCAACCATCTTAAAAAATAAAATACTGATTTTATTGCAAATAGCCCCCAGTTACAAAATAACATATATATATATAGATATATATATATATATACATTCAAATTGTTAATTTAAAACAAGTTCAAAGAATAAAATGAAGCCCAAAGAAAATACCATTCGGTTATAATTAAACCCATCATAAAAAGATATAATCTTCCATTTGAAGTCAGACTCAACACATCAACTTAAAATAGTGTTACATAATACATTAATATATTCTTTTAGAATTCGGACTTGTAATTTATTGAACTGTTAGACTTTTGGAATTTTAATTTAGATTTTTGGATTTATTTTATACCATAGTAGATTTTTCTTTTTATTGCAGATTTTTCAGTTTTTTTAGTAGTTATATTTATAGGCTTGTAGCAGATTTTTGTAAAGCAGTTTTTAGTAAAGCATAATTTAGTAAATCATATATTTTTTTTAGCAAAGCAGATTTTTTTTAGTAAAGTAGATTTTGGTAATAGTAACATATTTTGGAATAAAAGTATAAAATAGATTTTTTTTAAAGTAGTTTTTTTTAATAAACATATTTTTTTATTTATAAATTTGTATTTTATTAAAATAAAAAAAGGTATGGAATAGGACCGGAATCGATAAAACTGAACGTATCGGTTTAGAGAATAATCGGTGCGTAATTGATTTTTCAAAATATAAAATTAATATATATCAATTCAATTTTAAACTTTTTTTTTTTTAAATTAGACCGAACCGATTCACCCATACTTAAAAGGAACTAATTCTTTCAAGTTAGAGGATTGTGGCTATTTATTGCGTCTGTTTATGCGCCGAAATATTTAAAGAGTGACAACAAGCAACCTTATAAAGATAGATTCAGTATATATATAATGATCCTATTGTATTAAATGCTGCTCTGGGCCAGGCAATGTGAACTACTCCAACATTAAATATATCGGAGTTCATATACCTATATCTATCTCACACCAAATTATAAAAATGCTTGAATAAAAGAATTGTAGAAAATCTTCATCTGCTTGATTAAAGTTCCCTTTCATTATAGATATGTGAATATGAATTTAAAAAAAACAAAACTTTTTAGCCAAGGCTTACAAGATTTTCTCAGTGGGGTACCTTAACTTTTGAGGAGGAGACCAAGACGTTGGTGAATTTTGGGTTGGATTTTTCTCAACATGGGGTGCTTTTGAGTCTTTTTACTTGCAAATTTTAAATTTAACTCTTTCTATTAATTTAAAATTTTACAACAAGTAGTGATTTCACACAAGCCGATATGTAGAAGACAACATGTACGCCGTTGGCAAGTTAAGATTTTTGAGCCATTTGTTGTCACATGCACAAATGCAAAACACGGACGTACACCAAACTTACAGCCACTTAACTAGGCCATCCAGAACCAACTAAAAGAATTCAGAAAGATTAAAAAAACCCGTGATTTTCTTGGAATATGACAGATTAATTAATAGTCAAACTTGGTAGGCAAAGAAAATGTCAAGCAATTAATGATCACTCGTGAGGTGGTTCTTGATCTTGTAGAGCCAGCATCTTCTTCTTCATAGAAGTCGAATATTCCTTCCAATTAATTAGATCTATTAATACTAACATATATATATATATATATATCTTCTATATATAAAAAGTGTGTATGAAACAGAATTTATTGTTTTAAATGAAAAATCTTGTTTTTCCGTTAGTTTTGTTATTCTCGTTAAATAGCAATTAAGCTACCATTTGTAGCCATTTATGTTGTGTCTGTTTCAATTCTATTATCTAATAATTTAGAATTTGCAAGAAAAATAGTGTCAAATTATAAGTATACCAGACGAGGATACACGCCCACAACCAAACCTCCTGCCATCGTTCGTATCTCCCATATGGGCGTCCTATCCCTATAGTTCTTTGGGGGCGCCCTACTTTATCATTCACCTGAGCATTATTTCATTGTTGCTCTGTCTGGGATCGCACCCTGAATCATGATGCTATTTCGGCTTTGAGCATTCTGTAACTATTTGTTGAATAAACCCCCCAGGTGTGAAATGGGTTTGGGTTTGCAGCCACCCACCCCATTCTCACCAACCATCCACCCACCCACTTACCTCCAGAGGTGCTTCTGGTCAAGAGGAGTGGGTATGTGTCCCCCCATTGCTCTCCTATAAAAGGAGAGCTCTGCTAGTGATAGAATGCAGTGGGTGAAGAGAGAAAGAGGAACGTGAGAGAGAGAAATAGAATTTTTAGAGTGTTTTATAAATCTCGTATAAATTCTATAAAAGAGACTCCAGTGGACGTAAGCAATTTGCTGAACCACTTTAAAATTGTTTTGTGTGATTTTCAGACAGGCCAGAGGCACAATAATTGGTATCAGAGCTCTGGTTCGAGCTGTCTGAAAATTCAAGTTGCTCAAAATCCATTTTTGACAACTCCAGAGTGTTCCTTGCGTTGAGACGAAAATGTTGCCGCAAACGGAATCGAAAACGGAGGTCGGAGTAGCTCACACGCGCCCCTAGAAGGTCCGCGCGTGCACTACTGTCATCCACGGGCCCACGCGCCCTCACGCGTGCCAGAGGTTGAAGATGCATGACGGACACGCGCTTCACGAGCCCCACGCGCCCTACAGAGGTTCTGCGCGTGAAAGGCACGCGCCACACGCGCTCCCCAAGCTCACACAGTGCTGAAGCGCGTGTAAACCACGCGCCAACTTGCGCCCACTCGCACTGTGCAGCGCGTGCATCCCACGCGCCAGACAGATCACAACTGTCCATTTTTCAGATCCATTTTCGACTTGATCTAAGCCATTTGGAGTCCGATTTCAGCAATCAAATAGTGCTTTCCTACTATTTGGATCGTTCCGGACTCATCCATACGGTTAGAATTTTGAAATTTTAAGTCTAAATTTTTAAAATTCAAATGGAAGGATCTGGAAGAGACAGGAGCTCTGAACATGCCAGTAGCTCGGGACGTCGGTCCACTGTGTCAAATGCCAAGTTTGAAGTTGAAAAGTTCGATGGAATAAGCAACTTCGGCATGTGGCAGTGTGAAGTCATGGATGTGTTGATCCAACAAGAGTTGGATATTGCGTTGGGAGGAAAGCCAGATGATATGACTGATCAGGGTTGGAAGAAACTTAATACTCAAGCTTGTAGTACAATCCGATTATGCCTTACCAAAGAACAAAAGTATTTTGTCATGAGAGAGACAGATGCTAGGGTACTTTGGCAGAAATTGGATGATAAATTCATGAAGAAGAGCATTGAGAGCCGTTTGCACTTGAAGAAGAAGCTCTTCAGATTCCAATTTCGTGAAGGTATTTCAATGTCTGAACATCTGAATAATTATAATCAAATTCTTGCTGATTTGTTAAACTTGGATGTTAAAATCGAAGATGAAGATAAGGCTTTACTACTGTTGAATTCCTTGCCTGATACATATGAGCATTTAATTACTACTCTATTGTATGGGAAGGAAAAGATTAGTTTTGAAGATGTATCCAGCTCTTTAATTAGCAATGAGTGCTGGAAAAAAGATAAACAGGTACACCAAGATACATCAAGTGAAGCGCTAACAGCAAAAGGGAGACCACAGTCAAGGTATCCCGGAAGGAGAAAAGGTTTTCATTCGAAAACCCGGGCCACATCACGTGGTTCATCAGTCGGCAGAAAACTCGCTAGAGACGAGTGTTCCTTTTGTCATAACAAAGGACACTGGAGGAAGGATTGTCCCAACTGGAAGGGACAACAGTAGAATCAACCCAACACAGCCAATGTCGTGGACAGAGATGACGAGTCAGATTTTGCCTTGGCAAGTTCATCATCCATTTGTCGTTCCGATGAATGGATTATGGATTCCGGATGTACCTATCATATGTGTCCCAATCGGGACTAGTTTACTGACTTCACAAAAATTGATGGTGGAGGAGTACTTATGGGTAATGATAGTGCCTGTAAGACTCAAGAAATAGGTAGCATTCGGTTAAAGCTGCATGATGGCAGCGTCAAGACTCTGACAGAAGTTCGGTACGTTCCGGACTTGCGGAAGAATCTCATCTCACTGGGATCTCTGGATTCAAAGGGATTCAGAATCGCCATTGAAGACGGAACTCTCAAAGTACTAATGGGAGTTCAGGTAGCAATGAAGGGCTTGAGGCGAGGAAACTTGTACTTCTTGCAAGGAAGTACTGTTGATGGAAGAGCTTCCACAGGCTGTGAGAAGCTAGATGAGACTGATGCCGACACCACCAGTCTTTGGCATATGCGTATGGGACACGCAGGAGAAAAAGCTTTGCAAACACTAGTGAAACAAGGCTTACTCAAAGGTGCCAAGACAGGTAAACTGTCTTTCTGTGAGCACTGTGTATTGGGGAAGCAAAGGCGGATCAAGTTTGGAACTGCAGTACACAATACACAGGGAATACTTGACTATGTGCATTCCGATGTTTGGGGACCTACCCAAAATGCATCTTTGGGAGGTAAACATTGGTTTGTAACTTTTGTTGATGATTATTCTCGTCGTGTGTGGGTGTATACGATGAAGAATAAAGATGAAGTGCTGAAAATTTTCCTTGATTGGAAGAAAATGGTTGAGACTCAGACCGGCAGGAAGATCAAGCGGATCAGATCTGATAATGAAGGTGAGTACACTTCAGACCCCTTCATGGAAGTATGCCGGAGAGAGGGAATTGTCAGACATTTCGAGGTACGAGGTACACTGCAGCAGAACGGTGTGGCAGAACGAATGAATCGTACTTTATTAGAGAAAGTGCGATGTATGTTGCTGAATGCTGGATTCAGTAAACAATTTTGGACTGAAGCTGTGACCTATGCCTGCCACCTCATCAACCGACTACCAGCAGTTGCCAATAATGGGAAGACATCCATTAAAGTGTGGAGAGGTAAACATGCTACTGATTATGACTTTTTACACATTTTCGGATGTCCTGCTTACTATCATGCTAAAGAAAATAAGCTTGATCCTAGAGCCAAGAAAGTAAAATTCTTGGGCTTTAGTACTGGTGTAAAAGGGTATAGACTCTGGTGTATAGAGTCCAAAAAGGTAATCATTAGTAGAGATGTTACATTCAACGAATTTGAGATGCTTAAGTCACATAAGCATAAAGATTCCAGTGAAGGCAGCAGTGATGGCGAAACATCAGATGATTCACAGAGTGTGAAGTTTATTTCAAAGAAGTTGGGAAAGCATGGAGAAGATGAGGTTGATAATCCAGTCACAGTACCTCCAAGTCAACCTGAGTCAATAGCAACCAACAGACCGAGACGAGAGAAACGTGTACCGACACGTTATTCAGACTATGTGACATATGCATTACCAGCTAAAGGGGGTGAGATCCCAACCACTTACAGAGAAGCCGTACAGTCCAGTGAACAAGTTGAATGGACAAAGGCGATGAATGAAGAGATGCAGTCTCTTCACCAGAACCAGACTTGGGAGCTTGTGCCGCTTCCAAAAGGAAAGAAGACAATTGGTTGTAAGTGGATCTTCAATCAGAAAGATGATCAAGCTGCTAAAAATGGAGTGTGATACAAAGCTAGGTTGGTAGCCAAGGGCTACGCACAGACAGAAGGAATTGACTACAGTGAAGTATTCTCTTATGTTGTGAAGCATTCATCCATTTAGATATTGTTAGCTTTGGTTGCACAATATGATCTTGAGTTAGCACAGCTTGATGTAAAGACAGCTTTCTTACATGGTGATCTGGAAGAGGAGATTTATCTGTCTCAACCAGAAGGATTCAAAGAAGCTGGCAAAGAGAATTGGGTATGCAGTCTGAAGAAGTCTCTCTATGGCTTGAAGCAGTCACCTCGGCAATGGTACAAGCGTTTCGACCGCTTTATGTTGGATCTGAAATATACTCGTTGCCAATGCGATCATTGTGTATATTTCAGAAAACTTGCAAATGGATCTTTCATTTATTTGCTTTTATATGTAGATGATATGTTAATTGCATGTAAAAGAAAGAGGGAGATAGATCGCTTAAAAACTCAGTTAAGTAATGAGTTTGAAATGAAAGATCTAGGAGAAGCACGAAGAATACTGGGGATAGAAATCAGCAGAGATAGGGTGAAAGGTACAGTTCACCTTACTCAGAAGCAGTATCTGAAGAAAATACTGCAACGATTCAACATCGACTTGAAGACGAAGCCGGTGAGTACTCCTGTGGCCCCATATTTCAAGCTCAGTGCATTGCAGTCTCCTAAAACCGATGAAGAGCAGGACTATATGAAGAATGTCCCATATGCAAGTGTTGTTTGAAGCTTAATGTATGCCATGGTGTGTACACGACCTGATATCTCCCAAGCCGTTAGCTTAGTTAGTCGCTATATGCATAATCCTGGAAAGGTTCATTGGCATGCGGCTAAGTGGGTTTTACGGTATATTGCGGGGACCGTAGATGTTGGTTTGAGGTTCGAGAAGAGTGAAGATAGTCTAGTAACTGGATATGTTGACTCAGACTATGTAGGTGATCTTGACAAACGTCGATCGACAACTGGTTATGTGTTCACTATGGCTGGAGGACCAGTTAGTTGGCGATCAACTTTGCAGTCACAATTGCACTATCATCAACTGAGGCTGAATACATGGCTGTAACAGAAGCCGTGAAAGAAGCTATTTGGTTACAGGGATTGGTAACAGATTTGGACTTTGAGCAGCAAGAGGTTATCGTTTACTATGACAGTCAGAATGCAATTCATTTGGCCAAGAATCAAGTATATCACTCTCGAACAAAACATATAGATGTCAGATTTCACTTTGTACGTGAAATATTGGAAGAAGATGACATCAAACTTCAGAAGATTGGCACTGAAGATAATCCAGCAGATATGTTGACGAAGGTCATCACAGGGATCAAGTTCCAACACTGTTTGGACTTGATCAGTATTGAACACTGCTGAGCACCCTCGGGTGCATTGGAGCGCATTCAACAACGGAAGTCTCTCATGTCAAAGAATGGTGTGCATTCAATTGAAGAATAAATCAGTTTGTAAGCATCCTGGTATGGCACACTTGGGTGGAGGGGGTGATTGTTGAATAAACCCCCCAAGTATGAAATGGGTTTGGGTTTGCAGCCACCCACCCCATTCTCACCAACCATCCACCCACCCACTTACCTCCAGAGGTGCTTCTGGTCAAGAGGAGTGGGTGTGTGTCCCCCCATTGCTCTCCTATAAAAGGAGAGCTCTGCTAGTGATAGAATGCAGTGGGTGAAGAAAGAAAGAGGAACGTGAGAGAGAGAAATAGAATTTTTAGAGTGTTTTGTAAATCTCGTATAAATTCTATAAAAGAGGCTCCAGTGGACGTAAGCAATTTGCTTAACCACTTTAAAATTGTTTTGTGTGATTTTTGGACAGGCCGGAGGTACAACACTATTCGTTCTAATTCTCCCATTCCTGCCAACTTAGTGACCCTTTTCTTCATAGTTGTGCAATCCTCGGTCCAGTGTGAACTTGTTTGATGATATTTGCAATACTGGCTGCCTGTTCTGGTTTGGTGGGGTTCTTTGCTAAACGTCTATCTTTCTTGCACATTTAAGTTGCTGTGCATCAATTTGTGATTATGTTATGGCCGTTTTTCCTTCCTTTTATTCGGATGACCCCAAGTACGTTTCTTGTCAATGAGACTGCTCTTCCGAACAACTTTGGTTTCCCCTTTTCTTTGATCCTGCTTGCAGCGTGTCCTCAACATTGACAAAGTTGTCCGCCCTATCCACGAACTCTCTTAGGGTGGAAGGAGTCCTTCTGGCTTGCTTGACCATGAAAGGATTGTGCAGCCAGATTCAGCCCAAGAGGGCGGCAAGGGTGATTTTCTCACCTTGATCGTCAATTGTTAGCTTCTCCTTGTTGAAACGAGTAAGGTACGCCTATAGGTTCTTATCTTCTCTCTGTTTAACTTTCATGAGGTATGCGGCTAGGCTTCAGCCCCTCCTAATGGTCCACGGGGTCCTTAGACTCATCATACATCACTGTTTACTAAAGAATATCCTCCCATCTTCTTTGCCATCTCTTCTTATTTCCCCACCAAGCTTCATGATTCGTTATGCATCTTCTTCCTTTTTGCCTCCTCTTGGTTCAATCCTCAATTATAATGCACTTCTCCCTCACTTTGCTCACTATGATTGGGCACAACCGTGCCGTTGAGCTCCACATTCTTCCATTTTAACTCTTCATTATCTTTCTTGAAAGTCTCCACGACGTCCAACACCATTTTCAGCTTTTCCTCCATCGCTGCTAGTTGTGCTTCCATTGTAGTCGCTAATGTTCCTCTGTCGCGATTTGCTAGAGAATGAGTCACGGTCGGCATGTGAGAATCACATTAATGTCCAATGGGAAACCGAAATTAGAGATAGTAGGATCCCACAGACGGCACCACTGTAAATGACGTGTCCCACCATTGAGCATAACCATTCACTTGCAAAGTATCAAGGGATGCTGATGGTATATGCATGCAAGTACTCTGATGCTTAAATCAGTGAAGAATCACATATAATTACTCAAGTATATCAAAAAGAGAGCCCTTAGGATTACGCGGTGTATATATTTATATAGGCGTGTTCGATCAATGCTGTGGTTATATCACACTCATATGATACTTATATCTTGTGACGCTTATCAACTTAGACTACCCCTAAATAATAGGACTGATCTGATTGCTGTAGTGTTTATCTGCTCTGCTAGATAACGGAACACTAGGCTTTCACCGGCTTTTCGGCTCGCGACTTGGGCCTGGTCGATATGATTTAGTTCCAATAAAAGTGTGTTTTACTTGTTAAAAACAATTTGGTAGTCTAAATGCTACATAACTTTTCCTTATTTAATATGGTTAAATATTAAAATAGTCGATATGCTTTTTCTTTTAGACAACTCAAATTACAGTTCAAACTCTAATTTTCAGCTTTTTAATCTCTAAACCTTTTAACTTTAATCATATCAATCCTTCCATTAATATATTCATAAGAACTTATTAAATACCGCCATGCTCACAGATATGTTATTAGAATAAATAATTTAAAATCCAAAAAAGTAAAGCCTGACTTTTTACTTATAACTTTTTATAGTTTATATATACATATATTAATTATTAGATTCATAATGATTCAAATAACATATCTAGTATTAAAAACATGATTTCTTCTAATTTATTTTTAAATATTCTTACTAATTATTAAGAGAATTAATATTATAAAAAATAAATATGAAATTATTCGAATTAAACGAGCCTATACGAGTCAAATTTATCTGTATACAAGTTGAATTATTATGATTCATCGTCTTGACTCTTGGAGTCACTAGAGTTTGTCAATCAAGAAGTATACCAGTAAGATTCCAATCAATGAATGTTAAAGAATTGATCAATTGTCGGAAAGTTCTTATGGAGGGGGGATTATGTGGCTATAATTTGTTTGAAAGAAAAATCCACACATGAAGAATCTGGATCATCCCCTCTTGCATGCGTACTTTGATCCAGCTGTTCCATGCCAAAATAGAGTACTGTCGCAGAAAGTATCCCCGTGGTACAAATGACACCGGTTCTTACGCTGAGACTACAACTGGCACTGCTAGCTGACATATGGGTGAAGACTCCTGTGGCCTACGTCCCTTCATCATAATTCATAAACCAAGTTGCATACCTTGTTGGTTTAGACTATTACTCCGTCTACCGAACGTCTGGAAAACGCCTAATTTCTATTCGTCTCCAACTTTCTCCCAAGCTAGCCTTGTAGTTGACGTTACCTTCTAAACATCAATACTGGTTTTTTTTTTGGTCTTCCATAAACATCAATACTGGTTGTTCGTGCCAACGGTGGTTATGGCATAATATTCAAGCCTCCAAAATGAAATTCTTGGTTCGACAACCCTCTCCCAATTTATTTATTTATTTTTTTAAAATTACTGCTTGTCTATATTACAAAGAGGTGATATATATATATATATATATATCTTTCTTTGTTATTAACAAATGGGTCCTAAATACTTTACATGTTATATTTAATTATTTATATTATTTAATAAAAAAGGTGAGCTTCCATCCTAGCGGGTGCTGTAAATGATGTGTCCTACCACTAAGCGTAGCCGTTCACTTGCAAAGTATTAAGGGATATTGGCCTTGTATGCTTGTAAATACTCTAATGCTTAAGTTAGTGAAAAATCACATATAACTATTCAAGCATATAAAAAAGAGAGCTCTTAGAGTTACTTGGTATCTATATATATATATATAGGCGTTAGGTTGAGTTGGATATATTGTAGTTAGATCACGCTCATGTGATACTTATCTTTTGTAATGCTTATCAACTTAGATTACCCCTAAATGATGGGAGTGATCTGATTGCCGTAATAGTGTTTATGATCTGCTATGTTGGATAACGGAACACTAGGCTTTCATAGGCTTTTTAGCTCGCGACTTGGGCCTGGTCCAACATAACTTGCAGTTGGGTAGTCGAGTGCAATGTTTATTGGGTGTTGTATTAAGATTGATCTTGTGGGAATAGAGATTTTGGTTTATGTAGCCACTCTAGGAGTACTGATGTGATGGGCTATTGGGAGACTAATGCAGGTATGATGGAATCACTTATAGTAGAAATGAGCGAGAAATTTCCTTAATTGTTTAGGTGTTAATGATGGTATGTTTCTCCCAAATTAATGTGCTCTGAGTTGTATCTTGTATCCTGCTTTGGCACTGATGTTTGACCTCATAAATTTTGGGGACGAAATTTTATTTTAAGGGGGAAGGATGTGATACCCTATATTTACGTGTATTTTTGCTAAATGATTATCTAAATTATTATAATAAGTGGTTCTTTTATTTTAAATTAAGCGTATTTTTTTGTTGTATTGTTTTATGATTTTTAAGCCGTGAGATTTAAATAATGTGTTTTCTTGATATTAATAATTACTTCGCATTTAAATTACTGTCTAGCTTGAATTATTTTATTGTTGGGTTTTAACTATTTTATTTTATTAATATTCAGTTGCGTTTTTATTTGGGTTTTATTTATTTTATCGTGCTCTTTATTTTAAAGTAGTTTATTGTTAAATTTATTATTTTATTTTATAAAGTCACTGTTTTTAAATTATTTTATTCAATTCACCGTTTTAAAATTTATTTTCGTTGGATAGTTTTGAGACCCTGAGTTGGAAAGATTAGATCTCATTTATTTAATTTCCTTTTTCTTTTTTCCCATTTTTCCCTTTACCCTTTTTTCTTTTCTTTTTCTTTTCCCCTATTTCATTTCCCTCCCCTGTTTCTCCCTTACACCCATTGACCCTTTCTCCTTCCCCAACCGAAACCCGTCTCTCAGCCCAACAGTGCTACCATGCAGTCAGCCCAGCCTCGCTGACCACCTCACCACCACCTCCTCACGTCGGCGGCCACCTCCTCCACATCAAGCCCAGCCCCACGCCTCCGGTGCAGCCAGCTACGCCACTGCATGACCGCCAGCAACCCACCACACCGAGCCCAACTCATCGGCGGCCTCCCCCTCAAGCCCCTCCCTCTCCACGGCCAAATCAAAAGCCCCTACCCATTTCTTCCCCATTCGGTTTTCTCCCACCCCCGCAGCGGTTGCACCACCACTGGCCACCATCATTTCACCATTTCATCACCGACTTCTTGCTAACCTAACCCATCCATTTCTAACTCCGATCTGTCACCAGAGCAACCACCACAAGTTAAAATCCAATTTGGCCTTTTTGGGATTCCACCGCCGTTTTCGTCGCCAGCCACGGCCAACCGCCACCTCCTTTAACTTTACCAACACCTCTAAGCTCTTTCCTATCAATTCTAAGTCTTAGTTTGTCCCTATTAAAAAGTGGGTATTTTATGACCCACAGCCATAGTGTATTTTACACTGTTATTTTCTTTTCCGCCACCTTTTGCAGCTCTTTGATCCTTCGAAAAATATTTTTTAGTACTGTAAGTTTTTTCCAAACTTCCTTTAAGATTTAAATATATTTTAGCTTTAACAATAATTTGTGATTGGTTTGTTCTGCCGAATTGAGTTCGAAGAGTTCGGGGGTCGAATGGATTGGAGGACGAAGTTATTTGTATGTCGATTGATGTTGGGATTTGATTGATATTTTGTGTCTTGATGTATGCATTGCATGGAGCATGCGTGTTCATATTTGTAAAAGGAAAATTGGATTTTTTTGCATAATGGCATGCATGTACATGTGTGGAAAATGGAAACTGGTTTTCAGGTGTTTAAATAGATTTTGGGTGTGTGTGTGTCACGACCACAAGCCTAGATGAGGCATTATTTCGGTAGAGTTCCTCTAGTCACTCGGGAGCGTAATATATTGAGTGAAGTCCCCTGGGTTGTCGCTGGGCGATAACGGGATCGGACGAGATGGTAACGCTCTCGTGTTGATTTTGTGGCCCTCCGTAAGTGAGAGTTGGGGCATCACAGATGGTATCAGAGTGGTTCGGCTCTGGGTAAAACCACATGTTCTTATTTAATTTGAATTGTTTTTATTTAATTTGATTAGACTTTATTTGATTTGAAATTATTTTAGTAAATTTGAATTTATTTTATTTGAATTTTTTTATTTTATTTGAATTGAAAATCTTATTATTTTATTTCTTTGATTTGATTTAATTTGATTTTTATTTGATTTTGTTTTGTTTTGTTTTATTTTGTTTGTTTTGTCCAGAGTTGAAAAGTGGGGTTAAGGGTTACGCTATGGCAGGAAAGCGGTACAATCGAGAATACCATTAATAGGCATGAACATTTAGTGTAGTAGGCTTGAATTCTTAGCGATGTAGTTTTCCTTTATGATGTCGAGCTCTTAAGGGAATGTCATGGTTTAGACAATCTTTGTGAAGTAGGAACTCAAGTCACAATGAGGAGAAGAATTAGCTTTAAGTCGTTTAAGATGATTGAGATCTTAGGTTCTATAGAGTTTATGTAATGAGTCTATAGAGTAGGAGATTGTAAGTTCAATGAACTTCAAGGATAAGTTTATGAGAAGTTTATCCAAGATTTGAGGCCCTATAGATTTTATAAACCAACTTTATGAGATTTAAGATGGTAGGTTCGACAAGCATTTGAAGGATTACTTAAATTAGAAGTTTTAGGTTTTGCTGACTCGGATAAAAAGTTTGATAACGTTTGGGGCTTTAGAATTTGCAAGATTTACAAGGCGATTGTTTTTGTATCTAAGTTTATAGGTGTTGAGCATTTTGGAAAATGGCTTAGTATCCATTAATGTTTTAGATTTTGAAAGCTTTGGGAGTCGATTGTTTTATTATTGGGTGTAAGTTCATTGGTGTTACAAATTCTAGAAAATGATTCTTATATAATTAAGGTTTTAGAATTGCAGATTTGAAGGACTTAATTGTGATAAGATTTGAGTTCTTAGATTTGTAGACTTGGTATGCTGGCTTGATCTATTATGGTGATTGATTAGTCAATAACCTTTAAATAGGATTGATTAGGCTTGAGTTATTGGCATGAGATTTATTTATTTATTTATTTTTTCAGGAGAGTATTTCTTTGGGGATTGAAGGTTATGATCTAGTGCATGTATTTTCTGAGGATTAAAGATATCAGTCTAGTTTAGAAAATGATTTTTTTAGGTTGAGGTTATAGTGGTTGGTTTAAGAAATGGTCCATGTTAATTTTAAGGATAATAGATGGTGCATATCTAGGAAATGATTTTTAACGATTCAAAAGTTATAGGTCCATCAAGGTGTTGGAAATAGTAGACTATGTATTGGTATTGAATGTGATTAAATTTGAGACTATATGTTCTGCAGACTTTTGGGAATGGATTCTTAGCAGGTTTAAGGTCATTCTCGGTGCAAAAATTTAAGCAATGGCTGGTTGTTGATTTAAGGATATAAGTTGAGCGGATTTAAGAATGATTCTTGTTGATTTGAGGATATAGGTCCTAATGATGGAAATGATAGTAATGGGTCACTAGCACGTTTGGGGGATTATTGGTTTTGGCGAAGGATGCATGAGATCTATGCGTAGTAGTGGTGAGTGTATGGATTTTGGAGAGTCCTGGTCCTAGTTTCACTTTATGGCTTGGAAGAAGTGGCTTTGGTAGGTGTCGAGGTGGATTGATGCGGCAATACTATATTCAAGAGATCTTAGCTTTGGGTTTCAAGTGAGTCGATCGGAGTGTTCAATCGAAGCGGGTTACTCAATGGAATGTTGGTTGGCAATTACTGTAGTGATTATCTTTAAGAATTGATTGTGACTTGAGGCAATCTAGGAATTTAAATTTGTGAGGCTATACTTTCCTTTTGGGATTGAGCATCCAGTTGGGAGAATTGTGGACATTGTCATTTAATTTGAAAGGAGATTGTTGGGTTGCCATGTGTGGTGCATGATAAAATCCTGGAAGTGGAAGCTTAGGCATCAGTGGTGATTAGCCTAATCAAATATGTGAGGTAATAAGCATTAGGATCCAGCAGTGTAGTGCAATAGTTTTGGTGGATTGAAGATTTGAGCAGCATGGTTTGCCTTGAGGTTTACTTGTGATGTGTGATTGAAGGAATTAATTGTGTTAATACTAGAGCTTATGAGAGTAGAAGCAAGTGGGCTAGTTACCAAGAGGGTTTCAACAATGTTTTGGTAAATTCAATGGTGGTTCATAGTGAGTTTAGTCATCGTTAGATTAGATAATATTCAAAATTTAAGTGATGAGTTTTTGGGTATAGGTTGTCAATTGAAGTTTATAGGGTGCTTATTGATTGGTCGGGATGGATTCAGGTCTTCTAGGGTTGTTCTTTATCTTAGAAGAGACGAGTGTATTTTGGGGGGGGGGGGGGGGAAATTACTTGATTTCAATTTGGGACATTGAGGTTGATTTAATACTGGTTCCCTGTCTATGATCACGGATGTATTTTGCAAAATGTTGATTTTGATTAAGGTGGCTAGAGCCAATTGAGGAATGAGTGATAATTCGTGGTTTTTGGAGGTGTATTATTTTCTATTGAAATGTGGTAAAGGATTTTCTTGTTTACACGTATTGAGTTAGCTTGTACTCAATGGGGTTAATTTATGAGGACATAGTCTTTTTGCATTTTGGCGACTTATCAGACTGCGCATGGAAGCGTGATTTTTGGAGATAATTAGGTGTTCAAATTTTGTGCTGATTTTGAGGAATTAGTGGTGACTCAAAATTTTGATAAGATACTTGTAATTTGAGAGTAATCATTTGGTTGTACTAGTCATGCTTATGGATGGTTAACTTTGGGAGTGGCTATTAGGTTACCAAGGTGTAGTATACAATGAAGGTTTTGAGGTTATAGCATAGGAGTCGATTGAGGTTAGTACAGTTCATTGTAGGAAATAATAACCATTGGGTGTTGTATTGAGATTCTTGTGGGAATAGAGATTTTAGTTTATGTAGCCATCCTAAGAGTACTGATGTGATGGGCCACTGGGAGACTAATGCAGGTATGATGGAATCACCTAAAGGAGTAAAAATGAGAGAGAAATTTCCTTAATTGTTTGGGTGTTAATGATGGTATGTTTCTCCCAAATGTGCTCTGAGTTGTATCTTGTATTCTGCTTTGGTTCTGATGTTTGACTTCACAAATTTCGATGACGAAATTTTATTTTAAAGGGGGAGGATGTGATACCCCATATTTAAGTGTATTTTTACTGAAAGATTATCTAAATTATTATAATAAGTGGTTCTTTTATTCTAAATTAAACGTATTTTTTCGTTGTATTGTTTTATGATTTTTAAGTTAAGAGATTTAAATAATGTGTTTTCTAGATATTAATAATTACTTCACATTTAAATTATTGTCTACCTTGAATTATTTTATTGTTGGGTTTTAACTATTTTATTTTATTAATATTCATTTGTGTTTTTATTTGGCTTTTATTTATTTTATTGTGCTCTTTATTTTAAAGTAGTTTATTGTTAAATTTTATTATTTTATTTTATAAAGTCATTGTGTTAAAATTATTTTATTCAATTCGCCATTTTAAAATTTACTTTCGTTGAATCAGTTTTGAGACCCTAAGTTGGAAAAATTAGATCTCATTTCTTTCATTTCCTTTTTCTTTTTTCTTCTTTTTCTCTTTGCCCTTTTTTCTTTTCTTTTCCCCTATTTCACTTCCCTCTTGTCCATACGTGGGAGTTGGGGCGTCATAGACTCAACATAGGTGTTTAAGGGTGGCATGGTCTGATGACCTCCACACCATTTTTACATAGCACCGCAATCCACTTAGGCTCGGTATAGGTGTTTTAAGGGTAGTGTGATCTGATGACCTCTGCGCGCTTTTTAAATCGCACCTCCAGCTGTATAAGCTCGGCATAGGTGTTTATGACGTGGTCTAATGACCTGCACACCCTTTTTACATGGCATCGTGAGCCGCATATGCTCAGCATAAGTGTTTAAGGGTGGTGTGGTCTGATGACCTCCACGCTAATTTTACATAGCACCACGATCCACACAGGCTCTTTAAGGTTGTCATGGTTTGATGATCTCCGCGCCCTTTTCATATGGCACTACCATCCACATAGGCTTGGCATAGGTGTTTAAGGGTGGCGACGTGGCGTGGTCTAATAACCTCCACGCCCTTTTTATATGGCACCACGAGCCGTATAGGCTCGGCATAGGTGTTTTACGGTGGCGTGATCTGATGACCTCCGCGCTCTTTTAAAATAGCACCACGAGTTAGATAGACTCAGCATAGGTGTTTAAGGGTAACATGATCTCATAACCTCCACGCCATTTTTACTTTGCACTGCGAGCCACATAGGCTCGACATAGGTGTTTAAGGGTGGCATGATCTGATGACCTCCGCGCCGTTTTTACATGGCACTGCGATCCACGTAGGCTCAACATAGGTATTTAAGGGTGGCATGGTCTGATGACATCTGCGCCCTTTTTATATGGCACAACGAGCCATATAGTCTCAGTATAGATGTTTAAGGGTGGCATGGTCTGATATCCTCCACGCCCTTTTTACATGGCACCACAAGTTGGATAGGCTCGACATAGGTGTTTAAGGGTGGCATGGTCTCATAATCTTTGTGTTCTTTTTACATGTCACCACAAGCTGCATAGGCTCGGCATAGGCGTTTAAGGGTGACATGGTTTGATAACCTCCGCATCGTTTTTACATGGCACCACGATCCACGTAAGCTCGACATAGGTGTTTAAGGTTGGTGTGGTCTGATGACCTCCACGCCCTTTTTACATGGCACTGTGAGGCGTACAGGCTCGCCATCGTGTTTAATGGTGGCATGGTATGATGACCTCTATGCCCTTTTTACATAGCACTGCGAGTTGGATAGGCTCAACATAGGTGTTTAAAGGTGGCATGGTTTGATGACCACCATTTTTACATGGACGTCCACCTTTGCTGAGTCTTTCAACAAACTAGTCCATGGCAGCCACCCTTGCTTCCATGCCACTTGCAGTCTCTTCTTCCTGATCTCGTACCTAATGAAGACGGGTCCTTACAAGCATACGAAAGACACGTTTCTTTTATAATTTTTCCTACAATGATACCTTTGCTATCCCTCCCTCTTGAACTTGTAATTCATGGTCTTAACGTTGTGTTTCATACGCCTTTTGGCCGAGCTCCTTAGCGGTCCGAGTCTTCGATCTTCTGTGGTCCTGCAACAGAGAAAGGGCAGCCCTATGGTGGCCTGAGGGGCCTTTGATGCCTAAGTTAGTTCTAGCTCAAAAAGCGGTAACACATCAAAGCGAAATAATAAGCACTACTTGCATGGGCAAAGAATTCGATCCTCTACCTTGTAATTGAAGGGGTCTTTTTATACTCGGCTCGGAGAGTCAGGAGGCCTTTCTCGGAGCTTCCACCACCATGCTGACTTTAATGCGGCATGGTTTTATGGTTTCAGTCATTTAATGTGGCATGGTTATCCGGTATACTCATTTAATGCTACTGATTAGTTTAGCTTTTTTTTTCTTCACGTGTTCCTTTCCCTTTCCTCTGACCATGATTTCCTGAGCCATTCCACCTTGATGCAGATGGTTATGCCACACCCTTACGGATCATGGGTCCATCTTGAGTTGCTGGGAGGCTCTCGTAAGCTCAGGCAGGGATGGGCCTGGGGAAGTCATCGTGGGCTTTAAGCCCCTGGCGAAAATTCTCCCAGCACTTGGTAATAGAGGTTTTTTTAGAGTTTAGGACAACTATTTTAACTATAATTGCCTGTTTACCGGTTTGCATTGGATGTATTGAACATCGAATGTTTCATTTTTTTCTTATGCTTTAAGCTTTGTTTTCATCTTTGATTTTCCCTCTGTGAGTCGTATAGGCTCAGCATGTGGGTTTCAGGGTGGCATGGTCTGATGACCAACGCGCCCTTTCCACATGGCACCGCGGGCTGTATAGGCTCGGGCATAGGTGTTTAAGGGTGACATGATCTGATGACCTCCACGCCCTTTTTATATAGCACTGTGAGTCATATAGGCTAGGCATAGGTGTTTAAGGGTGGCGTGGTCTCATAACCTCTACCCCTTTTTTATAGGGTATCGCAAGTCGCATAGGCTCGACATAGGTGTTTAAGGGTGGCATGGTCTAATGACCTCCGTGCCGTTTTTACATGGCAATGTGATCCACATAGGCCCAACATAGATGTTTAAGGGTGGCATGGTCTGATGACCTTCGCTCCCTTTTTACATGGCATCGCAAGTCGGATAGGCTGGGCATAGGTGTTTAAGGGTGGGGTGGTGTGATGACCTCTACACCCTTTTTATATGGCACCGCGAGCCACATAGGCTGGTATAGGTGTTTAAGGGTGGCGTGGTTTGATAACCTCCATGCAGTTTTTTACACGGCACCTCACAGTCTCGGCATAGGTGTTTAGTGACGATGCACAAGGACTAGAAGGGGTACTTTATTCATAATATGACAGAGTTTTGAATAAAGAATGCATTGTTGATAATGTAAAGGAAATAAATAGTAAAGTCCCTTTACAAGTAGAATTTCTTCAAATGCTTCACATTCCATGGGTGTGGTATTTCTTTGCCTTGGCTATCCTCCAGACGCTAGGACCCTGACCTATTGTTTGATATTACCACATATGGTGACTCCCAATGGGGTCCCAGCTTGCCTTCTTTCTTGGTAGTCACCCCGCTTTCATTCATGACCAAATCTCCTATTTTGAATGCTCTGGGCATCGCCCTTTTTGTTGAAGTCTTGCTAGGTTTTTCCCTTTTCGTGCAACATCCTCCCAAGTACTCTTCCATCGCTTTGATGTTTTCAGGCATTGAGAAATGGAGGGTCTGAAAACCTGGCAGCCCCACCTCTATTGGGGGTACAGCCTCACATCCATATGGCAATCTGAACAGGGACTCCCCCCTTGGGAATTTTACTTAGATTCTGTAGGCCTACAACACTTATGGCAGCTCCTCCGCCCATTCTCCTTTCTTTTATGTGAGCTTCTTTTTCAAAATTGAAAGTAACACCTTGTTTGTTGCCTCTGTTTGCCCATTTGCTTGTTGATGCCCCGGGGAGGAGTACTTAACTTGTATCTTTAGTTCTAAAAAAAAATCCTTGTAGTGGTCTAACTCAAATTGACACCCATTGTCCGAGACTATGCTTTATGGAATCTTGTATCGGTAGATGACATTCTTCCACAAAAATCTAGTTACCACCTTACTTTTCATGGTCACCCATTTGTTGAAGTAGTCCACTGCGACAATCATGAATTTTATGCCTCATTTTCCAATCAGGAGGGGTCCAACTAGATCTACTCCCCACTAGGTGAATGGCCAAGGGGCTATCATGGATGTCAGTTCTTTTGAGGGAGCGTGAGATATTGGAGGGTATGTTTGACACTTGATGCACCTTTTGGTAAATTCTCGGCCATCTCTTAAGGCATTCGGCCAGGAGTATCCAATCTTACAGCCTTTCTGGCTAGGGTGTTCCCCTTCGAATTTTCTACGTATTCCTTCATGTATCTCAGTTAGGACATATTGTGCCTTTTGTGGAGAGATACACCAAAAAAATGGGGTTACAAAGCCTCTCTTGTAGAGAATCTCATCAACAAGCATGGACCTTGTTAACCTTCTTCTTATCCTTCTCGCCTCTTCCTTGCCTTCAGGGAGTTCACCTTTGTCAAGGTATTTGACCATGTTGCCAATTTGGTGATACCTGAGCCTATCACCCCGAGTTCTTCCCCTCTGCTGGGACTTTGATAACCTTCCTTTCAACTTGCCATGGGAGGGGGACATCCTTCATACCCGATGCTATGTGCGCTAGCTTGTCTGCCATTGTGTTATCTTCTCAGGGTATTTGGGATATATTGAAATATGAGAACCAGTCGCGTGCCTCCCAAACTCAAGCTAAATACTTCTTTAGTTTCTTGCCCTTTTTGGCGTATAAACCCAGTACTTGGTTGACTACCACTTCGCGTCCACCTTGATAGCTCCCAACACTGCGGCTATCAAAAGTCTTGCTACTAGTGTCTCATATTCTGCCTCGTTGTTGGTTGTTTTGAAAGCTAAGGTTGCCATATAATGGCATTCCTAGCCATCAAGGCTGAATAATTGTACACTTATTCCTCCACCAGCCTACAAGATAAGCCATCTATGAAAAGTACACACAATTTTCTTGTTGGGATGACCACAACTTCTAGGGGGAAGTCTAAAAGTTCAGCCACAAAGTCTGCCAATGCTTGCCCTTTCTTCGCTTTTCTTGGTTGGTACTCTATATCAAACTCACTTAACTCAATCGACCACCCTACTAACCTCCCTTTGCAATATTTTTGCCAATGATCTCTCTATGAGTACCCTTTCCGTATGTGCTTGGAAGTATGGGCGGAGCCTCTTGGCTGCCATCACCAAGGCAAAAGCTAGCATCTCTACTTTTACTAGAACGACCGAAACGGTGTGTGGGGAAACTGCCAAATAGGCGTAGAGTATGTCACCCTTTTAATTTCTTTAGAAGGGGTGAGTTGGCCAAATGTTGCTTTAGTTTCTTGAAAGCCTGGTCCCATTCCTTGTTCCAAGGATATACTTTGCATAGTACCCAAAAGAAAGGAAGGCACTTGTCCGTTGACCTGGACACAAACCTGTTCAGAACAGCTACCTTTCCTGCCAAGCATTGAGTGTCGTTCTAGCTCCTTCGTGGCTTTGTTTTTAGGATGGCTTCAATCTTCTTGGGGGAAGCCTCAATTCCTCTCTCTAAGACAATAAAACCAAAGAATTTCCTAGAATCGACCCCAAATGCACATTTTGCCTAGTTTAACTTCATCCTATACTAACGTAGGATCGCGAACACCTCCTTTATGCCAATAAGGTGTTGGGCGGGTTCCTTGCTCTTTACTAGCAAGTCGTCTATATATATACTTCCATTGAATTCCCAATCTATTCTTTAAACATCCATTGACCAACTTTTGGTCGGTCACCCCTGCATTGTTGAACCGAACAACATTACCTGGTGACAATATAGTCCACGATCCGTAATGAACAACGTCTTTTCTTCTTCCGCTGGATGCATTTGGATATGATTGTAGCCTGAGTAGGCATCCATGAAACCCAACATTTTGTGTCCTACGGTGGCGTCTACAATAACATCAATTTGCGGTAAGGGAAAAATATCTTTTGGGTAGGCCTTGATCAAGTCGTTGAAGTCTACACACAACCTCCACTTCCCATTTGCCTTCTTCACAAGGACGACATTGGACTGCTAATCTAGATAATGGGCTTCTTTGATGAATTTGGAGGCGAGCAGACGTTTCACCTCGTCTGCAATGGTGATGTACTTCTCTATGTTGAACGAACTTCTTTTCTAGCATATTGTCTGGTCCAAAGGGTCTACGCATAGATGATGCTGAATAACATTGTTTTTTGTCCCAGGCATCTCCTCATGGCTCCAGGCAAACACATATGGGTGCTCCATCAGTAGTTACTTTAGAGCTTCTATGGTCCCCGAGGGAACTCGAGTCTTGATACGTGTGGTGGTGCTAGGGTGGTCGGGATACAGTGTTACTATTTATAGTGGTTCGTTGGCTTCGGCCTGCTACAAATTCTGCTCATCTCTGACCTCCACACCTTTCTCCAAACAAACGGCCAAGGGTGGTGGTAAGGGTGGTCTTGAGATCTTCTGAGCGTAATTCTCATCTTTGTTCTCAACAATGCATACCTCATTCCTATTACTCCTAAACTCCTATACATAACATTCCCATGCTAGGGTATGTTTATCTCTTGCCTCACCTATTCTGCCATTGGTTGGGAGCTTCATCTTCAGGTGGTAGGTAGACGTAATTGCCTTGAGGTTGTTGAGTATTAGTTGCCCTAGTGTGGCTTTGTAGGAGGATGGGGCTTTTACGGCCAAGAAATTGATCATGGTGGCTGCAGTGCGCGCCCCTAATCCAGCGGTTAGTGGGAGGGTAATTGCGCTTACTAGTTGTATCATATCCCTGGAGAAGCCCTTCAATGGTGTCGGCGAGGGCCTTAGTTCGTTGGCACTAATACCCATTTTGATGAAATATATCCGTTGAATTGCTATTGTCAACCAATATCCGCCTAGTCATGTAATTGCCCACTAGGAGAGTGACTACTAAGGCATCATTGTGTGGGTACAACACCCATTCTCAATCCTCCTCTCCAAAGGATATGGCTGTCTGAGCATTAAACCTTTGATGCTTGTGGGCCTTGTCCGCCATGTGCACTTCCTCATATCTTACCCTACGCACATGTGCCTTTGGCTAGACGAGGATACACTGCCCCCAGTGAAACCTCCTGCTATCGTTCGAATCTCCCCTATGGGCACCCTGTTCCTATCGTTCTTCTGGGGAGCCTATCTTTATCATTCACCCGAGCATTATTTCAATGTTGTTGCCACCTATCGAGACTATTTCTTTGGCTGGGATCTCACCCTGGCTCATGTTGTTGTTTCGACTTTGAGCTTTCTACAACTATTCTTTCTAATTCTCCCATTCCCACCATTTCAGTGACCCTTTTCTTCATAGTTGTGCAATCCTCGATCTAGTGTGAACTTGTTTGATGATATTTGCAATACTGGCTACCTGTTTTGGTTTGGTGGGGTTCCTTGCTAAACTCCTCGCTTTCTTGCACATTTAAGTTGTTGTGCATCAATCTGTGATTATGTTCTGGCTGCTTTTCCTTTCTTTTATCCGAATGACCCCAAGTAGGTTTCTTGTTGATGTGACTGCTCTTTTGTTCAACTTTGCTTTCCCCTTTTCTTTGATCCACCAGGTTTGCAGTGTGTCCTCAGCATTAACAAAGTTGTCCGCCATATTCATGAACTCTCTTAGTCTCTTAGGGTGGAAGGAGTCCTTCTGGCTAGCTCGACCATGAAGGGGCTGTGAGGCCAGATTCAGCCCAAGAGGACAGCAAGGGTAATTTTCTCATCTTGATCATCGGTAGTTAGACTCTTCTTGTTGAAACGAGTCAAGTACGCATTTAGGTTCTCATCTTCTCTTTGTTTGAGATAAGCCTAATATAATAAGTTAATAACACATAATATTAATTTACTAAAATATAATAACATGTAATTAGACATTACAAAGTTTAGTATATAATTAAATTAGAAATAAATTAAATGCTAGTATAAAAATATATAATTAAGCATTATAATATGAGTCTAATTTGTTAAAATATAATAACATGTAATTACACATTTTGTTGATATTAAGTTAGAAATAAATTAAATACAAGTATAAAAACATGTAATTAGACATTATAGTATAAGTCTAAAATAAAAATAAATTAGACACTAGTATAGAAATAATTAATAAGTAGAGTATAATAAATTAATAACATATAATACTAATTTACTAAAATACAATAACATGTAATTAGAAACTAAAAATAAGTTTAGTATACAAATAAATTAATAGGGTCATTTTGTTGATATTGTTCAAAAGAGTTTTCATTATCTTTTTAGTAAAATTCAAATTCAAATCCCACGAAAAAGTCTTGTTTTAAAAAATTGTTTATTTCAAATGATCTTTATAAGGCTTCACACTTGACTTATTACAAACATCCTCACCCTCGCTCCATATCAACTTCTTCATTACCTCTCCAAACCAAATCAAGAAATTAAAGCGAAAATGAAAATGCAATTCCTCCTTTCGCTTCTACTTCTGTGCCTCCTCCACATTCATCCAAACCTTTTTGGCGGATACCTCCTCCCAGAATACAAAGCCCTCCTCTCCGTCAAATCCTCCATCACTGATGACCCAGACTCAGCTCTTTCTACATGGAACGCCTCCACTAGCCACTGCACCTGGAAGGGTATCATGTGCCACCCTTCCCGTGGTCGTGTGACCGTTCTCGACCTCTCAGGCCTTCGTCTCTTTGGTACTCTCTCCCCAGACCTGGCTTATCTCTGTTTCCTCTCCAAACTCTCTATCACCTTAAATCAGCTCTCCGGGGCCATCCCTCGGAGCTCTCTTCCCTCTCCGCCCTCTGCATCCTCGATATCTCATGTAATGGCTTCGACAACACCTTCCCCTCCCAGCTCTCCCTCCTCAAGAATCTTCAGGTTTTGGATCTCTTGGTCAACAGCATGACAGGTGACTTGCCCTTGGCTGTCACCCAAATGCCCAACTTGCACCATTTGAATCTAGGTAGTAACTCCTTCTCGGGTCAGTTCACGACTCAATTCAGACAATGGAAATTCCTAGAATTCTTGGATGTATCCAGTAACGAATTCGAGGGTCCTATACCCGCTGAGCTCTCTTCCCTCTCTACCCTCCACGTCCTGGATCTCTCATATAATCGCTTCCACGGCACTATTCCTGAGTTTATTACCGACATGCCAGAAATATCTAGCGTCATCAATTTAGAATCGTTTCTCGAGAAAATGGGAAACTTCCCAGTCAGACTGTTATTCCGCAACTTCAGGTTGGTGAAATTGGGCAAACCAAAAAGGTCTCTTGGCATTGAGCCGTTGAGAAGGTTGTGCCCCATTTGGATCTCACTTAGCGACTCGCACCTCCCGAGTGCGTCCGGGATTGGACCGACTAATGAATTTTCCTCAGTAGACAGAAACTCAAGCCAATTCCCAAAAACACATATCTGGAGGCAAAGTCCCAATCAATTTATTCGATGAAAGATCAAGCCACTGAAGCTTCCCATTCTTTCCCAACCTCTGAGGAATTATCCCGGTGAAGTTGTTCCCCCCAAGCATACATAAGAATAGAAAATCATCGAAGCCGAGCACACAGGAATCAAGGACGGCAAGCATGTAGGAATCAAGGTGGGAGGGATTAGTGATAGATACGAGGAGCAAAGCTCAATGCTGTTAGGTATGTCTCAAATTGTTTTTTGGTTTGCAATTAAATGTTGTCCGAAGTGATGTATTATAAATTAGCAATGTTATTGAAATACGTAAGGCATGATCTCTTACATAGCTGGCTACACAAAATAAGAAATATCAGGAAGTAATATGGCCTTGATCCCCCACCATGCAGCAGAAAGCGTTATGGGCATGAAGCATGGGGCTTTCTAATAGCATTGGCGTTACTTTATGTAAGAATTTAGTCAAATTTAGCAAAATATATGAAACAACTTCTTCTGATTTGCATATCGCCCTATATGTAATACTCTGTACATTGAATTAGCTAACTTTCCTCTATACCATTAAATTCTTATTTTTTTTTTTAATTTATCATTAATTCATCTCTTAAGGGCAATCAAATTAAGGAAGAGAAAAAAAATATTAATATATTATACCCCTGTAAACCACGAAATTGTCTACCAATTTCCTTGAACAAATTAGTTAGATCTCAATATCTAAAATTATTAAACGAATCAAAATACTCAAAGAGAGTAAACAAATTTTTAAGACACAATGATTGCTTACGAAGGGAAACCCTTTAAATAACTCTTCAAAGTTAAAACCCTACAAGGCAGCTAAACCCAAGAAAGTCAATTTTATTATTTAAAAACCAATTACAAGCAATCATCAATTACAAAACCTTTGCAATTTGACTTTCTTACTTGCCTAGACAAACGACATGTTTGTCTTCTACCGCAATAGTAGCCAGAACCTCTGGCGATTTTCAAATGTTGACTTCCCTTCTAGAACTCCAAAGGCTGAAATCCAATCGATGTTCTTTCACACTTAAAACACGATCACACTAAAAAAGAGATGAAAAAGCAAGTGAAAATTCTCAAGTGAATTTTCTCTCACAAATGCTCAGAATATACTCTCTAGAATTCGTGGCTCAAAAACTGCTTCTTAAGTTACAACGCCGAATCCCTTTAAATAGAAAGCTTGGAAAGAGTTCCAGTCACAATAGGATTCTACTGACGGTTAGCAGCAGTCGCAAAGACGTGTTCTGACGGACTGCTGACATTTCACGATAACATTCTTCTGTATTGACTTATCTCTGTTAAGCTTTCTTCTGGATAAATACAAAGCTACCAGGAGTCAATTTTTACCTCAATGACCTATCTAAACAACACTTAAGACTTCTAAATAGACTCAATATTGTTTAGAGATAAATCAATAATTATTTTATATTCATCCAACAATTTCAAATATGATGATAAGATAAGCCTTATCATCTAGTCATATAATTCTAGCCAATTTTTACTTTTACAATCTCCGCTTTTGACGGATTGGTGACGAAACCAGCTTGATGAATGTAAATTCCCTGATAACATGTCAATTAGCAAACCACAAAAAATATAGAAAATTCTAAAGAGTTGTGATTCAATAAAAGCATAAGTATCTATTATCCTAATAAAAGCATAAGCAAACACATACCAAATTGTATCTGAATTAAAAAAAAAAAAAGAAAAAAAGAAATTGATCTAGAAAACAGAACATAAATGAGCCAAAATAAAAATATGATAAAGTTTTTCTTTTCTGTTTTGTCACTGTTCTACCCCTTTGGTGCTGCTGCTCCCCTTTAAAATTATCTCCCCCCCTTTTTTTTTTTTCAGCAATCAGCTCTGGAAATCTACGGCTTATTATCAAAATCAACTATACTTTCCATGATGTGTTGTACATCCAAAGAAAGTTGAACCAATCGATCATTTGCTTGAACAAATGAAAGCATACAGTAGCCAACTGTTGCTCCAACTTGGACTGACATGCCTTCCATTTAGCAGTAAAACCATCAACCTTTTGAGATAATATAGAGATTTGCTCAAGAACTTGAGATATAGGGATGGAAGGTTCAGGTGGTGAAGATGCTTACTCATTAGTTTGGAGTCACTTTTTAGTGATGACAGCCTCAGATTTGACCACAGTTAAGGCTGAAATAGGCCCTGGCATCTTCATGCTCGGTTCATTTGCCCTATGTGGAACTTTAGCAATCATAGCCAACTTAGTAATTAAACTGCCAAAAGGAAGATTTAACTCTTTTTCCACATGTGAGCGATGAATAATATCAATAACATGCCGTGAAAAATCAATAGAGACTCCAGTAGCGAGAGCATACATAAAGTAACTTCTCTCCAAAGAAATTTCTGTATGACGACTAATGGGCCATAGATTTGTAAGCACTATTTTGGCGAAGAGACAAAACTGAGAAACCATATGATATAGAGGCAGTCTATGAGTTTTGACAGTCCATTTAGGGCCGTTGGGACCAACAAAGAGATTACGCATAGCAGTCTTTGTTGGAGCCCTCATGCCTTTGTATAGGTATAGAGGTGATTCCACCTCAGGAAGGTCAAATAAGCCTCTGAGGGTAGCAAGAGAAACCTCAATTTGAATTCCTCAAACTATAGAAATGATGCTATGAACATCTAAGTTGAAATGGGCCATTTTTTAATACAATTCATGGACAACCTCAACATAGGGTGTGGGGGATGCATGTGTAAGTTTCTCCCAGCCTCTTTCAGTGAAGGAAAGTCAAATAAGCTGAAAATCATCCGTAGGAAAGTCTTTAACTTGGCTCTTTTGGCTAAGCAGGGGTGGAGGTTGCTTCAAAATTCTTCTAGTATGGCTACAAAGATCCTGAAAGAGAAATATTTCAATGACAAGTCTTTACTGGAAGCAAAACTGGGCCATAGACCCTCTTACCTTTGGAGAAGTGTGTGGAATGCAGTGAGTCTTTTGAAGGAGGGACTGAGATGGAAGGTTGGGAATGGGGATAAAATCAAGATTTGGGGTCAAAGATGGCTTGCATTACCATCTTCTTTTATGGTACAGTCTCCAATTTCTATTCTTGATAAAGCCAATGTGTGTGAGTTGATGCATTGTCAAGGGGAGTGGAATGAACCATTGATCAGAAGCATTTTTAACAAAGTGGAAGCTGGTCATGTTTGTAGCATGCCACTAAGTGATATAGGGGTGGAGGATAGGATGATATGGGGACCTTTAAACAAAGGTTTGTTTTCTGTAAAAAGTGCATATCACTTGGAGAATGAAAGAAAGCAGGTTACTCAAGGTGGATTTTCAAGGCATATAGAGAGGGAAAGAAGTTGGGACAATATATGGAGATTGAATGTTCTAGAGAAAATTAAATTATTCCTTTGGAAAGTTGTTAATGAGTTCCTGGCCACTAGGAGAAATCTCTTTCTGAAAAAAATCATAAAACAACCCTTTGTGTCCCATTTGTAGAAGGGAGGAGGAAACTATTATGCATGTGATCTGGCAATGCCCAGGAGCCTGTGATGTATGGTCAAAATCTTTGTGTATGCTGCAAAAGATGAAGACTAATGAAACTGATCTGTTGGCATTGTGGGATAAACTCAGGGAGAAACTGAATGAGTCTGAGCTAGAGGAGGGAGTTGTAGTGATGGGGGCTTATGGTTGAGGAGAAATGAAAGTATTTTTTAGGATAAATTCAAAACACCAAGTCAAGTCTTAAGAACTATTAAGAATGATTTGCTAGAGTATTAGCAAGCTCAATAACTGGTTAAGGTAAGGGACAGAAGCACTGACGAAAGTTGCAGAAGAGAAATGAAGTCGCAAAAACCAAGTTCAAGTTTTGTGAATGTTAACTGGGATGCAGCAGTCAGCAAGAGGGACAAGAAGGTGGGAATAGAGGTTGTAATCCGAGATGAAGATGGGGAGCTATTAGTCGCTATGGAAGGACAGAAGTACAATGTTGATCAACCTGCTATTGTAGAGGCTTATTCTTTGTGGAAGGCCATGGATGTGTGCAAAGAACTTCATTTGGATAAGGTGATGTTTGAAGGGGATGCTCAAGCAGTTGTTAATGCTATTAACATGGTAACTGAAGATCTGTCTTTCTATGGTAGTTTAATAGAAGGTATGAAAGTGTTACTGAAGTAGAGGACAATGTGGTTAGTGTAGTATACTCATTGAACAAATAATGAGGCCTCCCATTTATTAGCAAAAGAAAGTTTACCTATACAGACTTAATTGGTTTGGATTGAAGATATTCCTGAATGTATCAAAGAATTGTAGAGAGTGAGAGTTTATGTAATGACCAATGATCAATGAAGATAGTTTTATTAGAAAAAAAAGAACAAAAGGCCCAATATTGAAATACCCACCGACCATCATATAGGTATGTGCATGCACAAGATTTCCGATGGCCATGTTTGGTGTCCTAAGTACTTATGTTTGGTATTTTGAGCCTCTTAGACCAAAAATTCGATTGGACCATATACCATTTTGACCGAACTTCCTAAGACACAAGAAATTCATTTTCCACTTGCTAATAATGAGTCAAACTTGTTAGGGAATATAGTTCTACTGATCTCTAAAAATACTCTATAAACAACATTTGTGCGAAATAGACTCCGTGCCTTAAATAATTTTCCAATACAATAGGATTTATTATATATATTTATATATATATATATATATATATAGTATTTTCTTTCCCCTAACAAGGATTTCAAAACTTTTTGCACAAATAATTCTTGACTAATTATAAGGTACTTCAGTTCTAGGGCTGCACAAGAACATACTAGACCAACCGTCGCTGAAGGTAACCAACCGCCAGAGTCTGGAATCGGTGGAGAATTGGTTAGCTGGTAGTAGGAAATACAAGAAACCGCAAGATGTCAACCAATTCAGTCCTAGTCTGAAAAAAGTTCAAACTATCCAACCAGCTGATATAATATATATATATATATATATATCTTACGTAAAATGACATCGTGTCACTTAAATGATTTAAAAGGTGTTGTTTTATACCCACAGTTTTAAAAAATATATATGAAATGATATCGTTCAGCCTTAACCCCTGAGCCACCCTTCCCCTCAATGCTCCATTCCTTCCTAAGCTCTCTCCCCAATGCCATCAATCCATTTGAGATTTGTTGATGAGGTTCTTGTTCCGTTGCCATCTCCCTCTCCCTCCATCTATTTGTGGTGTAATATGATACAATTTGTATGCTTTTTAGTTTTATGAAATTATTAGTTCTGATCAGTATGTTCGAATGTAAACAAAGAACATTCCAGTCTGGCTTTAAGTTTCAATTAATGTTGGAATATAACTACACAAACGTGCGACAAATAAGTTCAAATGAAAGGTATTACGTTTGAACATATATACTCCACAAGCATTCGAACTTATTCTGTTATGATCGAACAAAATTTCTTAATGTTCGAACATATTTATTAACCATCCGAACTTTTAATCTTTGACGTTCAAACAATTGTCTAATAATGTGCAAATGGAAAATTCAAACGTCACATCACAAAAGTTTCCATGTGTGTATGTTCGACCGTTAAAATCAAACATTCGAATGAAAAATATCGAACATTAAATATTTCTCGTTCACATGCTAATCAGTCGAGTAAACATTCGAGCATTATTTGATATGTTTGAACGTACTTTTCATGATAGAATTCTATTGTCACAAAATCTCTTCATGTTCAAACGTTGCATCTCACAACAGACTTCCAACCATCACAAAAAAAAAGAAAAAAGAAAAAAAAAACTTTTAATGATGGTCGTATAGTAAACCATCACAAAATATTGTTGTGACGGTCTTCTAATTTTTTGTAATGGTTTCTTCTATCATAATAAATGAAATCTTTTGTAGTGTGTGTATATATATATATCTTAATAGTTTATAATAACATATTTTTTACATTTTGAAATCAATGGATTCCTGATTTCTTCATTTCATCTCGACAGTTCACACAACTTCGTTAGTTTGTAATTAGATCTATAAAACAATTATGAAAATCACATTTCAAAGTTGACGTCACTACAAAAAAATGCTAAATTGGTGGCATTTATAAGCGCGGCATTTGTTTATGCGCCCGTAGATAAATAAATTTACCGGCGAATAATTTTTTCGCCAGTAAATTATTAAGATTCCTAGGGTTTAAATTTTTACGTCGGTAATAATATATGGCATTGGCGGCATATATAACAACGCCGCCAATATAGTAATGATGTGTCGGAAAATTAGTAGTTTCCCAGCATTTATATTGTAACGCCGGTAATAATATTTTTTTATTTGTTGGCGTTTAAACAAACTCCAATAATTTATTAATTATATGCTGTTATATTAACTGTATTTGTCGGCATTTCTAATATACCGGCGGTAATAACATATAACATTAGCGGCATTTCACAAAATGCCGACAATTGATAGAGTTTACGCCGATAAAGTATTGAGTTTTTCAACGTTTATATCGTTTAAATAAATACTAGCCATTGATTAATTTTACGCCAGCATTTATATTGTTACGCCGGAAATAATTATATACATTGGCGGCACTTATAAAATGTCAAAATTTGATCAATGAAACACTGGTAAAACTATTATAGATTTATTGGTAGTAAAATAAAATAACTTATTTAAATGATACGAAAATACACCCAAAAATTGTGCAAGTCTCGTACAATATTCATTTTGAAAAAAATAGTCTATTATTTAAAATTTAATCTTGTAATATGGATCTTATATTTATTCTTTTAAAAAAAAAAGTGTGGTGCTTGCGAACTTTATGACAAGATATGTTAAACATCATACTAAGATTCACAACTTCCAAAAAGAGTAGTAAAAATAATGCATAATCCAGCACTTCTCCTTTAATTTCATAATCCATCCTAATTCCAACTTAGCAAAACATAGCAAACGTCGATATATGGCATAACCATAAATATAGTCTCAATTAAGGAAAGTTGTGAATACCACCAAAACAGAACAAATGTCGATATATTGAAAATACCATAAATATAGTCTCAATTATAGTCTCACTTATAATCCCGACCCTCAATCATCGTCCTCTTCATTCTCTTCCTCTTCTTCATCTTCTTCTTGATCTTCTTCCTCTTCAGCATTTTCCTCTTCTTTATCTTTCTCTTCCTCTTCATTCTCTTTTTGATTTTGTCCAAATCCTGAATATAAATTCAAATGAGGGTCCAAAAATTTCAATATAAGGTTGATTTCTATCAAGTAAACATATGTGGGGTGCTCACCTGTGCATGCACGAATGTGTTTACTAAGTTCCGTAATTCAGTTAATTTGTTTTGCATTTTCTCAAACTCTTCCTTTAATATCTCATCTTCTTGGTTTGAAGTCGGTAGTGAATGTTGACAAGTTTGCTTTGTAGGGGTTGGCCCAAAACCCAAACCGCACACACGTCCAGGCCGTTCTAGGCCCATGACTTTTGAATAAACATCATCTAATGCCCAAGTCATAGTTCCTCCAAACCCCATGTCTATAGAATTCGTGTCCTGTGTTAAAAGTTCCTCCATCTCAACCTATAATAGATAATAAAAAATACACATTATTCTTGATTTATAAATCCTTTAAAATTAAAAAAGTTATAAATTTGAAAATAAACATACCACTTTCTTCCTCGTGTCATCATTGTAGTATGTGCCATCCTTTTTCTTATGGGTCTTGACAAACAACTGGGCTCAACTTGGCATTGCCCTAGTTGATTTTTTCTACGTCCAATATTTTAGATTAAACACATATATCGAAAACAAAGAACTAACAAATATTCAATAATAAATAAATATTAAATAAATAAATACCACATCATGGGCATATCTTACTAAACTTTTTGATCCTCGGCTATGAACAACCACCTACTTCTTATGACACTCCTTGTTTTTATTACATTTGGACTGCAACATGTAAAATATTATGAGAATTATAATTAAAATAACTAGTTGGTTGACTTTATAAATCTATAATAGAAATACGAGCATCGTTACCATATATTCTGGATCAAACCAGAGATTGGCCAACTCTGCTAGCTGCTCTAAGTCCACCATATCGGGACTTGCCCTTGCCACAACTTGTGCTGCAGATGTGTCTTTTTCATTAAGTAGCTTTTTCTTCAATTCATGCTTATAGTCTTTCCATTTCTTTCCCAAGTCCTTTAGTGTCCATTTTTTGAATACATCCAATTTGTCATCAGGAACCTTAAACTTGCCCTACAGTCAAAATAAATTTACACAGGTGAGTAAGTAGCTTTCTAACAAAATTTTCAAAATATACCTATTTAAATATGAAAAATAATATATACCTTTATAAGACCCCACGCTTCCTCCTTTATAGTTTTAGGTACTGACCTCCAATCCTTGTAAATTATCGGAACCAACTTATTACTTCTCGCTATCATACCACCAAACCTTACCACCTTTGAGTCTTGCTTTTTGATGGGCTGACCAAGATTGTTGAGCTCCATTTCAATTCTCTCCCCTTCTGGAAGATGCCAAATGTCATGAATAGAGTGCAATTGTCTCTTTACACGATCTCCATTACTATTTGCAAAAATAGATTTAGTTACAGTGTTAGTATTTTGTAAATCTACAGTCATAGTGAAATAAATAATAAGTAAGAAAAACAAAAACATACCGTTGATGATGAGAAAGCGATATCCAATGTCAGAACACATATCGACATTTTCTGCTTCCAAACTAGGTGCTATTGGTACAGATGTGCATGGCTCGATCTCTCTGCTCATCTCTGTGTGTGTGGATAGTTGGCCTCCCATTTGGCTCGATGTAGAAGGTTGGGTCCCTTGTTGTGAAGATAATGATGGTTGGGAAGAACAATCTATAGAAGGTTGGGTCCCTTGCTGTGAAGATAATGATGGTTCTATAGGAGGTTGGGTCCCTTGCTGTGAAGATAATGATAGTTGGGAAGGACAATCTATAGAAGGTGGTGACTCCACCATCCTATCAATGGAAAGGGGTGGCCCATCGACAAAGGGTAATGAATGGGCTGCCCTATTAGATTGTGGCTCACTATGGACAGTTTGTAGTCTTGTAGATTGTCTTCGCAACTGTGGTATGGACATCTTTGCCTTCTTTTTTGGACCCATTGTATCTATACAAAAACAAATTTACATATATGCAAATCAATAGAAGTAATAATATTTAGAGCATGATATGAGATAGATTTATATGATAAGAGATATCATGTTAATTAGTCTAAAATTATATATTTCTTACTCAACACTATTGGGAAGTTTCGATCGTAATTCCATCTATATCATTTCGCGTCCACACAACATCGTCAATACTAGGCTCAATAGCTTCATGGTTGGAAGTGTTAATACAATATTCATTGACTAAATATTCATCCTCATCATCGTCAGTCACTTCCTCTTCACCAATGTCATACACCTCTCTTGGTTTTGTCTTAACAACCACAATCCAATTTGGGCATCTTTCATCTGCCACATAAAATACTTGAGATACTTCGGAAGATAAAACAAACGGATCATCAGTTATCTGACTACCAGTGTGTACTAAATGAGAAAAATTTACAAGAGTAAAGCCAAACTCGTCCACCTTGAAACCTCTACCACAAGCAACGTCTGCCCAATCACATTTGAATAACACATATCGAGACCCATCATAATACATAACCTCAATTATGCATGTTCATTGGCCATACCAAGCAGGGCCATCTTGATCAGTACATACACTAACACCACAATTCTGAGTTTTCTTCCCATTTTCATGATTCCTAGTGTAAAATTTTGTGCCATTAATGACAATTTCGCTTAAATTCTTTGACAACTTGCATGGGACCTTTAGAATGCATTACGATTTTATGGCCCAATTCACTCCTTCCATTTTCGTTACCTTAAAGGTTGGATTATTAGCATTGATTAAAATGACGAAAAAAAGCTACATGGGCATAATAAAATTGGTCTTGGGTGTAATCCATACATAGTCTTGGAACCAATTACAAAATTGGTCTTCGTGCCTCTTCTTTAATTCATCATTCGATAAATGATTCCCATCAACTGTATTCCTTATTATTTCCAAGTGCATCCTATATATGTTCATGACATCACAAATGTTTGTTATAATTACACAAATATAAATGAAACATAATTTGATTCGTACGTATTAAGCATTGCAACTCACATGTGGAATGGAGTGAAATCTTCATAGTTGAAGAGAATATAGCGATGTGTTTGGGTCCATGACGTAAAATCGAGTTGGACGTCAATTACTTTCCCTTTAGAATCATCCGGGTTTCTAGATGGTCTACTGAAAACTATTTGAGCGGATTCTAAATAACGAGAACAAAACGTCAATAATTCCTCCAACAAATATCCTTTAGCAATGGAACCTTCTGGTGCAACTTTGTTACGCACATGAAACTTAAGTCAGTGTAGGTACCTACCACATAAATCATTAGATGACTTTTACTATTTTTTTTAAAAAAAAAATTCTCATTCAACTGATATTTATGTGTTTTTAATTCAATAACTATAGCATACTTTTAACGAGATACATCCATTGATAATGAACAGGTCCTCCAAGCTTACATTTTGCAACTAAATGTATGGTCAAGTGCACTATAACCATGAAAAATGATGGCGGAAATATCATTTCTAATTGGCACAATATGTAAGGTATTCAATTCCAATCGATCCAAATCTTCAATCCACAACGTTTTGGAACAAATTCCCCTGAAGAATCCAAATAGCTTGATTAATGGTTCTATTACCTTCTTAGGTAATGACCCACGTAATGCAATTGGCAGGAGTTGTTGCATCAATATGTGGCAATCATGACTCTTCATGCCTACTATAGTATGGTGTTGAAGCTTGACACAACACGAAACATTTGAAGAATAATCGTCTGGTACTTTTACATTTTGTATAACCTTCAACAAGTCATCTTTCTCTTTGTTACTCATTGTGAAAATAGCTGGAGGCAAATATGTCTTCTCTGCAGCTGTTATAATCGGATGAAGTTGTGGTCTCAAACCCATCTCTTGTAAGTCAAGGCGTGCCTTTATGCCATCCTTTGATTTTGTATCAATATTCAACAGTGTGCCGACAATGTTATCCACCACATTTTTTTCAATATGCATCACATCAAGATTATGACGTAATAAATTATCTTTCCAGTAAGGCAAATTAAAGAAAATACTACATTTCTTCCATGAGTGTTCCTTAACATTAGTCGACCCACAACTCTTTTTCTTTTATGATCTGTTCTATCGTTGCAATTTAAATCATCTAACTGTTCCAAAATTTCATCAGGTGTTGGCATAGTAGGTGAAGGATCAATTTCTCGTGTCCCATCAAATGTTTTTGCCATCATTCTCCACCTATGATCACTTGGCAAGAATTGTCTATGCCCTATATAGGAAAACTTTTTTCCATGTTTCAGCCATCTAGATCGTGTGTTACCCATACAACAAGGACATGCTAAACGACCTTTCGTACTCCACCCAGACAAATCACCATATGCAAGAAAATCATTTATCGTCCACATTAAAACCGCTCGCATTGTAAAGATCTCTTTGGAGCAAACATCATAGGTTGGTGCTCCAACCTCCCATAATTCCTTTAATTCTGATATTAGAGGCTCTAAGTATACATCTATATTCATTGAAGGTGATGATGGTCCCGGTATAATTAATGATAGCATGAAACTTTATCGTTTCATGCACATCCAAGAAGGTAAATTGTAAGGTACCAACATAACCGGCCAGGTACTGTAAAAAATACTCATGTTACTAAAAGGATTAAAGCCGTCTGCAGATAAACCAAGCCTAACATTGCAGGGGTCAGAGGCAAAATCATCATGTTGTGAATCAAACGTCTTCCAATCCATGCCATCTGCTGGATGCCTTAGTACCCCATCATTACTGCGGCCTATAGCATGTCATTTCATTTGTGAAGAAGTCTTCGATGACAAAAAAAGCCTTTACAACCTTGTCTTTAACTGAAACCACCATAATATTTTGCTGAACTTCTTTTACCTTTTCTAGACCTATCATCTATAGACTCTTTTTGCTTCCATTTTGACGCTCTGCATACCACGCATGTTTCCAGATTCTCATTGTCCTTCTAAAATAACATACAACCATTGGGACATACTAAGATCTTCTCATATCCAAGACCTAACTCATTCATGTACTTCTTTGCCTCATACGTATTTTTTGGAAATGATGCTCCTGGTGGGAGCAACTCATTCACAAATTCAAGTAGTTCTGTGAATATGCTATTACTCAATCCACCCAAAACACTTCATATTCCAGAGACGTACAATAGCACTAAACTTAGTATGGTTTGTGCACCCTTCATATAATGGCTCATCAGCATCTTTCAACATATTGTAAAATTTATTAACTATTTTGCTAGAACCTTGTCGATTTTCATTTTGCACTCCAGCCTCTCCAGCATCCACACCTATTTCAGGCCCACCCTCCACTATTTCAAGATCAAACATGGGGAAAACGTCATATAACATGGTTGTCATCCCACCAGAGCCTTCATTTATTTGCTCATTATTATTTTGGGCATCGGTAGCATGGTAAGATGCCTCCCCTATTCTCTCCCCATGAGCATGCCAAATGGTGTAACCTTGAGAAATTCCATAGCTAATCAAATGATCATATACCATGTTGGGCATGAACATCTTACGTAATCCACATTTTCTACATGGGCAAGCTATCGACGAATCTGTAGCAGAATTCTCGCATGCAAACTTCAAAAACTCATTGACACCATCGAAATACTCTTTTGTATGTCGAGGTTTTTTAATCCAACTTTTTTCCACAGCTTAACTAAATGATAAATATGAAAAATAATTGAATAAGAATCCAAGATAATCAATAACTTAAAACATAGTACGGAAAATATTTAATCGTAAGCAATTAGCAAAATAAAGCATAAATTTTGAATGTATAAAATAAATATGGAACTTTTTATGCTTGTCTCGGGCATATGCTTCCTAGACCCAATTAAGTTTAACAAATTAACTAATATATTGAGAAGGTACTTAATAGCATATAATACAATAAACACAATCAAAGCATCAAAACAGAGGCATGGTTAAAATGCAAACGAGTAGGAGCCAGAACTCAACAAATCAGGATCAAACTAGAAATAGTCTAGCCCCTGTTTAGGATAAAACTAGATTAAATCATCCTTGTTTCTACAGTACACAGTTAAAAACGTCCATATGTTAACCAAATTAAATGGCTAAATTAAATAGTAGACTAAGTTAAATAGCTTTGATTAGTGTGAATGAGGAGTTAAAGACAGAATATTCTCTAGGATCATCAAACCCAGCTAGCTGCATGCATGCTACAGGCCATTTGCTAAACAACTAAACTGCACAGTATTAATCCTCATGAACTTGAAAATTAGAAATATATATATATATTGTGAATGCCGAGCTAGCATATATGGGTGATGCAGGCAACGTGGTGAGGGGATGTGAAGGGGCGTATGGTATGGACTGTGATGTCTCACCTGTTGGAGTAATTGATGGAACCCTGCCTAAGCTCATTGACATGCATAGCTAGCTTTAGTAGGATTTCTTGCTCCTTTCAGTACTTATGTATGTTTAATGTTTATGTAACTTGTGGCTTTTATTTTTGTTTCCTTTTTCCCACTCCAAATAAAAAAACAAGTTTGTGGAAAGTGAGTGGTAACAAAAGATTGCCAACTTACATACCATTCGTATTCTAGATCATTTTACTTCAATTTTGCTCAACATATATATATAGTTATCAACTCGATCGGTTCCCACGATGATAGAACTTAACTGGAGATCAGATAAATGATTATGCACAAACAATAAAACAAAGTCTAATTTAGTACATTTTTCGGTCCATGTTGCAATAGAGAGGTGGTCCAACAGGTATTATAAAAACTACTAAGAATGCATGAAGCATCGATCGACTTTTATAAAATCTAATAAATAAATCATCCTTTTTTTTGTCTTCCAATGCAGGGTCGGCAACCAACTGAGGAAATATCAATTTTAATGCAGTATAATGATCACCGTGATTTGGAAAACATGATCCTTAATGTTGGCATGCTGCAGATAATCAATAATGACAATGCTGACATATATTTTTACTTTGACTTGACTAAGACATCATGTAGACCGCATAGAAAAATAGGAGAAACTACCTTGACTGCGTTAATGATAAATGATGGAATGGAAATATGGTTGCACTTCCTTGACTGCTTTCTGGACTCAGGCCTGTCCCCTTGCTATTCACCTGCTCTGTTTTGAGGGTACAATAGAATACCTGAGAGCAACCACCTGCTCTATTTTGAGGGTGCAAAATAGAGGATGTTTAATCTTCTCGGTGGAGGAACGTGGTGGTGATGGCTAAGACTTAAGGGATGGTGGGAAGAACGTTTGCCGTGTGGGAACGTTTCTGTGTGGAGAAGGAGATGTGATTAGGGGATGTGAAGGGGCGTTAATCTGTGGAGGCGTTGATGCCTGGGAAGTTGATGGACGACGATTGTGTGGACCAATAAATTTTCAGCAACCCTAGGTATTTTAATGGGGAATATAAAACGGTTGCTGAAAATTATATATGGGGTTACTACAATAAAGCCTAAATCTGATGAATATATATTGAGTGAGTTTTAGATGAAGTTCTAGATGAAGCATATATACGGAAGACTTATATTGAGTGAAATTTAGATAAAGCCTAAACTTGAATTCTCTTTTTCTTTAAATTGGGAAAAAAAAATTAGATCACAACAATAAAGCCTAAAAATGATAAAGATTCAAAGATATTTAAAACTTGACTAAAGTTTAAAATTTGATAATTTCAAAACGTCGGAAAAGTACTAATTTACTCACATATGATTGATAAATTTTCAACATTTTTAAATGCTATCAGCCTACAATGCCACTTCACTAGGCCTAGAGGCGCTTCAAATTCAAAACTTAGTTTACATTTTAATAAATTTGTACTTAGGGAAAATTTAAAAATCTTCTTTATTTTCTTTAAGTAGAGCTTAGTTGGCCTAATTTTAAAGGTTTATTTCCTCATAAAAGGCTTGCTTAATTTAGATTTGGACAAATAAACGCCGTATTATTTTAAGGTTTAGTGGTCAAGTTGTATATATATATCTGTGTTATTTCAAGGTTTGTTTTTGCATTAATCTACCTACATTTTATTATCTAAACTACGAGTTAAGAGTTTTTTAAGATATAGTGGTCAAGTTCTTGGGCCTAATTTATTGTCGATGATCTTAAACAATTTCTTAATCATTCGATCTACAAGCGACATTAGCCTTGTACTCTGGCCAGGCGGCCCCAATTTTATTGGCCATATTGTTCAATGTTCAAATGTTTGTTTTGATAGTATGTTTATATCATTAATAGTATTATTATTACTATATCGATCACTATAATTAATAGTATCATAAGTGATATATTATTAATATAACTAATACTATAGTGATTTATATAGTAATTTTTATTTCTATTTTATAAGAAAGCAAACAAATTAATTCATCATTAAAGAACTACAGCAGGGCATCACGCTCAATGATATGTGAAACAATCTCATGGAAAGAGTTCCACCCAACCATTAAGTCATGTAGATGCCAAGAATTGTAACATGAAGGTCATTTAATATTATTCAATCCCCACATTAGATTAGCCGTTCATTCTTTTATTTTTATCACATTTTATAATTCTACCAATTTAATATTATTAATAATTATATTATAATTAAATTAATATTACAAAAACATATTTTCAGAAGTCATTTAATCATTTGAAATGAAAGTATAGAATACACAATTAATATTTTAATTGGTGAAATGAAAGTGTAGGAGTGAGAAAGTAACATTTTAATTTTTGGTGAATGAAAGTGGTCTTCCATCTTTTGCTAATGACTATAGACTAAATGTAAAATGTTTTAGATTAATTTTCCCAATCCAATGATAGTCTTTTTTACATAAATAATTCAAATTTTGGCCAACATCCTCATTTGACCAAGCAAATGAGGATGCTCTAAGAGTAATTGTAGTGGCCCCAACAAATTTTGGTCAAACTTTAAGTAGAAAATTTACTTTTATAAATTTTAACTAGCCACTTTTCACAACACTAAGTAATAAACTCAACAAATCTATCACAATTCTATTAACATATTAATTTTAAACTTTTCATTATTTTAATTTTGTTGTATTAAAATAGCATAAAATACAAGATCCCACTATATCTAATACCAGATCCCACTATATCCCACTATATCTAATGGCATAAAATAAGGAAAGAATATAAAAAACAAAGAGGCGGTGAAAAGAAGTCTAAGCAATTAGAAATAATAGACTAGCGCGAAGAGGAAAATAAGGAAAGAAGAAGACTAAACATTCATCTGAAGTCGGCGCCCGCCCTATCAAATTTTCAAAATTTCCCTCCCAGCTTCTATTTATTCCCTCATTCATATTTATCACCTCGTTATATGCTACAACACCTCCTCTGCAACCAGCTCATTCCATATTCTCTTCATTCACTGTGTCCGTGAAGCTCGTGAGGAAGCATGAGACGATGAGGATTAAATGGTTGAAAGCTGATTGTCATGAGGTGAGTGGCAAAGTCACAAGCATTTCTACTACTCTTTTTTCTTTTCTTTTTTGCATTCAGGTAAAATAACATAAATCATTAGGAATAAGGATTCTTAGTTTCTTTTTTTGCAAATATTTTGCAGATAAATTCTTCTATCTGATACGTGTGCCATGGAAGTTCTTTTTGCCATAAATAAATATCATGGTGCATACCAACCAAATGCTCCACATCAAGCCAAAGGTCCCTGTTTTTCAAACAACGTCTAAACCTTTTCAGAACATCATTTTCTTTTCAACCAACGTATTTTCAATTTATGTTGAAATTTGTATTTTGCCTTTGTCATTTCATTTTCTCCAATTTCTTTCAGCAGCCAAATAGATAATAATTGAAATTGTTTGTCTTTTTTGGATAATGGTGTGGATGATTTGGATCACCTCTTTATAAGCTACAACACCTCATCTGCAACCTCATTCCATCTTCTCTTCATTCATTGTGTTCGTGAAGCTCGTGAGGAAGCATGAGACAATGAGGATGGAACGGTTGGAAGCTGATTGTCATAGGGTGAGTGGCAGAGTCACAACCATCGCTGGCCAAACCCTTCTTTTTTTTTTTTGTTTTTGCATTCAGGTAAAATAACATAAATCATCAGGAATGAAGATTCTTAGTCTTTTTTTTTTTTTGTAAATATTCTGCAGATAAATTCTTCTCTTGTCTGATATTAGCCATGGAAGTTCTTTTTGCCTCAAAAAAATATCACGGTGCATAACAGCCAAATGCTCCACATCAAGCCAGAGGTCCATGTTTCCAAACGTCATCTAAACCTCTTCAGAACATCATTTTCTTTTCAACCAACGTATTTTCACTTTGTCATTTCATTTTCTCCAATTTATTTCGGCTTGATAACATATTCTAATTGAAATTGTTTGTCTTTTTTGGATAATGTTGTGGATGATTTGGATCACGAGTCTCGTGGGATCTATCTGGTCATGGAGAAACTGTAGGACCTTTTCTTTCCCTTTATTCTCTTGTCTTCCATACAAGGGTAACTCAAGCTACATACAGGAACTGAGTTTACAGCATATCTCAAGCCCGAGCTTTGACAAGGTGATAACTTTTATATTAAGCCGGTATTATTTAGTTTTCTTTACCTTTCTAGGCGCTGAAACAGATGCTTATTGAATGTTGTAGTCTTACTGGCGGATACGGTAGTGGAACATGACGTGTGGGATCTGTTTGGTGTTCTATATTTGCAAATTTTGTTTGTTGTTTGCCAACAAAATCTTGGTGTTCTAGAGCCAAAGAGTGAATTTAATGGTGTTTTTGTCTTGGTAAAATTATTGGCTTCGTATGCTTATGAGGCTCTTGGGTTATGCAGTGGAGATAGTGGCAATAAGTAAGGTGCTCAAATTACTTATGCTAATTAGTAAGTGAAGCTGCCCATGGTACAAAACCAATGGATTGAGGAAGGTTGAATTTTGAATGTACAATTCTTTGTTTCCTGATGCTATCTCTGGATTGTGTTGCATGACAAAGGCCATTGCCGGTGCATGCTCTGTTTTTTAGGATTTTGATCATATATATACACCTACAGAGCATTTTATTCTTCCACATTAATGTTTGAATCTAGACTTTTATGCTTTCAGCTAGTAGATTAGAAGCTCTCTAGCTAGAGGATCATATGATAATATTATGCAAAGAAACATTTTGCAAAGCATCTTAAAACAATTAATTTTGTAGTTGATTAATTTTGCAATGCTTGATTTTTTCTGGTTAAACACGATTTCATGGGTAATGGTCTTTGTTTTTAGGTCAAGAAGACTAATAAGATTGTTTTTTGGTTTTTGTTCCGCCCAACCATTAAACATATAACTTGCTACGCGTTATTCCTTTAACATATATTACTCTCTTTATTAATGTGGTATAATTTTTTTGATCTTTTCCAGGCTCAACGAATGCATGACAATTTCAAAGAACTATTGGATAAATGTGAAGAAGAACTACCCATGAAAGAAATGGTCCTAAAGCTAATGACAAACACAATGTGAAGAAGAATTATCCATGAAGAACTTTCATGTGCTTTTATTTGTAATTTGTTTTATTATATGAATAATGACCCATTATATCATATTTATTATTAATTGATATATTATAACTTTTTTATTGTAGGATATCATATTTATTGGTGCGTTCTAAATGTCGTTATTTAATGCAATGAGCTGGTAACGTATTCCTAGCGGTGTTTATATTAATATCGTTAATTTTAAAAATGTGCTAGTAACGAATTAGTGGCGGCATTTACAATAAGCCGCATTCCAGGAAAAACAAACTGTGGCATTTAGATAAATGCCATTAATAAATTCAATGTGCCGAAACGTACTATTAATGACATTTAAAAAAATGCCGCAAATTTATATGCTGTTCTGGCAACGTAATGTGGCGACATTTATGTTAATGCCGCTATTTTAAAAAATTAGCTTTGTTTAGATAAACACCGTTAATAAATTCACCAAAATACTATTAGTGGCATTTAAATAAATGCAGTCAAATTGTATGATGAGTCGGCAACGTACTAGTGGCGGCGTTTAGCTAGACGCTGTTAAATTAGGTTATTAACGGCGTTTATATAACGTCATTAAATTTTTTAAGGTGTTGCCGCCAATGTACTATTAGTGACATTTAAATAAATGCCACAAATTTATATGATAAGTCGAAAATGTAGTAGTAGTGACGTTTATGGTAACGCCGCTAGAATATGCCAAGGGATGGCAACGATAAAGTGGCGGCATTTCGAGAACCACTGTTAATGTAGATGCTATGGTGGTGTCTCACGAAATGCCACTAAATTGTATAAAAACGCCACTAATGAGATTTACAAATATCGGCATTTGCGCAAACGCCGGAAAAGGCAAAATAACAACCCTCCATTAACAGCGGATGGTTACGCCGGTATAAAAATGCCGCGAATTAATTCGTAGTGTTTTCCTGGATAGCTACCAGCGCATAGCCAATGCTGCTAATTCTGTCTTTTTTGTAGTGCGTCATTTGAAGTTTTATGCATACAACCTAATTATGTATAAAAAATAATTATCTAACATATCCGCCAATTCATATCAATTTATAAAATAATTTTTTATAATTAATTTTTGTGGATGTAACATTTTACTTAAACAAAAACAAACTAGTTCACATGTGATGATCCGTTTTTACGTGTATTTTCACTGAATGTGTATTTTTAATTTAATTAATATAGTAGCTCTTTTATTTTAAATTATTGTATTTTAATTTGTTTTATTTTATTTGACGTGGTGTTTAATTTATTTTAGTCGTTTTATGCTTTTAAAATCATTTTCGGCGGATCAGTTTTCGGATTCCGGAAGTGAGGACTGGACCTCATTTCTTTTCCCTCATCTTTTCTTTTGCCCTTTTTCCTTTTTCTTTTCTTTTTCTTTCCCTTTTTCCTTTTTCTTTCTTTTTCTTTTTCTTCTTCTTCTTCTTTCTTCTTCTCCTCCCGTGCGCCCGTTTCTCTCTCTTCCCTCTCCCTTTCGCTGTTCGGCCCAGCCGCCCAGTCCTGCTGCTCACCGGTGACATGGCCAGCACCACCCCCACCAAAATCTCCCCCTCCAGCCGGTGATCACCCCCACCAAATATCTCCCCCATCCGGCCAGCCGTTAGCCCCCTACGCCCCTTCTAAGCCACATGGATTCTTGTCGATTCCGACGCCGTTGCTCCACCTCCGGCCACCACCTCTTCACAGCTTCTTCCTCTACCTCTTGCTAACCTAACCCACCCAATTTCAGCCTCTATTCGTTGCCAGAGCAGCTCTCACGAGCTCAATTCCGTTTAGCCCCTTTTTGGCCTTCCACCGCCGTTTCCACCGCCACCCACGGCCAAAGCTCACTTCCTTTAGCTTCATAAACATCCCTAGACCCTTCCCTATCAATTTCATGTCTTGGTTTGTCCCCGTTTGAAAGTGGGTAATTTATTACCCACGGCCACAGTGTAAAATACACTGTTACGTTACGTTGCTTTTCCTTCACCGTTTACAACTCCGCGAGCTTTCAAAAAATACCGTATAGCGCTGTAAGTATTTTTCAAACTCTACTTTTAGATTTAAATATATTTTTCTCTTACAATAAATATTTGCTGTTGGTTGGTTGATTCCGGACTGAGTCCGAGGAGTTCGGGGGTCAGATGGATTGAGGACGGAGTTGCTTGGTTTATGGATTTATGGTTGGTTGGTTGTTTTGTGCATTGAGATTGCATTTACATGGTGCATGCACGTGCATTTTATTTAAATTGAGAAAATTATGTTTTGTTGGCGTAAATGGATTTTTGGGTGCATGTGTATCACGACCCCAAGCCGGGATGGGGTATTATTTCGGTGGAGCTCCTCTGGTCACTCGGGAGTGGATAATACTGAGTGACATCTCCTGGGTTGTCGCAGGGCGACGAACGGATCACACGATACGGTAACGCTATCGTGTCGACTCCGTGGTCCCTAGAGTGGCGGGGACTAGAGGATGGCCTAGCCAGGGACGTGGGCGCGAGTACTGGGCATCGCTCGTTTAGGTGTCACACGCGTAGACGTTACCTACGGTGTGGCACAGAGCCAGAGTGTGCGGATGATCCCTAGGGGAGGTCATGGTGCATGCATAATTGGACTGGTTTTATGGTTTTGGTTACGGGCCATTTTCTGGGAAAATGACGAGATTCGTTTTGAGGCTATGTGATCCATTTTCTGGGAAAATGGTGGTTTCTATTTTGGGTCATTATCTGGGATGATGGCGAGGAATGGTTTTAATGGTAATGTTTTTGGGCTAAGTGGGTTTTTGGCGTGTGTGGAAAAATGTGGTTTTCATGGGACATGTGCATTGGCTTTTCTTTCATGCATATTGTTTGAGTTTTATATATTTTTATCTAGTGGTGTTTGAATTTTACTTACCTGCGGCACCATTTTTGGTTTCCTAGATTTTGGTGCAGAGTTCAAGGAGGAGGAGAAGGTTGAGCCCGAGGATGCGGCTCCGCCGGACTACTGAGTTGGGAGTTTATGCTTTATAGTTGGCTTTGAAACTATATTTGTAATTTGTAATATGTTATTATGTATGTTTTAAACAGCTTTGTATTAAACTAAGAAAAATTCTGGTACTTAGTTATGACTTTCGTTATCTGCTGTGTGTTTCTTCGTGCACATTTGTTGCTTATACACACACTTGGCACTCGTCGATAGCGTGGTGACCCGTGTTGTCATCATCCGGACGTTTCGATTTTTCCGTGTCCGTATGTGGGGATTTTGGGGGCGTCACAGGTGGTATCAGAGCAGTTTGGCTCTGGGTAAAACCACATGTCCCGTAGGTAGTACCAGAATATTTTTAAAGTTGTGTTTTAAAATTTATTTTAAGTAAATTTGCTATTTGACATGTTTTATTTGTTTTGAATTTGTTTGAGCTTGTTTGCTTGTTTTTATTTATTTAGTTGTACTATTGCATGCTCGTTTCTTTTTATTTTCTTGTTATGTGGTTTCGGTTTTGGTTTTGGTTTTATGGTGTTGGTTTTATTCGTTTCTTAAAGGAGGTCAAGGGTTGTGCCGTGGCAGGAAGGCGGTATAATCGAGGATACTATTATTAGGCATGAACATTTATTGTAGTAGGCTTGAATTTTTTAGTAATGTGGTTTGCTTGAATGATGTTGAGGTCTGAAGAGAATGTCATAGTTTAGGCAATCTTTGTAAGGTGGGAACGCACGTAGCAATAAGGAGAGGAATTAGCTTTAAGTCGCTTAAGATGATTGAGGTCAAGGTTTTGTAGAGTTTATGTAACGAGGCTATAGTATAGCAGAGTGTAGGTTCAACGAACTTTAAGGATGTGTTTAAAGAAATTTTATTTAGGGTTTGCGACTAGATATATGCAAAATGGTAGTTTGCCACCGGATTACAACTTTTCAGGAATTAGTTGTTTTAGCCACTCTAGCAGAGCATGAGGTTGGTTTGAGTGTGGACGCCCCACTAGGTCAGAAAAGGCTGAACATTGATGGTGAAGGAAGCAGTTCTAGATCGCCACAAAAGTTTATGCAAATGACAGGAATCCGGTCGTTGGCAGCCCCCGGAGTGTGTATGGGAGGCCGAGTTCCAGTTTGTGGCAAATGTAATAGAGCTCACGGAGGCGAGTGTCGTCTGGGTAGTAACCAATGTTTTGAATGCGGTCAGACGGGGCATTTTGCTCGTGAGTGCCCTAGTCGAGTTCAAGAAAGCCGTGGAGCTCTTCGCAGTGGTAGAACTAACCAGAGGCAATTAGCTCGGGTTCAAATGTACGCAATGACTCTTGGTACCGTCGGAAGCGAGGTTACGGAGACTCAGAATGCTGGAGTCATGGCAGGTAGGGGTCTAATCTAATCTTTAGTGATGAACGCCTTGTGTGGTTTGTTTTTTTTATATTATCGAGGCTTGGAGAGAGAATGGCATGATCTGGGTGATCATTTGGGGAAGTAGAATAATTGAGTTCTTCGGTTCCATGGAGTTTATGAAATGGTCTATAACGTAGTAGGTTGTAAGTTTAACAAATTTCAATGTTAGATTTTATGAAGTTTCAACAAAGTTTTAAAGTTTGGGGCCTTATAGATTTTAGGAAAATAAGTTTTGGTAATTAAGGTGTTAGGTTCGACAATCTTTGGGGGGGAATAATTAAATTTCGAGTTGTAGATTTCATGATTCGGATGAGCAAATTGGTGGCAATTGGGGCTTTAGATTTTACAAGCTTTTAAGGTGAATGTTTTGGATTAAAGCCACCAATCTTGAGAATTTCAGAAAATGATTTATTATCTATTCATGTTTTAGAATTTGGAAGTTTCGGGAGTCAATTGTTTTATTATTAGATATAAGTTCTTTGACCTAACGGATTTTGGGGAAGGAATTTTGCATAATTTAAGGTTATAGGGTCGCAGATATCGAGCTATTTTAGAAAATAATTATTGTTAACTTGAGATTGTAGTAGCAGATTTTAGAAAATGATTCTATCGATTCGAAAGATATAGGTCCATCAGGGTCTTGGAAATAGTAGATTTTGTGTTGGTATTGAATACGATTGAATTTGAGGCTATATGATCCGTAGACTTTTGGGAATGGATTCTTAGCAGGTCTAAGGTCATTCTCGGTACCAAACTTTAAGCAATGACTAGTTGCTGATTTAAGGATATAAGTTGAGTAGATTCAGGAATGATTCTTGTTGAGTTGAGGATATAAGTCCAGGTGATGGAAATGTGATAATGGATCACTTGTACGTTTGAATGATTTTTGGTGTTGGCTAAGAGTGCATGAGATTGATGAGTAGTAATGGTAAGTGCGTATGGATTTCAGAGAGTGCTGGTCCTAGTCTCATCTATTTTTGGCTTGGTAGGAGTTGAAGAGGAATCTGTGTGATAATATTAAATTCAAGAGATTTGACTTTGAGTCGTTTGGTAAGTTGAACGGAATGTGTAGTCGAAGCGGATTACCCATTGGGATGATGGTTTGAAACAACTGTTGTGTTTATCTTGAGAATTAATTGCGACTTGAAGTCATAGGAATTTAAATTTGTGAGGCTATACTTTTCCTTGGAGATCAAGTATCCAGTTGGGAGAATTAGGGATATTGTTAATTAACTTAAAAAGAGATTGTTAGGTTACCATGTGTGGTATGTAATCTTGGAAATCTTGGAAGTTGAAACTTATGCACCAACGGTGGGTAGCATAATCATACGTGTGAAGTAATAAAGCATTAGGATCCATGAGTATTGTTTAATAGCTTTTGATGGATTGAAGATTTAAACAATATAGACTGTCTTGAGATTTATTTGTGAAGTGCTATTGAAGGAATTAGTTGTGCTAAAACTAGAGTTTTTGAGAGTACAAGTAGGTGGGTGAGTTACCAAGAGTGTTTCAATTATGTCTAGGTGAAGTCAATGGTAGTTTATAGTGAGTTAGTTATTACAAGATTAGATGTTATTCGAAATATAGGTAATGAGCTTGAAGTATGGGATATCGGATAGAAATTATAAGCACTCCCGTTGGTTGGTTGAGAAGGACTTGGGCCTTTTGGAGATGTTCCTTATTTTTAGAAGAGATAGGTGTATTTTGGGATGATGTTATGTGTTTTCAAATTGGGGCGTGAAGGTTGATTAGTACTGGTTTCTGTCATCAATCAATGGATGTATTTTTGCAGAATGTTGGTTTTCTCTTAGGGCAGCGATGGCTAACGGAGGAATGAGTGGAGATTTGTTTTGGAGGTATATGATTTTCTATGGAAATGTGGTAAAGGTTTTCTTGTGATTAGGTGTGGATTGAGCTTGTACTTCGTGATATTAATTTTTGAGGATATAGCCTTTATGTATTTTGGTGAGTTATCAGAGTGCGCGCGAAAACATGATTTTTGGAGATACTTAGAAGTTCAAATTTTGTATCGATTTTGAAGAATTAGTAGTGATTCAAAGTTTTAATGGGAGATTAATCTTTTGGTCATGCAAATTTCGTTTATTGATGGTTAACTTTGGAAGTGGCTATTAGGTTACCAAAGTTAGAATGGGATGAAAGTTTGGAAGGTAAAACAGAGACGTCGTTGATATTAGTAATTTATGGTGTGAAGATAATAACCATTGGATGGGTTGGGAGTTATCGATGATATGTATCTCTCAATTATGTTCAGAGTTGTATCCTGTATCTTTTTGGCGTTGGTGTTTGATCTTGTAAATTTCGAGGACGAAATTTATTTTTAAGGGGGGAGGATGTGATGACCCGTTTTTATGTGTATTTTCACTAAAGGTGTGTTTTTAATTTAATTAATATAGTAGTTCTTTTATTTTAAATTATTGTATTTTAATTGGTTTTATTTTATTTGACGTGGTGTTTAATTTATTTTAGTCATTTTATATTTTTAAAATCATTTTCGGCGGATCAGTTTTCAGATTTCGGAAGTGAGGACTGGACCTCATTTATTTTCCCTCATCTTTTCTTTTTCCCTTTTTCCTTTTTCTTTTCTTTTTCTGTCCCTTTTTCCCTTTTCTTTCTTTTTTTTTTCTTCTTCTTTCTTCTTCTCCTCTCATGCGCCCGTTTCTCTCTCTTCCCTCTCCCCTTCGTCGTTCGGCCCAACCACCCAAACCCGCCGCTCACCGACGACGTGGCCGACACCACCCCCACCAAAATCTCCCCCTCCAGCCAGTGATCACCCCCACCAAATATCTCCCCCATCCGGCCAGCCGTTAGCCCCCTACGCCCCTTCTAAGCCGCACGGATTCTTGTCGATTCCGGCGCCATCGCTCCACCTTCGGCCACCACCTCTTCACAGCTTCTTCCTCTACCTCTTGCCGACCTAACCCACCCAATTTCGGCCTCGATCCGTTGCCGGTGCAGCTCTCACGAGCTCAACTCCGTTCAGCCCCTTTTTGGCCTTCCACCGTCGTTTCCACCACCACCTACGACCAAAGCTCACTTCCTTTAACTTCATAATCATCCCTAGACCCTTCCGTATCAATTTCGTGTCTTGGTTTGTCCTTGTTCGAAAGTGGGTAATTTATTACCCACGGCCACAGTGTAAAATACACTGTTACATTACGTTGCTTTTCTTCCGCCGTTTGCAACGCCGCGAGCTTTCAAAAAATACCGTATAGTGCTGTAAGTATTTTCCAAACTCTACTTTTAGATTTAAATATATTTTGCTCTTACAATAAATATTTGTTGTTGGTTGGTTGATTCCCGACTGAGTCCGAGGAGTTCTGGGTGGGATGGATTGAGGACGGAGTTGCTTGGTTTGTTGATTTATGGTTGGTTGGTTGTTTTGTGCATTGAGATTTCATTTACATGGTGCATGCACGTGCATTTTATTTAAATTAAGAAAATCATGTTTTGTTGGCGTAAATGAATTTTCGGGTGCGTGTGTATCACGACACCAAGCCGGGATAGGGCATTATCTCGGTGGAGCTCCTCTAGTCACTCGGGAGTGGATAATACTAAGTGACATCCCCTGGGTTGTCGCAGGGCGACGACCGGATCACAAGATACGGTAACGCTGTCGTGTTGACTCCGTGGTCCCTAGAGTGGTGGGGACTAGAGGATGGCCTGGCCAGGAACGCGCTGGGCGCAAGTTCTGGGCATCGCTCGTTTAGGTGTCACACGCGTAGACGTTACCTGTGGTGTGGCACAGAGCCAGAGTGTGCGGATCATCCCTAGGGTAGGTCATGGTGCATGCATAATTGGATTGGTTTTATGGTTTTGGTTACGGGCTATTTTCTGGGAAAATGGCGAGGTTCATTTTGAGGCTATGTGATCCATTTTCTGGAGAAATGGTGGTTTTTGTTTTGGGCCATTATCTGGGATGATGGCGAGGAATGGTTTTAATGGTAATGTTTTTGGGCTAAATGGGTTTTTGGCGTGTGTGGAAAAATGTGGTTTTCATGGGACATGTGCATTGGCTTTTCTTTCATGCATATTGTTTGAGTTTTATATGTTTTTATCTAGTGGTGTTTGGATTTTACTTACTTGCGGCACCATTTTTGGTTCCGTAGATTTTGGTGCAGAGTTCGAGGAGGAGGAGGAGGCTGAGCCCGAGGATGCGGCTCTGCCGGAGTACTGAGTTGGGAGTTTATGCTTTATAGTTGGCTTTGAAACTATATTTGTAATTTGTAATATGTTATTATGTATGTTTCAAACAGTTTTGTATTAAACTAAGAAACATTCTGGTACTTAGTTATGACTTTCGTTATCCTCCGCGTGTTTCTTTGTGCACATTTGTTGCTTATACACACACTTGGCACTCGTAGATAGGGTGGTGACCTATGTTGTCATCATCCGGACGTCTCAATTTTCCCGTGTCCATATGTGGGAATTTGGGGGCGTCACATCACATACGGTTCTACATTCCACATTTTTTGTGAACTACATGGGTTAATGCACTTCTTTAATGAGTAATAATATTTTCTTATCTTAGATGAATGACGATATGTCTACAATGTTTACATGATCTTATATAGTGGGGGAGAAAGTGTGATGATAGTATAGTGTATAGAATTTTTCATTCATTATTATAAAGTTTTTTTAATTTCAAAATGAGATTCATGATTCCATCATTTCACCTCAACAATTCACACAGCTTCGTTCCTAGTGGGGTCTGTGCCCTGTAGGTGAAAAATGTAAAAGTTGACATTTTTATCACTCTTTACATTGTTTTATTTTTAAGATTAATGGACAATGCCACATCATTATAATATAATAAAAATGAAATAAAAGTATATTACATAGAATTTTTTGTCGCATAAATAATAGTACTTTTTTTCTGGAGTTTTTAGGTTTCATCATGGTATAATACTGAGAGCCCAGCTCACACAATAAGAAATGTATAAAACAGTAGCTAGCTAGGAGAATCAGCTTTCAAATTTAAGAATGTTTATAGAAAATTTACACTTCCAAAGAGAGCTTCATATGGACATTTGTTTTTAGGAACTTTGGTTGGCATTCTATTTATTAGAAAAATAGCCTCTTGAAAAGCATGTGACCAATAAGATAATGGGAGAGAGGCTTGATGGAGCAAAGTAAGACCAGTCTCTACAATATGTCTATGATGATGCTTACTAGTCCCATTTTGTTAGGGAGTGTAAGGTGCAGAAGTATAGAAATCAATACCATTGATTGCTAGAAATGCACATAGTGCTTGAAACTCTCCCCCATTATCCAAATAAAAATTTTTAATTTTGCTTTCAAACTGATTTTCCAGCATTGCTTTGAGTTGAGTAAAGATGGTACGCACATCAGATTTGTTGCAATGTGGAAAACACTAAATGGTCTAAAAATATTACATAATATTTAAAACCATCAATAGAAGTGAATGAAGCCGAACCCCAAACATCAGCATATATATATTCTAATGGATGAGAACTGATAAGAGATGTGTTTCCAAAAGGGAGCCAATGACTTTTATTGCATTTGCAAGAATTACAAAGATTCTCAAAGAAGAGTCCTTAGCTAAAATAGGTAAGGAGTTTTGATTGACTATTTGGGACACAATATGAGAGGTGGGATGGCCTAGTCTCCTATGCCAGTGTTCCATGGATACACGTTCACCTACTAATGCAAGAGGACAAGTAGAACTTGTGGCAACTGGTACTGGAAACAGATATACACCATTTTGACATTTACCTCGAAGGAGTGTCATTCTCGTGCTCCGATCCTTCACAAAAAATTCAAAGGGGTGAAACTCAAAAAAGACATTGTTAGCCTTGGTGAAGTTGTGCACAAATATTAAATTTTGTGAATTGATGGAACACATAAAGTTTTAGGTAATGTAAAGGTACGAGAATTTGAGGGAATGGAAGTAGAGCCAACATGAGTAACACGCAAAGCTGAGCCATCAACTATAACGACTTCATATGTTCCATCATATTCAGAGTAAATAGATAGATTAGATAAGTCAGAAGTGATTGTGTGAGATGCTACAGAATTGACAAGCCACTTTTTGTCCGAGGCATTAGCACTGCTAGCGCGGTTTACCAAGCGTGCACATTTGATGAATGATGGGTATTATTTTGCGTGTGTCCTTGTTCAGTACAAAGTTGACATGTAATTAATGATTTTCCTCCTTTATCTCGCTTGTTGTAATGTTTATCACCACTAGAGGAATGCCCCTATTTTTTGTTGGTGAACTTATTTTGATTGTTGCAATGTTGAGTAGAGTTTGTTGTTGTAATCAGAGTAGCATTTGCAGATTCCAACCATTGGAGATAATTTTCATGGCCAACTCGCAGATCATGAAGTTCCTCAAAACTAAGTGGATTTTTTCTAGCTCGAATAGGTGCAACAATGTCCTTGAAATCAGTCCCTAGTCCATTCAGGACATATAGCGTGATGCCATCTGCCAAAAGTGGTGCATCAATCACTACTAGTTCATCTGCAAGTACTTTCATAGATTGAAGAAAGTCACTAACAGATTTATGTCCATCCTGCATTAGTGTGAGATCCTCCTTGAGCTGTATAACATGAGTGCCGGACTTGTTAGCATATAAACGCCTATGTCTCTCCCATGCCAAGTAAGATGTTGTCACAGATGCAATGAGGGCATCGCTACTTCAAAGACTCAGGCAAAAATGGCACGAAGCAAGAGTTTATCTTGCCTATACCACAGTGTGTAGGCAACAGATGGTGGCTGAGTAGGGTCACCATGAGATGGACATTGAAGGGTGCCATCTATAAAGCCCATAAGATGGTATCCTATGAGAAGAGTGACAAACTGAGCCCTCCATGAAGGATAGTTCGTAGGGGTAAGTTTCAAGGGTAATTGAGTGTTGGCATTGACAGAAACCAATGGTTGTTGTTCTGCCATGTTGACTGGATGGATTGATACTGGGGTATTAGAGCTATGGGAAGCCATTAGATCAAATTTTTGACAATCTTGTTAGAGAGAAGAGACGTCTGATACCATATAGAAAGTTTACAATTGATGAAAAGATTCTATCACTATATTCATATACACTTTCTGTTTTTATACAGAGTACATCAACGCAAATAAGGAAAGACTTTAAATACAAATAATTACAATTAACTCTAAATCATAACTAAAATAATAATACAAAGATTTGCCTAGAATCAAGCTTGTAACAGCTAAGTTATTGTCCGTGAGCTGCCATGACTATTATCTATAATAATGTTGAGTTGATGTTTTGTGATACATATCATAGATATGTCTCGGTACAACTCCTGTACAAGTACTTGTGAAGGGCATAGAGAATAATGAGGCTTTCGACCATGTTCAGTTGCTGTAGAGCTAGGAGGCTGAACTAGGCCCAAGGCATGAGCCTGTGGCTACATCATGGGTCGTGTAAATATATTAAATAAATATAAATTGAAGATGCAAAACTTCATTCAAGATATAAAATTACGAAGGTGGTTGGAAGGGATATTTTTAGTCTCCACTAGACTCGGCCTAGACCAAGCCTAGGAAGCCCAATGGTCAAGATGTAACTAGCCCACGAAGTGATGAAGGAGAAAGAGGGTCTAGAGCCCACGTGAAAAAAGAATTAGCATGGAAGATGCAGGGACAATACTTGCTCTGACGCAACATATCCGGATGAGCTGCAAGGATGCCACACCTCATTAAATGTGCAGATATAGAGCACAAACAAGAAATCCCAATGGGAGGCATTATTCTTGACAGAATGTCCAGATAGTGGTTGCACTCACCCACTTGTCACAGGAGACATGACTTAAGAGAACCATGTCGCATTAAAAGTAACAACATGGTACCCTATACAGGAGACAGATGCCTCTGACATAAGAAATAAGGCCCACCCTTGATAGGAAGCATAAAGACCTAACCCCAAGTTAGAAATCGACTCTCATGCACCCTTACATAAGAAATCCCCTCTATCACCCTGATAACTAACTTAAGCATCGGATGAGCTTAATCACTCACCAAGCCCTTACATTGCTTGTGTGTAGGATGGTTGAGCTCGCAAACTGGTGTGCAAAATACGTGGTGTCGGAATGCACGATATATCTTTTATGTCATTGAAAAGGAAGGTGCTAATCTCCATGGTGAGTTCATTTGAGGGAATTCATTCTTTCAAGTTAGAGGAATATTTTGGCCATTATATATTGAGTCAATTTATGCGCCAAAATATTTAAAGAGTGACAACCTATAACCTTGCAAAGATAGATTTAGTTACCTATATCTAAATCTCACCAAATTATAAACAATGTTTGGATAAAAGAATTGTAGAAAATCTTGATCTGCTTGATTAAATACTCCCTTTCATTTTGGACATGTGAATGGAATTTAAAAAATAAAAAACCCTTTTTTGCAAGGCTTAAAAGATTTTCTCAGTGGAGTACCTTAACTTTTGAGGAGGAGACAGTTGGTGGATTTTGGGATGGAATTTTTCTAACTAAGGGGTGCTGAGTATTTTTACTTGCAAGCCATTAAGATAAATATAAAATTAAATTTAACTCTTTCTATCCATTTAAATTTTTTACAAAAGTGATGATTTCAGATGACAACATATAAGCAGTTGGCATGATAAGATTTTAATTTACAAAGAATTGATATTATTTTAAACATTTTTTACCAATTAAATTATGCAACTCATGTCAAGTGCTGTGGATTTAATATACTTTTTCTCGGCTGACAAGTATTTTTGAGCTATTTGTTGTCATATGCACAAATGCAAAACACGGACACCAGACTTACAGCCGCCTACATAGACCATCCAGAACCAACTAAAAGAAGTCAGAAAGATTAAAAGGCAGGTGATTTTCTTGGAATATGACAGATTAATTAATATTCAAATTCGCGCGGTAGGAAAAGAAAATGTCAAGCAATTAATGATCTGACGTCGAACAGAATAGCGATTATCCTGCAGGCTAGTTCCAACAGATGATTCACAGGAGAAAAATCGCCCAAAACTAGAGAGAAAAGTCTCTAGGATTTAACGGAATATTATAAAATCCAGCAATAATCAAAATCAGTCCACAAGCTGGACTGTTATAGCCAAAAATCGTGTTTATCCGAATTTTGCCAAAAATAGCAAAATCTCAGAAATCACTCTAAATTGAAATTTGAAATAAAATAAGCAATCTGTAAAAAATCCGGTCCAAATCGGATTTAAAATAACTTCCTAACCAACAAGCGAAATATTACTATAAATAGTAAAAAATAATAAAACTAGTGATTCGGAGGGGAAAACAGCAGAATTTGAGGTCGAAAAAAAGGCACATGGAGCTATGCTGAAACAAATTGGGGTCTTATGTGCGATTCCGACACCCGTAGCTAAAGTTATGGCCAAAAGACTGAAACACACTCAAAACGGCCCCAATGAGGAACATATCATAATCAATTCCCGCCTTTGCGCTGATCTGCCAACTCATGGTATCTCAGCGCCATCAAGGTGCAATCTGACAGCTCACCATCATCTGTCTCGGATGCCCCTGCATCATGATCACTAGTGAGGTGGTTCTTGATCTTTAGAGCCTGCATCTTCTTCTTCATTCATAGAAGTCGAATATTCCTTCTAATTAATTAGATCTATTAATAACATATATAATATCCCAACCCTTGATCTATTACTGACATGTAAACTTTGAGCTTTTATTCTAAAATTAAAATTAGAGCCCCTCAACATAATTAGAGTGCAAGAACGTTTCTTTCTCAAATTACGTGAAATCTCATGCTGTAGCACCAAATAAACCAAAATTCAACCATGCATACATCAGCTCTCTCTGATTAGGGCTGTTCATCCGAACCGGGTTTTACCCGGGCCGGACCGGAACCCGGATAATCAGGTTTCCGGATATGGTTTTTGGCCCAGATTTGATCCGGGCCGAAACAAGGATTTCTAAACCAGGGTTAACCGGGTGGGGTACCAGATTTTAAACTCGGAACCCGGGTTTAAAACCCGGTACCCATGTTTCAAAAGATGAAAACGCTAACCTAATTTCTGAAGACGCCGCAGCCAGCAGACTCTCTCGCTTTCTCGCACGCTCTCAACCCACACCGAAGGTCCAAAACTGTAGCCTCTGCCGATCGAAGTTCCACTCCATCGTCTTCAGCCTTGTGCGCCAATTGAAGTCAGTTATTCTCCTTCTCAGTTCTCTTTCTCTTTGGGTCTTGCTTTTCATTCTGTCTTTAGGAATCTAGGATACGCCATTCTCATATTAATATTTGATGAATGTTTGGGTTATTACAGGAACTTGGTTTGGGTTCAATTTACCCATTTGATACTTCATACTTCATTCTGTTTTTAGGAATCTAGGATACGCGATTCTCCAAAAATCTCTCCCTGATCTTTTTTTTTTCTTTTCTCTATTCAAAAGGAAGTTAATTGTTGCTTGCATTTTGGAGAATTTTAAATTACAGATTCTGCTTGTTGAAGGATTATCGAGTGTTATAAAAGAAATTTTAATGGAAAAGCTACCAACTGTTTGTGAAAATTTCTTAATGAAAATAGTACTCTGTAGATAGTTGTTTTTTAGTTTTTTATTTAACTACAAATTACTTTATTAAGGGATTTTTCTTCTTATATATTGCCTTTTTTTTTCCTCTGTTTGGGTTTTCTAGAAATAGAGCTGAGTTCAATGATGCCAAGAACTATAAGTGTAATTCTGTTTGGTTTTTCCTTTGTTTGGGTTTTTTTTTTCCCTCTATTTGGGACAATGACCTGTTTAAATAAGTGTAATTCTGTTGGTTTTGAGGATTTGTGGGAATTTGAAGTGGGTATTTTTTGGGAGCTAAAAAGCTATGGTGGGCTACATAGCATTGCATTGCATGTTCTTGGGCCATCCTTAATGGCTTTGGTACCAGATGGGTGGATCGTCTGGGGGCTCTGGCCTCTGAATGTAATGTGATAATAAACCAAACATTTTTTTTTTTTTTTTGATAAATCATAATAAACCAAGTGTTTGGAGGGATAAATCTGAAAGAGAGACTGTAACTGTGTCCATCTTATCTGTATGCTTGTTAATCTTGTCTATATGAACTTAGCTTAAGGCATGAATTTCACTTTAGTTTCTTAATTCCAATTGTTTAGAGAAAAAAGAAACATTGCTAACTGAGAAATCCCTCACCTTGCACGTATACATGCATCCACAGTATCAGAGTCTGCCAGATTCTAATATATACATTAAATTATTATGTATATATTATGAACATTGAATACTACAGATTTCATATGTTGATGCTACTCTGATAATGATGAGTATTGAAATCGACCTAAATAATAATCCCAACACATTCCAAAAAAGCCTTGAAGCACAAGATGCAGCCAGTAATCCCACAAGAAACAATTCACGAAAGAAACAATCCACAGTGTTTTGTTTAATTCTATCTGCATCTAGCTGTCCTCTGTCCAGTTATTTGTTTATATAATGTTCAGTTATTTGTTTGCTGTGTTTGATTTTTTATTCTACTATGTTTGTTACTCAATAACAGATGGAAGAAGATTATGTGAGTTGTAATGTCGGTACAACTCAAAGGGTTGGTAGTGACTCTTTTTCTCTTTCAGTTGATGTGAAGGAGCATGAGAATCTACCAACTTCTTCATCCACATATACACAACAGCCTACCCATTCCATCCCACCTTTACCCAAAAAGTCCAAGAAAACACCTAGTAACCAATCGGTGGTTTGGGAACATTTTGAGAAAGTGCAACCTCTTGACCCCAATAACCCAAAAGCTAAGTGCAATCATTGTGGTAAGCAGTATAGTTGCCACTATAGGAATGGTACTTCTTCTATGAATCACCACCTTTATAATGTATGTGAAAATTCCCCTCTTAGGATTAAAGGAGCTGAAAAAAGTAAATCCTCTAGTGGTAAAAGGGATGCAGAGGGAAGAGTATATAACCCACAAGGTGTAGTAAAGTATGATGCTGAAAAACTTAAGGTGTCAACCGCTAAGTTTTTTATTAGGTGTGAATTGCCTTTTAGGCTAGTAGAGCACTTGGGGCTTATTGAGTATGTGGCTAATTTAGAGCCTCGATTTTCATTGCCATCCCGACTCACTTTAAAAAGGGATTGTATTAAGCTGTATAACGAAGAAAAAATACAGCTAAAGAAATTATTAGATGGTCAAAGAATTTGTCTAACCACTAATACCTGGACATCGGTGTGAAACATGAACTACATGTGCATTACTGCACATTTTATTGATTGCAATTGGAGATTGCATAAGAAAATAATAAAGTTTTACCAAATTTCCAATCATAGGGGCGAAACTATTGGGAGGGTGTTAGACTTGGGGTTGCATGATTGGGAGATTAATAAGATTTTGACCATCATAGTTAATAATGCCTCCTCTAATGATGTTGTTGTTGATTACATGAGGAGGAGGATAAAGGATAGTGATTGTACCATATTGGGTGGTGAGTTCCTTCACATGCGGTGTGCTGCCCATATATTGAATTTGGTTGTTAAGGACGGTTTGAGAGAGGTTAATCAATTAATATCAACAATTAGAGAAGCCGTCAAATATGTGAAGTCTTCACCTTCAAGGTTTTCCAAGTTCAAAGCTTGTGCAATAGAGGAAAATATTAGCGGGAGGATGCTTTGCTTGGATGTTTCCATTAGATGGAACTCCACATACTTTATGTTGAGCACCGCTATAAAACACAAATCAGCCTTTGAACGCTATTATATGTATGTGGATAATGAATTCATGAACCCAACTAGTGATGATTGGAAAAAAGTACAGATTTTTGTTGAGTTATTGAAAATATTTTATGATGTTACATTGAACATTTCTAGTTCTTTGTATGTGACAGCTAATGTATATTTCCAGGAATTGTGCACAATCGAAGATACATTAATTAATATGTGCATGAGTAATGATAGCATCACTAGGACCATGGGCACGAATATGAAAAATAAGTTTGAAAAGTATTGGGTAGCACAGATAAGTTTAACTTGATGATATATGTTGCATTTGTGCTTGATCCAAGATACAAAATGTTGTCAATGAGGTTTTGGTTGCGACGATGCAAAGGGGATGAGATGGGGGATAAGATAGAGTCCAAGGTTAAACTCTTGTTAAGCCGCTTGATTGAGCAATATAACAAATTTCGTGTGGCTATTGGACAGAGTTCTAATGTGGCTCAAGAGAGGCCAAGTACTACTTCTACTTCTTCTAGTAGCTCGACTAAATTTGATAGTGAGTTAGAGAAATACCTTGAGGAGCAAGGGTTCATGGAGTTTAGATCAGAACTAGATAGCTATTTGGATGGACCTTGAAGGTAAGTTTGAAACTTGAAATATTTTTTTAATATCTATCTAACTTAATTTAATATATATCTAACTCTGTTTTTTTAATATTTGTTTAGATGATTATCTAGCTTTAGCTTCATAGCAGGCTATTGTGAATCAGCCTTTCCAATCATGTTGAAGAAAAACTAGAGTAAGTAAAACTTTTCTTTGTTCTGTTTATCTATTAACTAATTCTCAATAATGGTGTTAGTCAAGTCATGTTATAGAATTAATTTTGGTTTTTCCTGAATTCAAAGGACCAGTTCCTCCCATCATCCCATTTTCTTTTGGGTCTCTTGGCTTTATGACCCCTTTCTGTATCCTCCCTCTTGTTTAAAGGCATTTATTTCTCTAACAATTTGAAAATTTATGGCACCACTTTATACAATGGCCTCAGCCACCCACACGTTTTTATGACATCTTTCACATAATTGTTGGCTTTCTCCTATCTGACTGGAAGTTGGTCCTTAATATTTTGAATGAGGTTACAATTGATCGTGGAATATCATCATACCTTACAAATTTGGAATTAGAACAGCTAAATGTCCGCAAATGATGATGAAAAGTAGAAGATAGAAAGTGTTTGTATAAGATCAATGTTTTAATTGTCAAAGACAGACAATTTTGTAGGGTTTCACCTGTTTACTATATGAATATATCTAGGCATATAAAATTGTTGAATGTTTGCACTAGCTAGCTCTTTGACATGCCTGGCCTATTATTTCTCTGCCTTCTCACTTCCTTTGCATGATTTTATACAATAATTTTTTGCTTAGTAATTTGTAATTGCATGAATTAAATTGGTATTCAAAAATATTTAGAAAAATTTTAATTACGATGAAATGACATATCAAATTGGTCTGTTGTGCTGTTATTAAAAGTTTGAAAATTCAGGAAAAACCAAAATTAATATGTTAGTCAAGATTTTCTACTTGTTTATTATTCCAGGTACTCAGTATTTGTAGCTTAGTCCCGTAACTAATGCAGCCCATCTGTACTTTGTCTTGTGAATGGTCATTGTCATGACCAATTGGTCGTATTTTATTACCTTGTGAAACTTGGATTTAAACAGGTCCTGCACGTCTTTATCCATCTCTTCAAGACGTGAAGCACCATTTTATTATGTTATCCCCTAGAAGCGTGTAGATGTTTGATGAGAGCGCTATTTGGGACAACTTATTCCAAGAACCTTTACTGTTATGTTGGCTGATTACTCAACTCAGTAACAGGAGCACATGCATTGAGAAACATATAGTTTTAAACCAGATTTGTGATGAAATGCAAGCCTACATCTGATGATGTCTGATTATTTTGAAGTTGGCTGCTTGCTCGAAATTGCCATAATCCACTACAGAGCTCTCCTCTTGGACTTTTACTTCTGATTCTTGGGACAATGGTTGAAAGTTCAAATAGAATATAGAAATCTTACCAGTTTTTTATCCTTCAAGTTGTATTATGGATGTGTTTTTTTAGATTTATTTTGTTATTTTGTTTGTTAATCAAGTGGGTGCTTATAACTTTTATAGCATTCCATCATTTTTATCGTTGGTTTGTATCTTGATAATTGTTGTAAAAATGGCAAAACGTGATCAATTTATAGTCATAATCACATAATCAGAGTGGCTACAATGACACTAAAAAAAAAAAAACCCGGGTTCAACCCGGAATCTGGTTATTTCAAAACCCGGATGCATCCGGGTTCCGGACCGGGTCTAATCCAGATTAACCCGCGCCGGGTTTTGGCCCGAATTTGAGACCCGGTACCCGGGTTCCCGGGTTGGAACCTTGATGAACAGTCCTATCTCTGATCACTACTCCCCCTTGAGTTTTCATGTTTCTCTACGTTTATTACAGATCGAGTTGTCGACTAATTAGGACGTCGTTTGTTTTGTGTATAGACGTTGTGGAGAGAAAAATGCCTTTGGGACAGTCCAGGGCTCCACGCATGCATGGACAATATTGATGACTCCTTCCGGGCAAGTTGCACTAGATTAATAAGTCCTATAAACAGCACCTGGCCGGCCTCCTTTGGGGCCAGGACTATAAAATTATAAATCGCATGATTCGCATTCACTATTTCAGCTAGCTGTTTATTTCTTTAAATGAACATTACACTAATGTATTAAATTCTGGAACTGTTATACAAATAATTAAATCCATACTAAATGTCTTCTGGCCGGGAGCAGAAAAATTAGTGGCATGCTGCATGCACCAGCTAGTGAAGTATATATTAATATTGGATGTGCGTATGTGCATGCTTATGAATGCAAATTATGCACCGGCCAGCTAGTGAATTATATATTGGATGGATGAGCTAGCTTCTGAATTAATACAACACCATTATTGGTACGTACGTACGTCTATCTTGGCATGCGCGCACTGGCTAATTAAGCATTTTTTTCAAAGGAAAGTTGCTTGTATATTCAACTTAATGACAAAGAAGAGTACATATTACAATTAGGCTGAACGACCCTTGTAGATGACTCCTCAAAAATATCTAAGGCTTCCTTAGCTAGACAATGTGCTTTTTGATTGCCACACCTCTTGACAAATGAAACACTGAAATGTACAATCTGAGTGAGAAGGTTTCTAGTGTCTGACATGACCAATCCCACACTATCCCACCTCTCCTTGTGAAGACCAATTCCTTGGACTACCTGCAAAGAATCACCTTCCAAGATTACTGAAGACAGGTTCAACTCAGATGCAAAAATAGCAGCTTGAAGTCCTCCAATTGCCTCTGCCAGCAGTGGAGCAACACAGCTACCCTTAGCTACCTTCTTTACAGCAACCACACCACCCATATGATCTCGAGCTATCAGACCAAACCCCACCCTGTCACGAGCTTCACTCAAAGCTGCATCCCAATTTATCTTAACAACTCCCTCAGGTGGTGGGATCCAACTTGATGCCTGGCTGGTGTGCATTCGGGAGAGAGAGGCTGGAACCACTTGAGCAATTCTAAAGGCCTCAAGTTGAAGAGCAGCCCTCTATGCTAGAACTCTAGGATGTAAGAAAGATCCCTCAAAAACAAACTTGTTTCTCCTTTGCCAAATATCCCTTGCTGTCATAGCAAAAGCTCCCAAAGTTTGTATATCACATTGGTCCTTTAACCCCTCAATTATCTTCACAAAACTCTCTGCCCTTACAGAGCTCTTTTGTAGCCTTTTTGGTCCATTACTCCATACATCCATGGCTGAGGGACAGTTCCACAATATATGGCCTGTTGTCTCATTTGAACTGCAATAGACTGGCATAAAGGAGAGCTCACTATCTTCTTCTTGAAGAGGTTCAGCATGGTAGGCAATGACTCTAAGCAAGCTTTCCACACAAAAACCTTAACTGAATTGGGAACCTTTAGTTTCCAAAAACAAGTCCAGTTTTTAAAATTAAGTGCTCCACTTGATGACTGACCCCTCAGACTTGTTTTGAGTTCCTTTTGCAAATGATATGCACTCTTAACTGTGAATCCACCATCCTTAGTGCCTAGCCAGACAAGTCTATCCTTTGCCCCACACGTGCTCACACGAATCTTCTGAATAATTGCAGCATTTGTAGGGCCAAGCAACCTTAATATCTTCTCTCTGTCCCACTACTTGGTTTCTTCATTTATTAGTTCAGCTACCAAAGCTTCCTCAACAAAGTCTTGCCCGTGTCTCTGAACCATAAAGGATGATGGTTGAGGTAACCATCTATCCTTCCATATTCTGGTCTCCTTTCCATTACCAATTCTCCACATAGATCCTTTCTCAATGAGAGCCCTTGAGGACCAAATACTCCTCCAAATAAGTGATGGTCTGGCCCCCAATTTGGCCTGAAGAAAGCTAGAGTTCTTGAAGTATTTTTCCTTGAGTACTTGGGAAGCTAGAGATGCAGGGAACTGGATGATGCGCCAAGCTTGCTTGGCCAAGAGTGCTGTGTTGAAACTCTCAAAATCTCGGAACCCCATCCCTCCTGATTCCTTTGATCTTCCCATTTGACTCCAAGAGACCCAATGTACTTTATTTCCCTTGTCTTGTTGGCCCCACCAGAACTGGTTCATCACTCTGTTAATTTCCTTCAATATCACCTTGGGGAGCTTGAAAACTCCTACACTATACGTTGGAAGAGCCTAGATGACTGCTTTGAGGAGAATCTCTTTCCCTGCCTGTGATAGGAGCTTTGTCTTCCAGTTGCTCACCCTGCTTCTTACTCTGTCAAGAATGCTTTTGAAGGATTTGTACCTTGATCTACCCACCAGAGAAGGCAGACCAAGATACCTCTCATAGCACATGGTAGCTCTAGTGCCAGCAATCCCCAAGATGTACTCTTTAGCTTCTAGTCTAGTGTTTGCACTGAAGTAGATTGAAGTTTTGTCTTTGTTGATTTTCTGACCCAAGGCCCCTTCATAAATACTGAGTAGAGAGTTAATAGTGGCCCATTCCTCAGCTTGTGCTCTACAAAACAACAAACAATCATATGCAAAAAGCAAGTGGTTAATGTTGATCTAGCCCTTGCCTACAGGAAACCCATGAATTCTTTTGTTCCTTTTAGCATGGTTAAGGAGACTACTAAGCACTTCAGACACTAGCAGGAATAGGTATGGGAAGAGGGTGTCCCCCTGCCTAATGCCTCTTGAGGGTTTAAAAAAACCTTGGGAGGAACCATTAAGGAGCAGAGAGTAAGACACACTTGATACACAGCCCATTACCAACTTGATCCACTTCTCAGAAAATCCCAGCTTAACCATAACAGCACGTAGGAAGTCCCACTCAACCCTGTCATATGCTTTGCTCATATCAAGCTTAATGGCCATATGACCTTGCTGTCTCCCTCCTTTAATTAACATAGAATGCATAGTTTCAAAAGCCACTATTACATTCTCGAGGATCAATCTCCCGGGAACAAAGGCACTTTGTGTTAGGGAGACAATTTGAGGGAGGATTATCTTAAGTCTATTGGAAAGGACCTTTGATACTACTTTGTATAAAACATTACACAACGAGATGGGTCTGAACTCCATAACAGTTTTAGGGCCTTTTACCTTGGGAATGAGTACTATAAAAGTTTTGTTGATACCACTGATATCTCCCCCTGAATTGAGAACTTCTAGAACAGCTTGAGTAACTTTATCACCAATAATGTTCCAATGAGCTTGGTAGAATTCAACAGGGAATCCATCTGGTCCAGGGGAACCGAGGGGGTTCATCTGGAACAAAGCTTCTTTTACCTCACCAGACGAGAATTCTGCATCAAGTAAGGTATTCATGTTCCTATCCACTTTTCTGTCGAGCCTGGCTATGCACCCACCAATTCCCACAGGATTGCTTGAAGAGAAAAGGGACTGGTAGTACTTCCCAAAGCACTCAGAGATTTCCTCTAAGTCTCTGGTCAGGCTACCATCTTCTCTAACCAAGCAATTGATCTCATTAGTTTTCCTCCTCTGATTGGCACATCTATGGAAGAACTTAGAATTACTATCTCCATCTTTGAGCCAAGCTTGCTTTGCCCTTTGTTTCCATTTGACATTTTCCTCTTCAAGTAGCTTGTCAATTTCCAGCTGAACTTCCTTGATAATACCAGTATTTGTTCCTGTGTTACCTTCCTGCAAAATAGCCAATTGAGCCAGCTTCGATTGGATAATTTCCTATGTTGTTTAAGGATGGTACTGCTCCATTTCACTAGATCTTCTTTACACTTGCCCAGGCATTGTTGAGAGCACCACATATGTGATCCTCTTTGCTGCACTTGAGAGGACCAGCAATTGGCTACAATTACATTGCATTCTTCATGCAATTTCCAGGAAGCTTCATACCTGAAGATTCGCTCCTTACCACCCCCCTTACTGACATACCTTCTCCCTCCCTTCTTAAGATGCATTACAAGTGGGCAATGATCTGAAGAATGTGCTGCAAGAACCTGGAAGCAACAGTCAGAGAAGCTCAAGGTCAGTTCCAAATTTCCCAAAGCACGGTCTAGTCTTTCCTTGGTGAAAAAAGGCCCCTCTCTATTGTTACACCACGTGAATTTATTGCCTTCAAACCCCATGTCACTCAAGCCACAATCTACCAAAGTGCTTCTAAACTCTTCCATCTGGTGGTAAGGTCTCATAGCTCCCCCTTGCTTCTCATGTAGGTGCAATATCTCATTGAAATCTCCAAAGCATAGCCATGCTAGACCGTCTCTTGGTTTCAAAAATTTCAAAAGCTTCCAACTGTCTTTCCTATGAGCTGTTACTGGCGAGCCATAAAAACCAGTTAAAAGAACTTGTTCACTGTTGTGTTCCAGTTGCAGAAGCATAGATATATGATGCTGAGAGTATGATTGAAGGATAAAATTATCCTCACTATGCCACATGAAAGCTAATCCTCCACTCAAACCCCTGCTTTCAACCACAATACAACAGTCAAAACCCACCCTTGACCTCACCTCCTCAACCTTTTTCCTACCACATTTTGTTTCAATTAAGAAAATAAACTTGGGCCACTTAGTTTTCACTAGCATTTGAAGCTCTCTGACTGTACGGGGGTTCCCAAGCCCCCTACAGTTCCAGCTAAGGCCTATCATGGCCTTTGGTGGGGCTACAAAGCAGCCTCCACCAATTGAGAACTGGAAATGTCTCCTGCATTGAGTTCAGCCAACCTTCATTTTTTCCTTGGCAGACCCACCACCCCTTCATAGCTACTGTCACTAGTACCCCTCTTTTTAGAACTTGCCTCTCTTGCTCTAGTAACTCGAGGACTCACCTCCCTAGCTTTCCTTTTCCACGTAGGCCCCCTTTTCTTAACAGTGCTCCTACATGAGTTTTTGCCCACCTCATCTGACTTCCTAAATATTCCCAAGGTCCAATAGTGCATATACTCTCCAGCAGGCTTGCCTCATAAGCCTTATTATTTTCTGTTTCCACATGGGACATGTCACCTCGGGTAGCCACCATTTCAATATCTTCCTGAGATCCTGCATTGATCATAGCCTTTCCCTTTGCACCCTGGCCTTTCCATTTCGAAGTCTATCCAGGTCTGAATGTCCCATCCTTAGAACAAGTCCCCGTGAATTCCTCACCAACCTCCCCTACTTAGAGGATAGAGCTGCAATTTTCCTTTTAGGAGGCTCCTTGAATGGCTCGAGATGATTCACCAAGCTGCATTCCTTTTCACCTTTCATATCAGCATTAACTGCGGCTTCTTCTTCTTCTTTGTGCCACCCCTTCTGGTGGTTAGACTCCCCAGAGCCACCATATTTACGGAAGTCAAATATGGAGGAATTCATAGGCTGAGCTCTAATCCATGGACCAAATTGCTCTCTTAACTTTCCCTCCTCTGAACTTGCCCCCTTAGATTTGCTACAAATTCGACCTTTATGCGATAAGATTCCACACGTGAAGCATATATTTTAGAGCCTTTCATACTTGCATGAAATTCAATGTGTCTGGCTTTCCATCTTTAACCACTTCCCCCTCAGTAATGGTTTGTTCAAGTTCATAGCCACTCTCACCCTCATACATTTACCCCAAGCCCTACCATTTGAATCTGCATCTACACGGATTACTTCCCCAATGGAAGCACCCAACTGAGTACCAACTTCCACAGTCATTGCAGCCAAGGGGAGCCCATGCAACTGTACCCAGAAGGGTTCAAAGTTAAAACTAACTGAGTTCAGGGGCATTTTTTCATCAACTTCTTGAACATAATGTTGCGATCAAAGAACCACGGTCTACCCCCTAGTACTTTCTCCTTATCAGAAAGATGTTGGAATTCTATCAAGAATTTGTGGTTTCGAAGATCCTTGAATTGCACCCAACCTTCTAATTTCCATACTTGAGACATAGTCACATGAAAGGCTTCATTACTTATTCCTTTATCCGCCAGTATGCCACCAATGATACAGTACTTCCATCTTGTGGAGTTACTAGACGTTCCTTCATTAGAGACATGGAACACCTTGCTTTCCTCTTGAGATAGATGCAGTCTCTCCCACCTCTTAGAAATATCCTCTTCCTCCATAACCGTGGCCTGTGATAACTGTAACTCTCACCTTGAGAGACAACTCTCCCTACAGGCGTAAGAAGACTAAAACCTCACTCTTACTCAAAAGAGAAAGAAAAGGACCTGCGTATGTAGTCTTTCATCTAGTCTGGCTAATTAAGCTTTGCTCAGCAGGAAGTTGACCACAAAAATGCACCACAAAGTTAAGATATTTTGGCCTCGTTTGGATATACAATTCAAATAAAATAGATAAAATATTTTAAATAATAGTAAAAGTTTTTAATTAAAATGAGATAAAATAGTTTGTAAAAAAAATATATTTGAATAGTGATATGAGTTAGATAATTTTTAATTTTTTAGATTTGAAAAAGATGCAAGTTTATTTAAATTTTCAGCCAAATTGTGCACTATTTATTACTGTTTACACACTGTTTCTTTATTGTTCACACACTATTTTATACAGTTTGCTGTTAGATTTTATTATTTATTTAATTTGATATTTTTAAAATTTAGAGATTAAATATAATATATTTAAATAGAAAAAACTGTAATACAATAAGATGAGATAAAAACAACTCCGTATGGCTTAATCAATACATAAAGATTTTTGGGTTAATATGTATATTTTTTAAATGCAATTGAAAATTTAAATGGAAGAATTATTAACATATCAAGTCTTGACCTGCAAAATAACAAGAGGCCCAATATTGGAACACCTACCGCCCATCATATAGGTATATGCATGCACAGAATTTCCTCTGGCCGCGTTTGGTGTCTTGCGTACTTTTGTTTGCTATTTTGGGCCTCTTAGACCAAAATCGGTTCTTGACTTTTCAACATAGGACCAATTTTTAAAATATATATATATATATATACCTAATTTTTAATATTATATAAAATATGTTATATATGTATATATAACTTTTATGTATATATAACTTTTATATATAATATACATATATAATTATATATGAAATTTTTATATATTCTATATATTTATATATGAAATAATTTTATATTATAATTTATAACATAAAATTTTAATTTTAAATATATATATTTATATAATTTTTATGATTAATCTTTGTATTCCTTTCATTGACATGACAATTTTGAATATGCAGCATGCTTTTATTCCAGTATGCAAAATTCCTTATCATCTTTGAGCCTTGCTTTTGGACTCCTATTAATGTAGAAGAATACATCTGAAGATGGGTGGTTTCATGATCTCATGTTTACACATAAATCAATCTAGTGATGAAAGATCAATGATTTCATCATAGAAAATGATATAGCTCTTCCTCTATCAAAATATTATAGCTTTCTTTGATCAGTCAACATAATATAACTCTCATGTGAAAAATAAGTAAAATCATGTTTGAAAACCATAATTTCGTGTGTGACAGACAATAAATAGTATGCGTAAGTCAGATTAGGTTCCACCGTTAACTATTTAACCTAATTTTCAATCGAGAATACATGTGCTTAGCGAGTAGATTATCACCGACTGATCTCCATGAATCTACACTATCACAAGGATAATGGGTGGATTTATTTTCCATTACATCATGAATGCATGGATTTTTCTATAAAACAAAAGGGAAAGTTGACAGATGCTAGACCGGTATATATCAGGTACAACAGGGGAGGATGTTGATACCCAGTACTTACATAGATACTAACTTTAGAAAAACACCTCATAGTTTCCTATTAGAATCCAAGTTAGGGTTTCCTTAAAGAAAACTCTTTGATCTCTTGTTTTCTTCTCTCATCCTCTCAAGTGCACCACTACTGGAGATGCCCATGAGCCACCATAGCATTGCCCACATTGCTACAAGTCATCATGACCTCCACTCACTATAGGTGTACTCTCTCTCTCTCTCTCTCTCTCTCTCTCTCTCTCTCTCTCAAAATGAATGGTGACCAAAATATACCCACACATTGGGGCAAATACCTATTGGTGTCTATTTCCTTAAGTAGGCAAGAAACTCCTTAAATCACCCATGTCCTGTGTTGGATATGAGTTTAGTTTAGTGTTAAAATCTACCCTTAGGAAATGGCTCTCATGAATCGCAACAAACTACAAGGACCAAACTATTAACTGTGAATTGGCCAACCGTTTCGAGTTCTACAAGAACCAGGTCTAGGAAGTCCAATGGCTAGATATAACCAGCCCACCAAGCAATGAATGAGAAATAGGGCCTAGTGTAGAAAAAAGGATCAACATGGGAGATGAACAAGGCTTGCTCTGAAGAACGTACACAAGAGATCTCAACAGTAGGCACTGTTTCTAACATAATGTTCAGCTAGTGGTTGCACTCACCCACCTGTTACAAGAACGTGATCCAGAAGAATCAAACAGTATTAAAAGTGACAGTGTGGTACCTTATACAGAAGACGGAAGCTCCTGACACAAGAAATGGGGCCACCTCGATAGGAAGTATAAAAACTTAGCCACAGGTTAGAATTTGACTCTCATGCATTCTTACATATATAGAAAAATCCTCTCTATTACATTAAGATCTGACTTAGATATCGGAGGTGTTTAATCACACACTGAGCTCTTACATTGTTTGTGTGCAAAATTGTTAAGCCCGTAGACCAGTATGCAAAACACATCATCAACGATGGGAATGCACGTATATCCTTTAATTTATATCGATGAAAAGAAGGTAATAATCTGCTTGGTGAGTTCACCTAAGGGTAGAGATGTAAACAAAAAATCTGAAAAATCGAAAAACCGCTCCTGACTGATCCGGTCCCATCCGGAACCGGTTTCTGTAATGGGAAAACCGACCAATCCGGTTCCAATTCTAGGCTTTTTAGGACTGGATCAGACCGGTTCCATTTAATATGTGATTTAAATTATTTTTTAAAATATTATATATAGCATTTTTTATATTATATATAAATTTTATATATAATATATAATAATATAAATTATAACTATATATAAGATAATATTATTATAATTTATAAAATAAAAATTTAATCTGAAACATGAAAATTTAATTAATCATATGTTTTAAACATAAAATATATATATTAAGAACATTTTATCATAAGAACTACTTAGATTGAGAAAAAAAAAGCTTAAAAATAAAATGTATAAATCATAAAGTTGATAAATAATAAATTAATTTAAAAATAAACTGAAATTGTAAAATTTTAAACTAAAATTGATAAACCACACCAATATTTTTTTATCACTTTAAATCAGTTTAAAATTGAAAATATAAATCCTAAATATCCAAAGATTTGAATTTATATATCAAAATTGTAAATAAGATCAACCTAAATATTATTTACAAAAAACAAAAAAAATCACTCAAATTTTATTAATTTATTACCAAAGTTTTATGGCCAATAAATTCTTAATATATTCTTTTTTATAAGTACATAATACATTAATATATTCTTTTAGAACTTGGACTTGTAATTTATTGAATTGTTAGACTTTTGGACTTCTAATTTAAATTTTTGGACTTATTTTATTCCATAGTAGATTTTTCTTTTTATTGTAGATTTTTTTCAGTTTTTGTAGTAGTTATATTTATAGGCTTGTAGCAAATGTTTGTAAAGCAGATTTTAGTAAATCAGATTTTTTTTAATAAAGCAGATGTTTTTTAATAAAGTAGATTTTTGTAATAGTAACATATTTTGGAATAAAATTATAAAATAAATTTTTTTAAAGTAGTTTTTTTTAATAAACATATTTTTTTTATAAATTTATATTTTCTTAAAAAAAAGATCGGACCAAATCGGATTGGGACAAGTAAAACCGAACATGTCGGTTTAGGGGATAATCAATACATAGTCGATTTTTAAAAATATAAAACTGGTATATATCATTTCAATTTTAAATTTTGTCTAAAATTAGACCCGACCGATTACATCAGTAGAATTAATTCTTTCAAGTTAGAGGAATGTGGCCATTTATTGCGTCAGTTTATGCGCCGAAATATTTAAGGGGTGACAACCAGCGACCTTATAAAGATAGATTCGGTGTGTATATGTATATATAATGATCCTATTGTATCAAATGCTGCTCTGGGCCGGGCAATGTGAACTACTCCAACATTAAATATATCGGAGTTCATATACCTATATCTATCTCACACCAAATTATAAAAATGCTTGAATAAAAGAATTGTAGAAAATCTTCATCTGCTTGATTAAAGTTCCCTTTCATTATAGATATGTGAATATGAATTTTTTTTAAAAAAACTTTTTAGCCAAGGCTTACAAGATTTTCTCAGTGGGGTACCTTAACTTTTGAGGAGGAGACCAAGACGTTGGTGAATTTTGGGTTGGATTTTTCTAACCATTGGGTGCTTTTGAGTCTTTTTACTTGCAAGCCATAAAATTAAATTTAACTCTTTCTATCCATTTAAATTTTTAAAATAAGTGGTAATTTCACACAAAACTTACACGGACGAACGAACACTTGGAATTTGCAAAACACGGACGAACACTCAACTTACAGCCACCTAACTAGGCCATCCAGAACCAACTAAAAGAACTCAGAAAGATTAAAAAAACACGTGATTTTCTTGGAATCTGGCAGATTAATTAATATTCAAACTTGGCAGGCAAAGAAAATGTCAAGCAATTAATGATCATTCGTGAGGTGGTTCTTGTTCTTGTAGAGCCAGCATCTTCTTCTTCATAGAAGTCGAATATTCCTTCTAATTAATATTGGAGATTATGAAAAAGAAAACTACACAAATCAATGCGGCCTCATTGAAGTAAATCTATTAAACATGACTATAAGCTTGATCGACGCCCGAATTTAGAAGAGCTTTTGCGGAACCCTCTTACATATTTCACAAATAAGTAGAGCAACTGCTACATGAACACTGTGTCGGGTCTTTCGTTGACCCTGTGTGACCCAATGATGTATCGGAGAATATACACATATTCACCGGAAGTAGAGAATACATTGGCACAGGAAACTTTGAGGGAAGTTCGGGCAATGGAGCTTCGGAATTAAGAACATTTATCACTTGCTTTATTGAGGGTCGGATAATGGGATCGGGATGGCAACACCATAGCCCAACTACCATCAAGCGTTCCATTTGCTGCTCATCGAATTGCATGCTTAATCCCTTGTCAACAGCTTCAAGGATTTGGCCTTTTCCGTAGAGATTCCATACCCACTCTACCAGCCTTACCTTGCTCTGTTCTTCCCTTGGGTCCACTGGCTTTCTTCCACATGCAATCTCAAGGCAAACCACTCCAAAACTATAGACATCAGATTCCTTACTTGCCCTGCCTGTGGTGACACACTCTGGGGCTAGGTAGCCCATGGTGCCTGCCAAAACAGTTGTTTGTGACCCCAACTCATGGTCTACAAGCCTCGCGAGACCAAAATCACCAAGCTTGGCATTGAAATTTGCATCCAACATGATGTTGCTTGACTTGATATCTCTGTGCACTACACATTGTTCCCATTCTTCATGAAGGTACAACAAAGCAGACGCCAATCCAAGGGCTATCTTATCCCTTACCGGCCATGTTAGCATAATCTTTCCTCCAAAGAGATGAGTATCGAGGCTTCCATTAGGCATGCACTCGTACACGAGGAGGAACTCACCCTGTGCATGGCACCAACCAATAAGTTGAACCAAATTTCTGTGTCTTAAACGACTTATGATTTTCACTTCTGATATATACTCTTTTCTCCCTTGCTTTGATCCTTTCGAGACCCTCTTAACAGCAATTTCTGTACTGGATTCACTTAAGAAACCCTTGTAAACGCCTCCGAATCCTCCCTCCCCAAGCTTCCCTCCTTCGTCAAAGTTGTTTGTTGCATGAGTAAGTTCACGATAAGTGAACCTCCTCGGCCCAGTTCCCTTTTCAAATTCATCATCCATGAAGAGATCATCGCCCAAACCTTCATTTTGATCTCCATCACCCCTTTTTCTCCAATAGATGAACCAAAGTAGACCTAAGCCACAACTCAATACACCAAAACCCACACCTAAACCAACCCCCAACCCCACTTTATTTTTCTTTTTAACTTGATTTTCGACCTCCAAACTTGAATTGAATGACCAAGAGTGTATTGTATGTAATTCTGTGTACTGACCTGTAGCAGCGGAGAAACCAACTCTAACGAATTCAGGCAACACATTTGTCAAATCAACTTTATATGAAAGGCTGGAGTTGCCACCGAAGACCGGATTATCAGCATACGTTAGGAAGACACTAAGATTTTGGGTGGTTGAGTTATAACTTATCCATGCGTTTGCCGTTGATCCATTCCTGATGCTGCTTTTCCATGTGACAGTCGCCACAGAGACAATGGAATTGACATTGATTCCTACGTGATTATCATTTGGATCCCAGCTGTTATTGTGAGTGTCAAACTCAACTGCCACAATTTTATTCAATGAGGTGTTTGAATTGGATGCAGCATTAAACAGTCCAAGAGACCCTCCAAATGAATTATCAGGCAGTTCATATTCAAACGGTGCAATGAAGAAGGCAATCCCATCACCATAAGACGATGCATTCAAAGCATTGACGACAAAGGAGAAATGAGTTGTGAAATCGGCAAGCTTCCCTGTTCTTGCATCCCTGAGGCGGACAGTTTTATTATATGAGGCTTGACCTTCACTTTCACTGATGGAGCCATCGCGTTGATTCTTTGTGAGTTCAAGAACATCATTACCAGACCGGAATGCATCACCCTCGAGTTTTATGTTTGCCATATTTGGCTGGAAACTAGGATAGTCGAAGGAAAATGAATTAGCTTGGGGAAGCAGAAACAAAAAGAAGATGAAGATTTGATTCAAAAGGGGTCGATGGATGTTTCGAGGTTGAAGAAAGCATGAAACCATGTTGGAGAGCGCCATTGTTGAAAAGCATATAGAAAGAAAGAAGTTCGTGTATATATATATATACTAGAAGACGTTCGAGCAATGAATAGGAAATATATATGTTAATTATATATAAATAGAAATATAAATAATATATACAGTAATCCAAAAAAAAAGTACATTTATTCACAAATTTAAAAATTAGAAAAAAAAAATTCATGACAAAATGGAAGGAAAAAATTGAGCATAATTTCTTATGCATCATATTTTATTAATGTATGGTTTGAAATACCAAAATGTTCACTTGTACTATTGTAGAATACCGAGCCATTTTAAGCAACTAAAAAATAATAATATGAATAAAAAAAATGGAAAGCAGATTAATGAGTTTTACAAATCAATGGCTTTTGTATTATACAAAAAATGTAAATTATTTAAAGAATTGCTCTAAAAAAGAGTTCAATTCAATTATGTAAAATGAAATATAAAATACATTTAGACACAATAACCTGCTACCTGTAGTTGGTAGTGTTTATCATCTAAATATTTTATTATTATTATTTATATTTCATTTTCTTTTACTTTGATTTTTACCATAAGTAAATTCTTTTTATTTTTCATAATTTAAAACACATATATTTCATTTTCTTCAAAAAAATATATTGAAAATTTTTTAAACCAATTTTTTCATATTTTGATTTTATTTTTAATTTTTGTTTGGCTTATATATTTTTGTTTTGTGTATAAAACTGAATTATTTTACATTGTATATAAAAACAAATTGCAAATAAAAAAATATATATGAATATTGTAAATTTATTGATAGAAATGAAATATTTAAAAAGAATAAAAAAAGATTATTTCAATGATATAAAGAAAAAATAGATAAGTTGATAGATGATATATTGTAAAAATTAATATATAAAATAGAAAAAACAGATTTTGATTATGTATTTTAAAAGATATGATGAAAAATTATTTGAGAGTGCTACAAAAGAGTTTGATTTTTTAGAAGGGAATAAAATAATTAGAATTGGTTGGGAGTGGGACCACCCACAAATATATACACTCATTAAATAGATTTTTTATTGTTTTTATTTTTTTTAAAAGCAACTCATTAAAGAGAGTTGATTAAATATGATGCTACTTATTCAATAATTTTTTATTTTATTATATTAAAAATATATTTTATAGGTAGGTAAGTCATAGGTGTAGTGTACATATATACAATATGTACAAACTCCCCTCCAATAAATAATAATGTTACCTCAAATATACTATATGTACATACTATATTTACATAGTATATATAAATTTTTAACGTTTTCTTAGCATTAGTTTGGACCCTATTAGCTTCACAAGCAGGATTTGTAAAAATTTGGAATGAACCGACTCTCTATTTAAAATTTTAAAGGATAAATATTATCTAAAAGATACCCATGAAAATTTTGAAGAATGATTTTAAAAAAGGTAAGTAAAATAATGGGACTTGAACTATTTAGACACCATTGATGGCTAGTGAAAACCAACAGATTAATTAATTAATCATATCCTAATTAATCAACATTAACACATGCAATTTTTTGTTTTTGCATTCATCCACCCGACACAGTATTCTCAATATTTTCTCGCATTTAGAGCATCTTCATTAATTTAGTCAAATTCATATTTAAAATTTAACCAATATCATACTTTTTTACATTTGCCTATTTTATCTAAATTCAATTCTCACATTGGATTAGCCATTCATTCTCTATATAAGAATAAAATATTATTAAATTAATATATTTTTTAAAATTTATAATTATACCATTTTAATATTATTAATAATTACATTATAGTTAAATTAATATTAAAAATTCATATTTTCAAAAGTCATTTAATCCTCAAAATCATATAAAATCATATTTTATATTATAATTAAATTAATAAATTATATTATAATAATGAGAAAGTAGTATTTTAATCTTTGGTGAATGAATGTAGTCTTTCATATTTATCTAGCTATTGTAGCAAAAATGTAAAATATTTTAGATTTACCCAATCTAATGTGGATCTTTTTTACACAAATAATTGGATGCCCTTAATCAATATAAAAATGGAACTGTTACTTCCCCCAATAGATGTTGTCCGAATACCCACCAAAGAAGGTAATTTTTATTTTTTATTTTTTTTATTCATTTTTTTATATTCTTAAATATTTTTTTTTAAATTCACAATATCACTAAAAAATACTTCTTTAATTACAAGTAAAAAAATAAAATAAAAAATATTTCAAGGCACATTTGGTCCGAATTCGGGACCCAAAGCATTTCTAGTATAAAAAAGTCTTTAACCAATATAAAAATTTTAGGGGACATCCATGCCATTATTAATGGCTAATAAAAAACGCAACATTAATTAATTAATCATATTTTAATGTGTTTGATTTTTTTTAATATTTAATTGGAGAGAGCGATGAGAGAAATGGTTTGAGAAAAATTGTTGCCTATATTTGCCTAAAAACACTATTTATAAGCTGTATAAAAAGACCAAAATATAAAAAGGTTAAAAAAGTAAAAGTGTTAGCAAATGAAAGAAAAGTTAAGGGATTAAAACGAAAAATGATAAAAGCCAAGGGACAAGCTTGGAATAAAAATGTGGTGATATGTGGATAGGCGCTTTTAGTACAGAAAGATATATATGGGATGTGCTACGTACAGGCCCCATTGGGGGCCTGCGTGCGCACGAGGAGGGTTTTTATGTCATTTTACTAAAATTTTGTTCAAAAGTCCAAAATACCCTTCACTTCATCTTCCCTCCCAACAGACCAAAGTTCTCTCTCTTCCAGACCAGAACACGGGCCAGCGTAAAACTTCAACGCCTTTGGTCACTTTTCGAGCTCCGTCCGGCATAGTCGACATCATCTTCTCCTCCACTGGCCGCCGACCACATCAAACCTCTAACATTGAACGAACCTTTTTTGTTTTTTTTGTTAATTATTCTTTTAGATTTATATCGGAATTGTGAGGATTTATTGGGAAGATTTATTTATATCGGCATGGGTAGATTTACACGAAGTCAATTTTGTTGCCTTCGGTTTTCTGCTGGTCTTTTTGGATTTCAAGTTTTCGTTAGTTTTGTAGATATTCTTTTTTGTTGCCTTCGATATTCTACTGGTTTTGTTCATAAATCATGGCAAAACTTGCTTTTTTTTTTATTGCAAGTTGATATTCTGCTGGTAGGTTTCTATAGGTTTTCCATGGCCTTTTTTTTTTTTTGTATTGCGTTTGTTGATATTTTGCTGGCTTTGTCGATTTCTTTATAGTTTGTTTTTTTTTTTTTGCTTTCACACGGAAAGCTGAAACCTTTCATCCGAAAGAAGATTGCCTTGCTGATCGAAGGGGCCGGCCCTGTCGAGCTGAGTAAGGGGACAACGGTCCCGCGCCGATGAAGGATCGGAGACAGCGATCTCGATCTGAAGGCGACGACGATTTCGGATGATTTTGGGCCAGATTCTTTCATGTATTTTACTCCAATTAATAGAACGATAGCGTTTTGACTATTAATGAAACGATTCGTTTCTAGTCGTGCGTGGGGAGTCCCAAAGTGCGGACTGCATTTAGAATTTTTCTATGATAAATCACGCACTAAACAGGGCCAGGTTTACTGACCCAACTGATTTGGATTATCACAACCGATTAAAATATTTATATAATAAACACGATTGAAGGACTCTTACACGGACAGTATGCACAAAAAGTAAAAGAAAGAGTAAGCGGAAACGGAATGAAAATTTACTGTTCATTCTTATAGTAATAGGATAGAGACTTATTATTATAGAAAGATATATAATCTAAGATGCAGGGATGCTAATTCAACATTAATATGGTAATTTAAAATAGTTGGTCAATTAATTTAATTTACCTGATCTTCAGTATATGCATTTTCTAGATTACAATTGCTCAGTCTATTAATGCGCGTGGCCTCTTATGGTTGGGAAGGGTTGCTCCTAAGTACTTAATCAAATACAAGTCATGTGAATCATCTTGGATGAAAGTTTCAACCAAATGTGACATCCTATACCTAGAAGACAACTCATCAGGAACCAAATTCTTATTATATTAAGGTAATTTCTTGGACTGGTTCAAATGCAAGTATATATATCTTGACGATCAAGAAGAAAATGCAGACACGTATCAATGCACGAATTAGTCTTTGTCGAATAAATATTAGACACGGCCATCATCATGATCAATATGCCATCCACTCCCTATTTGTGTCTTTTGTTTTCTTAGCTAATACCTTTTAAATTTTATAATTAATGGATTCATAAATATTATTAAAGTGAAATAGTCTACTGGCCATCATAACTCTTGATGATGGCCGCGTGTATTTTGGCACACTATATAAAAGATCTTAGCCACTGATCAGCTCTTTATTTTTGTAAAGTTTGTGAAGGTTTATCGTCAATAACATAGAAAACGAGATGGCTAATTAATAAGGAAATAGAAGATCAAATTTATTTTGGAACGAACCTAAAACTAATTATAAATTTTACGAAGTGTTACGTATACAAAAGTAAACTCATAAATTGATATAATTTTATATAATCTGTTATATATATTTTATTATAAAAATAACTTTACAATCAGACATGATATATACCTTATCAATTCAAGTACGTACATCACTTTGTGAGTTTATTTTTATATAATATATTTTAATCTAAAGTATTTAGCGTAAATTTTATATGACTGCTAATTTCTAGCTTGTTTGCATCTGGTTGGATTAGGTTCTCAAATCATCATCATCTAGCATGCATCAAAGGAAAGGCTAATTAGTCAACAGGTTTTTAAAGTATTTTTTGATTCTCCTTGCTTGGTTGGGTTATAAGCTTCTCTGTCACGTACCTTCATCATGCTTCTATATATATATATATATATAAATGCTTCGTCAATAGATTTAAACTCATACGGTTTATTGATCATTATAATTTCTTATTAATTTATTCCGGTTCATCTTCTCCAATTTAATTGGGGTCCAAATTCTTTGCTTCTTTCGTACTTAATCCAAATAAAAAGAAAAAGTCTTCGACATTGTATATTATGTATAGGTTAAAGGAGCAGAATCCCTACGTACGCAGCAAGTATTTTATTTTTTCTCCTTTTGTGACAATTATAGGCGGGCATGAGCAAGTTTCATTCACAGAGGAACAGCAGCCGGATAGGCACTAGTCATGCATATATGGTGCGTTTTATATACATAAGCTAGCTAGGGATAAGTATATTTAGGCTGCATCTGATCCAATCCGTAAAATTCGGGTCGTTTCTAACTAGGGGTGCACAAATAAGCCGTATAACCGACCCGGCCGATTTAACCGATCCGACCCGGCCAAAAAACTCCAAACCGTTTCAATCTTATTCGGTAGTAGAAATGGTCGTACCTGTTTTTGATTTAAACGGAATTACCCGATACCCGTTTGGGCCATTTCTCTCGCTCTTTGCCTTTCCTTCCTGTGAAATCTTTGTTCCTCTACCATGCTACGACGATGGTCCCATGGAGACCGAAGAAGAAATTTCTGTAGCCTACGAAGAAGTTTACGGCCCCGCGTACAATTCTGATCATCATCATCGGCATGAACTCGGAGCCCAAACCTCAACTTTCCCACCTCCTCAGCCCCGTCTGATATTAAATCCTCCCACGCAGAAGAAGACCCACGCAGGTGGAGTAGGGAGTTACGTCTCTTTCAGATCCACCCACGCAGAAGAAGACCCGCTCAGATCTCTTCTCCTCTTTTAGATAGGTGTTTTGGACGGAGTCACTTACCGCTACCTACTTGTCGGCTCTAGCAAGCATACCACGAAAAGCATGGTTTTTGTGAATGATTCCAAGTAGCAGCTTTCAATTCGATTTTAAGGTTCTCCTATGTTATACAGAGTGAATTGATTGAAGTACTAGTGGCTCATCTGTCGCCTGGCACTGTTCGCTGTGGATGCCAAATAGTTTCAATAAAATTGGACACACTGACTTCAAGTCCAATACTTCATATGCATGATGGAAATGGACAGAGGTGGAGTAGGGAGTTACTGGGGATGAAATCGAACCGAAGCCTTTTGGAGAAGACGAAATCAAACACACCAACTCATTGCAGCAACCCTTCTCAGAAACGCACGACTTCTTTTCAGAAATCCTCAGAAAATGCAATGAGGGGTTTTGAGTTTTCTTGAAGGTACGGAGCTATATCTGGAACTTTCATATTATATATGTGTTTGGTTGCTGAGAAACTACGGCATTAAAAGTCATCTTTTCTTCATATTTTTTTTTTTTTTCTAAAAAAAGATTAAATCGGAAAAGCCGAAAAAAACGGGTCGGGTAATCGGGTAACGGAATGCGGTTTGGGAATACCAAAGTCGACAGTGGAAATATTCAGGTCGTTTTAGAACAATGCTTATTCGGGTCAGGTCGAGTCGGCTGAACAGTCCTAATAGCCATGACGATGGGTTTTGGTATAAATGGTTGCCCTAACTTAGCTCAGTAGATAAAAAATCTCTCTCATAATATTAAACATTCATTCATTTGAAAAAGCAACCGTTGGAAAAGTACGTTCTTAAAATTATGAGGGTTACAATATAATAAAAAATATATTACCCTTGATTAAAAATAGAATAAAAATTCAAAAGAATATTATTTTTAGTATAATTTATATATAAAGAGTAGTCCTAGACAAGTCTATATTTATGAAGCGGTTGCCTTAATTAGAACTTGCTACTGGAAGAGGCTAGGCCGGCCGGACATATATGCATGCACTTGATCCTTCAGAAAGGGAATATAAAATGAGGTTGGTAGAATGGGTTTGGAATCTATATGCATCATGACTAGCTACTTGATCCACTCATGATCATGCATGGTTTGTAAAACATATAATATAGGCCAGTGCATAAAAGGGCCTGGCTTGATCAACCCGAAGGCCCGACGTGGCCCACCCACCTAAAATCGAGTTTAGCAAGTCAAACCCATTACTGCATTTATTATCCAAAACATAGGTCGGTCAAAACTGATCACCTGCAAAAGAAGAACAATGCCCATCAATCCATAGAGGAATCTCAAATATTGCAGTGATGGAGGTGGCACAAGTGGGCATGAGGACCAGATCTCGAGCATTTCTGGCCATGGCGGCAGCAGCCGCAAGCTCAGCAACCACCACTAAAAGGAGGAAGCTTTGCGCTGAGGAATTGAAGTGCTCTTCGTCGTTGTTTGTGAAGTTGAAATGGAGATGCCTCGGGATTAGCACGAAGGCAACGAAGGAGCGCCTGAGCTCTAGCCCTAGCACAAATCATGACGCGACATCGTGTTGCTTGAGTAACGGGTCGAGCTTGCTACTCTAAGAGGAAGAGAGATTTCTTTGGCATGGTACTTGGTTGATGGAATCGGAGTGGTTGTGAAGGAACACTAAAATGGTAGAATTAAAACACAGATTTTTGTATTAAAACACAAGTTTGTCCCTCTATTTTGATTTCCCCTTCTCTATTTTTTTTATTTTTCTCAGAAATCTATCGTTACATTATTATCCATTTCTGAGATTGATTAAGATAAAAACTACCAATGAGAAGATAAAAAACCCATTTTTGATATTGATATTTGCGATAGAAACCCTCTATTTCAATTTCCCTTCCTCTGTTCAATTTTTTTTTTTCTCAAGAATATATTATTACATTATTATCTTCATCTTCCTCTTGCTAAAGCTACGGTATGAGATGCAGAAAGGGTCTTTTTGCCCTTCAATGTGTATGGCGAAATGAAGGAGAAAGGTAGCAGGTTTAGAACGGGTTGAAACTAGGATTGTTCAGCCGACTCAACCCGACCCGAATAAGCATTGTTCCGAACCAACCCGAATATTTCCACTGCCGACTTTGGTATTCCCGAACCGCATTCCGTTACCCGATTACCTGACCCGTTTTTTTTTTACTTTTCTGATTTAATCTTTTTTTAGCAAAAAAAAAAAAAAGGATGAAGAAAAGATGACTTTTAATGCCGTAGTTTCTCAGCAACCAAACACATATATAATAGGAAAGTTCCAGATATAGCTCTGTACCTTCAAGAAAACTCAAAACCCCTCATTGCATTTTCTAACGATTTCTGAAAAGAAGTCGTGCGTTTCTGAGAAGGGTTGCAACAATGAGTTGGTGTGTTTGATTTCGTCTTCTCCAAAAGGCTTCGGTTCGATTTCGTCCCCAGTAACTCCCTACTCCACCTCTGTCCATTTCCATCATGCATATGAAGTATTGGACTTGAAGTCAGTGTGTCCAATTTTATTGAAACTATTTGGCATCCACAGCGAACAGTGCCAGGTGACATATGAGCCACTAGTGCTTCAATCAATTTCACTCTGTATAACACAGGAGAACCTTAAAATCGAATTGAAAGCTGCTACTTGGAATCGCTCACAAAAACCATGATTTTCGTGGTATGCTTGCTAGAGCCGACAAGTAGGTAGCGGTAAGTGACTCCGTCCAAAACACCTATCTAAAAGAGGAGAAGAGATCTGAGTGGGTCTTCTTCTGCGTGGGTGGATCTAAAAGAGACGTAACTCCCTACTCCACCTGTGTGGGTCTTCTTCTGCGTGGGAGGATTTAATATCAGACGGGGCTGAGGAGGTGGGAAAGTTGAGGTTTGGGCTCCGAGTTCATGCCGATGATGATGATCAGAACTGTAGGCGGGGCTGTAAACTTCTTTGTAGGCTACAGAAATTTCTTCTTCGGTCTCCATGGGACCATCGTCGTAGCACGGTAGAGGAACAAAGATTTCACAGGAGGGAAAGGCAGAGAGCGAGAGAAATGGCTCAAACGGGTATCGGGTAATTCTGTTTAAATCAAAAACGGGTATGGCCATTTCCACTACCGAATAAAATTGAAACGGTTCGGGTTTTTTTGGCCGGGTCAGATTGGTTAAATCGGCCGGGTCGGTTATACGGCTTATTTGTGCACCCCTAATTATATATGTATATAAAACTTTTATGTATATATAACTTCTATATATAATATACATAATTATATATGAAATTTTTATATATTCTATATATTTATATATGAAATAATTTTATATTATAATTTATAACATAAAATTTTAATTTTAAATATATATATATATAATTTTTATGATTAATCTTTGGATTCCTTTCATTGACATGACAATTTTGAATATGCAGCATGCTTTTATTCCAGTATGCAAAATTCCTTATCATCTTTGAGCCTTACTTTTGGACTCCTATTAATGTAGAAGAATACATCTGAAGATGGGTGGTTTCATGATCTCATGTTTACACATAAATCAATCTAGTGATGAAAGATCAATGATTTCATCATAGAAAATGATATAGCTCTTCCTTTGTCAAAATATTATGGCTTTCTTTGATCAGTCAACATAATATAACTCTCATGTGAAAAATAAGTAAAATCATGTTTGAAAACCATAATTTCGTGTGTGACAGACAATAAATAGTATGCGTAAGTCAGATTAGATTCCACCGTTAACTATTTAACCTAATTTTCAATTGAGAATACATGTGCTTAGTGAGTAGATTATAACCGACCGATCTCCATGAATCTACACTGTCACAAGGATAATGGGTGGATTTCTTTTCCATTACATCATGAATGCATGGATTTTTCTACAAAACGAAAGGGAAAGTTTGTAGATGCTAGACTGGTATATATCAGGTACAACCGGGGAGGATCCTGATACCCACGTACTTACATAGATACTAACTTTAGAAAAACACCTCATAGCTTCCTATTAGAATCCAAGTTAGGGTTTCCTTAAAGAAAACTCTTTGATCTCTTGTTTTCTTCTCTCATCCTCTCAAGTGCACCACTACTGGAGATGCCCATGAGCCACCGTAGCATTGCCCACATTGCTACAAGTCATCATGACCTCCACTCACTATAGATGTACTCTCTCTCTCTCAAAATGAATGGTGACCAAAATATACCCACACATTGGGGCAAATACCTATTGGTGTCTATTTCCTTAAGTAGGCAAGAAACTCCTTAAATCACCCATGTCCTGTGTTGGATATGAGTTTAGTTTATCGTTAAAATCTGCCCTTAGGAAATGGCTCTCATCAATCGTGAAAAACTACAAGGACCAAACTATTAACTGTGAATTGGCCAACCATTTCGAGTTCTACAAGGACCAGGTCTAGGAAGTCCAATGGCTAGATGTAACCAGCCCACCAAGGAATGAAGGAGAAATAGGGCCTAGTGTAGAAAAAAGGATCAGCATGGGAGATGAACAATGCTTGCTCTGAAGCAACTGTCTAGATGTCCTGTGAGGGCGCCATACCTCATCAAATATGCAGATACGGAACGTACACAAGAGATCTCAATAGTAGGCACTATTCCTAACATAATGCTCAGCTGGTGGTTGCACTCACCCACCTATTAGAAGGAACGATATCCAGAAGAATCACGCAATATTAAAAGTGACGGTGTGGTACCTTATACAAAAGATGGAAGCTCCTGACCCAAGAAATGGGGCCACCTCGATAGGAAGTATAAAAACTTAGCCGCAGGTCAGAATTCGACTCTCATGCACTCTTACATATATAGAAAAATCCTCTCTATTACACTAAGATTTGACTTAGATATCAGAAGTGTTTAATCACACTCCGAGCTCTTACATTGTTTGTGTGCAAAATTGTTAAGCCCGTAAACTAGTGTGGAAAACACGTCATCAATGATGGGAATGCATGTATATCCTTTAATTTATATAGATGAAAAGAATGTAATAATCTGCTTGGTGAGTTCACCTAAGGGTAGAGATATAAAAAAAATGTGAAAATTTGAAAACCCGGTCCTGACTAATCTGGTCCAGTCCGAAACTGGTTTCTATAATGGGAAAACCAACCAATCCTGTTCTAATTTGTAGCAGCTCGCTAAAAATTCAATGGTAAAATTTCTATTGGCTTTAGGAATCTCGTGAAGACCACATAAGTTTTCATGAATCTATTAATCATATAGGTTTTAGTCTAACCACATAGTTAGTGTTATTACTCACTATGGTATCAGAAGTGTGTTTATTGGAGATAGTTAGAAGTGTCAAATGTATTATGGTTTGTACCATTAGACTCAGTGAGTTATTTAATGTCTTATGGCGTAATAACTATTTTTCATATTTTTGGACGAAACGTCTATTCAAAACTGTGGATATTATTGGGTAAAAATATCTTGAGCTGATTTTTGTGGATATTATTGGGTAAAAATATCTTGAGCTGATTTTTGTGGATATTATTAGGTAAGAGAGACCAACACTCAACTCTCATTTCAGCCTCATCATCTTCCATATCTTGTGCATAAATATCTCCAGCCCACTCCCCAAAAAATCATCTTCCTTTACACCTTTCATTGAAAGAACACCAAACACTCTTTCGGCAGCTTTTAGGTATTTTTTTGCACGCCCATTTCGAAATTTTTGTAAGTATTTTATCATAAAGTTTCCTTCATACAAGTTGTTCTTATTTTAGTCTAGTTTACGTGAATAGCTTATTTGTTCCATTTGAAGATCATTTGGTCAGTCAAATATTGTTTAAACTCTATAAATGTCATTCTGGGAGATAAACTGAAGAATATGTTGTATTTTGGAGTTTTTGACCAAGCTAATGGATAGATCTTGGTCCAAAATTTTTATGAAATATTTTTAACCTGTGTATATGATTATTCGTTAAGGATTTGTTGCATGATTAAAGGTTTTGATGAAATATTTTCTTAGATCTATAAACTTAGAAACTGGAAGAGGAAAAACAGTTTCTGTTTTGAGAAAGTTTAATTCTTTGGTGGTTTAAACCTATTCCAATGGATTTTATAATTTTATTGGAGGATCCTAAGCCTCTTACATACATGTTAGAATATTATGTTGAAGATATTTGATGTTAATTTCAAATATATGAAATATTATGCAAAGAGATGTTCAGATAGGCCAAAGAGTGGATGTTCTTGGCTCAATTTATGTTTTGGTTAATGTTTAACGATGTGATCTTGAATTAGAAGCTTATATATGTTTTAGGACATCTTTTTAAATCATGTGATGGTTTGGTTTGAAGATCACATTTTTCTAAGTCATAGATCAAAAGGTTAATCAAAACAAGTTAGAAACAAAAATCAATGGAAATAGCATATGCGAATTTCGGCTCTATGGAGTTTTAATAGTTGTGATTAGTTTTAAATTTTTCTAAATTGATATTTGAGTTTAGGATAAAATTTACATGAGACTTTTGGTGACTTTTGATGACTTTTGGAGTTAGCATGCAAAATCCTTAAGTTATGGGTAAAATGGTCATTTTCTCACATGTAGAGGGTAAAATGGAAATTTTACTCTTAAGTTAGTATTTTTTCATATTTCAAATTATTAGTGATTTAGTTCTAACTTTTAGAATCACTAATTATAGTTCCTCGTAATCGTGCTTGAGCTTTCATAAGAAACGCGAAAATCGATGTAAGTTAGCTTTTAACTTACTAACAGTTTTTACTGTGTATGTGTGCTAAGCAAAGGAACTACAGTGTATGTAAGTATGCTATCATATATGCCATGCCATGCCAAGTTATCACATATTTGTCTGTTAAATAGAATTTATTTTGTCATAAGTTTCATCTCTTACACAAGATATTCTGTCACTTATTACTATATATTGCAATTACATCATGTTAAATATGCTATCTATTACATGTATGTCATGTCATGTTCACTGTTGCAAGTATGTCATGTAAATTATGTTTCCGTTACATGTGATATCATGTTATGAAATATTATGTGTTACATGTTTAAGTCATGTCACGATATAACCCTATCTCAAGTTAGTCATGTCTTTCAAGTTATGTTTAAGTCACGTTATGTTACGTCAAGGCTTATGTCTTTTCATATTCCAGTCACGTTTCATCTTGAGTTACATTCAGTTTCGTGGGGTCCATAACAACTGTGGCACATGAAGTATGGGATCACAGCAATTGTGACGCATACACTACGTGAGATACAGCAATTGTGAAATGTAGAATATATGGGGCCACAACAACTGTGAAGTATGTATTTAACTGTATTGTGACATGTAGAATATATGGGGCCACAACAACTGTGGAGTATGTATTTAAGCAGTTAAAGAATAAGTTTCAGAGCACGTTCATGTTAAGTTAAGTTTCAGAGCAAGTTCATATTAACTCAAGTTTCAGATCAAGTTCATGTCAAGTTAAGTTCAGTTCACATTTCAATTTACGTTATGTTAGTTATACGTCAAGTTATGCTTTAATTACTTATGAATTTGATTATGCATTCATGCTTTTACTGTCATCCATGCATCATTAGTCTGTATGGAAGTTTTTTTGTTAACTTACTGAGATTTGTAATCAAATCTCACTATGGTAATCTCAACTACAATTCCCCCTGAATGGTAGATCTTGTTACAGGATCTGAAGGAGAATCAGGAGCTGACCAACTAGACACAGTCGACTGAGTAACGGTGCGAGCTCAATGTTAATATAGTAGATAACTTAAATTACTACTTGTATCATGGAGTTGCATCTCCAGTACTTTTTAGATCATAACCATTTTGGACTAGTGTGGTGATTTTAGTTGTTCAATGGATCTTTATGTATGAAGTATGTTTTAAGCATTTAGGATATTTTTAGTTTAGTGCATAATATTGCTAAAGAAAAAATTTATCCGCTGCGAATATTGTGACGCCCCCAAATCCCCACGCCCGAACACCGGGAAATTGAGACGTCCGGATGGTGACAACCCGGGTCACCATCCCATCGACGGGTGCCGAGTGTGTGCAAGGCAACAGATGTGTACAGAGAAACACGCAGCGGATAACGAAAGTCATAACTAAGTACCAGAATTTTTCTTAACGTAATACAAGCTCTTTAAAATGTACATAGATAAATATTACAAAACACGAATACAGTTATAAACAAATATAAAGATAGCATCAGCAACCCGGCGGAGCCGCATCCTCGGGCTCAGCCTCCTCCTCTTCGTCCTCTAACTCTGCACCAAAAGCTACGGAACCACGAATGGTACCGCAGGTAAGTAAAACCCAAACACTACCAGATAAAAACACATAAAACTCATACAAGATGCATGAAACATGCCCAATGCACAAAGCCCACAAAAACCCAAGTTTTCCACACACGCCAAAAAAACCCATTTGGCCCAAAAGCATATCCTTTCTGAAAAACACGCCAAAAGTCACATTTGGCCGCCAAAAGTCCATTTGGCCCAATATCTCGCCAGAAGTCCATCTGGCCCACGCCAAAAGTCCCATTTGGCCTCATAAACCATTATCCAATTTTAACCGTATGCACCATGACCTCCCCTAGGGGTCACCCGCACACCCTGGCTCCGGTGTCACACCGTAGAGTACCACCACGCATGTGACGCCTAACGAGCGATGCCCAGTTCCGCGCCTCCCGCGCGTGCGTAGCCAAGCATCCTCTAGCCCTCGCCAGCGAAGAGCCACGGAGTCGGTGAGTAGGGCGATGCCCGGTTCCGCGCCCGGCGCGTTCGTAGCCAAGCATCCCCTAGCCCCGCTCCCGTCATCTCTCTCGACAACTCAGGGGACATCACTCAGTTTATTCCGCTCCCGAGTGACCAGAGGAGCTCCACCGAGATAATAACCCATCCCGGCTTGGGCTCGTGATACACACGCACCCGTAAAACCACTCACGCCAATACACAGGCTTTTCACACGTGAACAAAAACACACATGCATGCACCATGAAATGTCAAATCAATGCATAATAAAATAACCAACCAACATAAATAAATTAAACAGACAACTCTGTCCTCCGTCCATCCGACCCCCGAAACTCCTCGGACTCAGTCCGGAATCAACAACCAACAACAGTAAATAATTGAATGAGCAATATGTATTAAAATCTGAAAATAGGGTTTGGAAAATACTTACAGCGCTATACGGCAATTTTAGAAAACAAGCGGCGTTGCAAGTGGAGGAAAAACAGCAACGTCACAGTGAAAATTCACTGTGGCCGTGGGTCTGAAAAACCCACTTTTGAACGGGGACAAACTAGGACACGAGATTGATGGGGGATGGTCAAGGGATGGTTGTGAAGCTAATGGAAGTGACGGACGGCCGTGGGTGGCGGCGGAATGGCCGGAAATGGTCAAAAAGAGCAAATCGGAAAACAAGCTCGTGGGAGCTGCTCCGGTGGTCGTTGGAGGCCGGAAATGGGTGGGTTAGGACGGCAAGGGACCGGTGATGAAGTGGTGAAGAAATGGTGGCCGGAGGTGGAGCGACGGCGGCGGATCGGAGTGAAATCCGTGGAGGCTTGTTGGGCTTTTTCCGGCCAAATGGCCGGCCGGTTGGGGGTGGTTTTCGGTGGGGAGGCGCACCGGAGGGAGGGGAAGAAAATGGGACCGGTGGGGGTCCGGTTGGTGGCCGGACGGCGCTGGGCTGGAGGAGAGAGAGGGACGACGCGGGGGGAGAGGGAGGAGAGAGAGAGAGCACGGGGGGGGGGGGTTCGGTCGAGCGGGAGAGGAGAGAGAGAAAAAGAAAAAAGAAAAAGAAGGAAAAAGGAAAAGAAGGGAGAAGAAAAAGGAAAAAGAGAAAAAAGGAAAAGATGTGAAAAGAGATGAGGTCCAATCCTCACTCCGGGAAAACGAAACAAACCGCCAAAAAGATTAAAACCACAAAACAACTTAAAGAAATAAAACACAACCTCAAATAAAATAAATTAAATTAAAACCCAATTATTTAAAACGCAAATAAATTAAAATAAATAGCTAATATATAATTAAAATAAAAACAAATATTTCAGCGAAAATACACTCAAAAACGGGTCATCACATCCTCCCCTCCTTAAAAACAATTTCGTCCTCGAAATTGCAAATCAACCACCAACTTAAAGCAAGCCACATAAACGCTCATAAACCAACTGAGATCAAAATTAAAATACATACCTTCATCATTCGAACAGATACGGGTACTGCTCCCTCATGTCCGCTGCTCGCTCCCAAGAGAAGTCTTGAGCCAACGGATCTCCCCAAGCCACTTTAACTAAAGGTATCGTCTTGGACCTCAACTGTTGCTCCTTCCAATCCAAAATCTGCGACGGAACAACTTCGTAAGTGAGATCCGGTTGCAACTGAACACCTGCTGGGTCGACGAAACGTGGCTCTTGCTGCCCAAAGCTCTTCTTCAGGGATGATACGTGGAAGACATCATGAACATCCCCAAAATAATCTGGCAAGGCAACTCTGTAGGCGACGGACCCTACTCTCTCCAGAATCTGAAAAGGGCCGACGTACCTCGGATCTAGTTTCCTTTTCTTACCAAAACGCTTAACACCTCTCATGGGAGAGATTTTAAGGTACACCCAATCACCAACTTCAAATGACAATTCTCTCCTCCTGGTATCAGCGTAGTTTTTCTGGCGACTCTGAGCTGCCGCCATTTTATCTCTAATGATCCGGACTTGGCTTTGCATTTCCTGAATCATTTCGGGTCCAATTACCCTACTCTCCCCAACTTCATCCCAACACAAGGGCGACCTACACTTTCTCCCATAAAGAGCTTCATAGGGAGCCATCTGAATGGTCGCATGGTAGCTGTTATTGTAGGCAAACTCAATGAGCGGCAAGTGGTTTTCCCAACTCCCTTGGAATTCCATGACACACGCTCGCAGCATGTCTTCCAGAGTCTGAATGGTGCGTTCTGACTGGCCGTCTGTCTGCGGGTGATAAGCAGTACTGAACTTCAACTTAGTACCCAAAGCTGCCTGCAAACTCTTCCAGAACTGCGATGTGAACCTCGGGTCTCGATCCGACACTATAGTCCTTGGTATGCCATGTAGCCGCACTATCTCTTTGACATACAAACGGGTCAACTTACCCAAAGAGTCGGTGTTGTTAACAGGCAGAAAATGAGCACTCTTCGTTAACCGGTCCACGATCACCCAAACAGAGTTCTTCCCACTAGGTGTTCTCGGCAAACCCACTACGAAGTCCATCGTGATGTCATCCCATTTCCACTCAGGAATAGGGAGGGGTTGGAGCATGCCTGCAGGTCTCTGATGCTCGGCCTTTACCTGACGACACGTGTGGCATTTCTCCACATATAAGGCAACGTCCTTCTTCATTCCATCCCACCAGTAATTTTTCTTCAAGTCACGATACATCTTTGTACTGCCGGGATGAACTGAATACGGGGCCGCATGAGCTTCCGCCATGATTCGTTCTTTGAAATCTGAGTCCTTCGGGACCACTCTGCGATCTCGGAACCGAAGTACCCCATCACTATCCATGCTATAGTGTAACGGCCCTCGAGATTTTCGGACTCTTTTCCTGATGTTCAGCAGCTTCTGATCCTTTCTTTGGAGAGCTTTCAATTCTTCAAAATCTATTACCCGGATGTCAAGAATTGAAGACAAAATCTCTACTTGCTGCGAACTCTCTATAAGGAGTCTTCTCATCCCATAAAGTAACGAATCCATCTCTGACGGTTCGGCTTCATCCTCCAAATGAGACTTCCGGCTCAAAGCATCAGCAACTATGTTAGCCTTCCCCGGGTGGTACTTGATCTCACACTGATAGTCACTGATTAGCTCTAGCCAACGCCTCTGCCTCATATTCAAATTTTTCTGGGAAAACAAATGCTTCAAGCTCTTATGATCAGTAAATACCTCACAAGCTTCCCCATACAAGAAATGCCGCCAGATCTTGAGTGCAAAAACAATCGCAGCCAACTCTAGATCATGCGTCGGATAATTCTTCTCATGGTCCTTAAGCTGACGAGATGCATAGGCTACAACCCGTCCTTCCTGCATAAGGACACAACCCAAACCGAACTTAGACGCATCACTGAAGACTACAAATGGCTTATGCGGTTCTGGGAGTGCTAACACTGGTGCCGTCGTCAACCTGTTCTTCAATTCCTGGAAGCTTCTCTCACATTTCTCTGACCAAACAAATTCTGTATTCTTCCGAGTCAAAGCTGTGAGAGGTCCGGATAGGCGAGCAAAACCCTCTACAAACCTTCGGTAGTAACCGGCGAGTCCCAAGAAACTCCTGATCTCGCGTACTGTAGTTGGGCGTGGCCATGACAAAATGGCTTCTACCTTACTAGGATCAACTGCCACTCCACCCTGGGAAATTACATGCCCAAGAAATTTAACTTCTTCCAACCAGAACTCACACTTGCTGAGCTTGGCGTATAACTGGTGCTCTCTCAATTTCTCAAGTACCAGACTAAGATGATACACATGCTCTTCAACATCTCGGGAATAAATCAGTATTTCATCGATAAATACTACCACAAAGGAATCCAGGTAAGGTTGAAACACCCTATTCATCAAATCCATGAACGCTGCAGGGGCATTAGCTAACCCAAACGGCATCACCTTAAATTCATAATGCCCATACCTCGACCTGAAAGCAGTTTTAGGCACATCCTGATCTCTGATTCTCAGCTGGTAGTATCCCAACCTCAGATCAATCTTAGAGAACACGGCTGCTCCTTGAAGTTGGTCAAACAAATCATCTATCCGCGGGAGAGGATATTTATTTTTGATGGTCACCTTGTTCAACTCCCGATAGTCAATGCACATACGAAGGGTTCCATCTTTCTTTTTAACAAATAAAACTGGAGCACCCCACGGCGACGTACTAGGCTGAATAAACCCCTTCTCTACTAATTCTTGCAACTGAGTCTTCAACTCTTTCAATTCAGCCGGTGCCATGCGGTAAGGAGCCTTATGCACAGGAGCCGCTCCAGGTTCCAAGTCTATGACAAACTCCATCTCCCGAACAGGGGGTAGTCCGGGCAAGTCATCCACAAACACATCGGGGAACTCTTCCACAACTGGAATGTCTGCCAAGGACTTCTTCTCAGACGGCGTGGACACCATCTGAACCAAGAATGCATCCGCTCCCCATGCAATCTCTCTTCTTGCCTGTATCGCCAATATAATCATCGGCTTTTCTTTTAATCTACTCCCCGCAAATTCCAGACAATCACCATCCGGAAGCTGAAAGCTAATTGTCCGACTTCTGCAATTAATAGTCGCAGAATATCGGTATAGCCAATCCATCCCGAGGATGATATCAAAACCCAACAGCTTGAATACCACCAGATCAGCATCCAAAAACCTTCCCTCAAAATTTAACGGGCATCCCAAAGTAACCTTGGAACACCACACCATCTCGCCATCGGGTAGCGCCACTACCATAGCCTTCGGCAACGGTTCCGTGACCAAGTTACACACCCGAGCAAACGTGGAAGACACAAACGATCGTGAAGCACCGGAATCAAACAAAGTACAAGCATAAAACTCATACAAACGGACTCTTCCTGAACCAAACACACAACCCATGAAATCCAAAAAAAACAACGAAGAAACCAAATGCACCAAAAAAATAAATCCAACTTAAAAGATTAAATTAATCCATACCTGTGATTACTCCAGCATCATGGGTCGCTGGTGCCTCATCGTCCACCTCTCCGGGCGTGACAGCATAAACCCGGGCTTGCACTGCTTGTCTCGGGTTGGTTCTTCCACCGTGTCTACCTCCACGGCTTCCTTGAGCTCTAACGGGGCAATCCCGAGCAATATGCCCCACTTGGCCGCACCGATAACACTGGGGTCCGCTACTCGTCCGACACTCGCCCTCATGAGCTCTATTACAAACTCCACAAACAGGCATACGTCCTCCCATGCGAACACTGGAGGATGCTTGAGATCGGGTTCCAGTCCGCTGAACAAACTTCTGAGGCGAACCCGAGCTGCTTCCTTCACCAGAAAAACTCCGTCTCTTTTGCCCTGAAGGGGAGCCCAAACTCAGATTATTTTCCCTCTCTATAAGGGTGGCCACATCCACTAACTTCTGAAAAGTGGTTATCCGATGGCTGACCACCATGCGGCGTATATCATGACGCAGCCCCTCCTGGAAACGATCTGCTCGCATCTCCTCAGTGGCGACAAGATGAGGAGCAAACCGCTCAAGTTCTATGAACCTCCGGGCGTACAGCTCCACTGTCGCGCCCCCTTGGACCAGATTAGAGAACTCTCTTGCCTTTTGCTTCCTTACCGATGCGGGAAAGAAGCGATCATTGAACTCTTTCTTGAAACGCTGCCAGGTCACCGCAGCGAAAGATCCCAATTCATATTCCAACAGCACCCTCTTGGTATCCCACCAATCAGAAGCAGTGCCCTGCAAGAGGTAGCTGGCGTAAAGTACTTGTTGTGCCTCAGTGCACCCACACACCTCAAAAGTCTTCTCCAGATCTTTGATCCATTTTCCAGCCTGAACTGGATCCTCATTTCCCGCGAAGTGTGGAGTCCGATGCGCTAGGAAGCGCTCATAGGTGCATCCGGCCTGCACCATGCTGCTGGACCCTCCTGGATACATCCAAGGCCCTCCCTGATATGGCCAAGGACCTCCTGGTTGTGGCCAATACCCTCCTTGTTGCGGACAAGGTTCTCCTGACGGTGGATAAGGTCCTCCTGATGGTGGACAAGGCCCTCCTGATGGTGGCCAAGGACCCCCTTGTGGTGGCCAAGGTCCTTGTGGTGGCCAAGGCCCTGCCTGTTGGGACCTAGCACTCTGTTGCATAAACTCCGTCATCTGCCGAATTGCTTCGGCTATGGAGTCATCTCTGGAGGTATTTTCTTGTGGTTCCTGAGTATTTTTCCTTGGTCTCCCCATATTCCCGTCACAACACTACTCTTGACCCTCCTTTAAGAAAACAAATAAAACCATCATAAAACCAATAAAAACAAAAACAGCACTACACAGCAGAAACAAAAGAAACCAGCATGCCAAAACATAACTAAATAAATAAAAACAAACAAACAAGCTCACACAAATAAAACAAATAAAACAACTATACTTAACATAATTTTCAAAACACAACTTTAAAAACATTCTGGTACTACCTACGGGACATGTGGTTTTACCCAGAGCCAAACCACTCTGATACCACCTGTGACGCCCCCAAATCCCCACGCCCGGACACTGGGAAATTGAGACGTCCGGATGGTGACAACCCGAGTCACCATCCCATCGACGGGTGCCGAGTGTGTGCAAGGCAACAGATGTGTACAGAGAAACATGCAGCGGATAACGAAAGTCATAACTAAGTACCAGAATTTTTCTTAACGTAATACAAGCTGTTTAAAACGTACATAGATAAATATTACAAAACACGAATACAGTTATAAACTAATATAAAGATAGCATCAGCAACCCGGCGGAGCCGCATCCTCGGGCTCAGCCTCCTCCTCTTCGTCCTCTAACTCTCCACCAAAAGCTACGGAACCACGAATGGTACCGCAGGTAAGTAAAACCCAAACACTACCAGATAAAAACACATAAAACTCATACAAGATGCATGAAACATGCCCAATGCACAAAGCCCACAAAAACCCAAGTTTTCCACACACGCCAAAAAAACTCATTTGGCCCAAAAGCATATCCTTTCTGAAAAACACGCCAAAAGTCACATTTGGCCGCCAAAAGTCCATTTGGCCCAATATCTCGCCAGAAGTCCATCTGGCCCACGCCAAAAGTCCCATTTGGCCTCATAAACCATTATCCAATTTTAACCGTATGCACCATGACCTCCCCTAGGGGTCACCCGCACACCCTGGCTCCGGTGTCACACCGTAGAGTACCACCACGCATGTGACGCCTAACGAGCGATGCCCAGTTCCGCGCCTCCCGCGCGTGCGTAGCCAAGCATCCTCTAGCCCTCGCCAGCGAAGGGCCACGGAGTCGGTGAGTAGGGCGATGCCCGGTTCCGCGCCCGGCGCGTTCGTAGCCAAGCATCCCCTAGCCCCGCTCCCGTCATCTCTCTCGACAACTCAGGGGACATCACTCAGTTTATTCCACTCCCGAGTGACCAGAGTAGCTCCACCGAGATAATAACCCATCCCGGCTTGGGCTCGTGATACACACGCACCCGTAAAACCACTCACACCAATACACAGGCTTTTCACACGTGAACAAAAACACACATGCATGCACCATGAAATGTCAAATCAATGCATAATAAAATAACCAACCAACATAAATAAATTAAACAGACAACTCCGTCCTCCGTCCATCCGACCCCCGAAACTCCTCGGACTCAGTCCGGAATCAACAACCAACAACAGTAAATAATTGAATGAGCAATATGTATTAAAATCTGAAAATAGGGTTTGGAAAATACTTACAGCGCTATACGGCAATTTTAGAAAACAAGCGGCGTTGCAAGCGGCGGAAAAACAGCAACGTCACAGTGAAAATTCACTGTGGCCGTGGGTCTGAAAAACCCACTTTTGAACGGGGACAAACTAGGACACGAGATTGATGGGGGATGGTCAAGGGATGGTTATGAAGCTAATGGAAGTGACGGACGGTCGTGGGTGGCGGCGGAATGGCCGGAAATGGCCAAAAAGAGCAAATCGGAAAACAAGCTCGTGGGAGCTGCTCCGGTGGTCGTTGGAGGCCGGAAATGGGTGGGTTAGGACGGCAAGGGACCGGTGATGAAGTGGTGAAAAAATGGTGGCAGGAGGTGGAGAGACGGCGGCGGATCGGAGTGAAATCCGTGGAGGCTTGTTGGGCTTTTTCCGGCCAAATGGCCGGCCGGTTGGGGGTGGTTTTCGGTGGGGAGGCGCACCGGAGGGAGGGGAAGAAAATGGGACTGGTGGGGGTCCGGTTGGTGGCCGGACGGCGCTGGGCTGGAGGAGAGAGAGGGACGACACGGGGGGAGAGGGAGGAGAGAGGGAGCACGGGGGGGGGTTCGATCGAGCGGGAGAGGAGAGAAAGAAAAAGAAAAAAGAAAAAGAAGGAAAAAGGAAAAGAAGGGAAAAGAAAAAGGAAAAAGAGAAAAAAGGAAAAGATGTGAAAAGAGATGAGGTCCAATCCTCACTCCGGGAAAACGAAACAAACCGCCAAAAAGATTAAAACCACAAAACAACTTAAAGAAATAAAACACAACCTCAAATAAAATAAATTAAATTAAAACCCCATTATTTAAAACGCAAATAAATTAAAATAAATAGCTAATATATAATTAAAATAAAAACAAATATTTCAGCGAAAATACACTCAAAAACGGGTCATCACAAATATTGCATAATGTTATATGCATGTTAGGAATATTCCATCTTATATGTCATGAACGGGGGCAAGTAACCTTGTATTGCATGTCTCGACGCTTCAATATCCGTCCGATCCCAAACGGAATTTGGGGGCGTCACACAATTCTAGGCTTTTTAGGACTGGATCAGATCAATTCCATTTAATATATAATTTAAATTATTTTTTAAAATATTATATATAAATTTTATATATAATATATAATAATATAAATTATAATTATATATAAGATAATATTATTATAATTTATAAAATAAAATTTTAATCTTAAACATGAAAATTTAATTAATCATATACTTTAAACATAAAATATATATTAATAACATTTTATCACAAGAACTACTTAGATTGAGAAAAAATACTTAAAAATAAAATTTATAAATCATGAAATTGATAAATAATAAATTAATTTAATAATAAACTGAAATTGTAAAACTTCAAACTGAAATTGATAAATAATAAATTAATTTAATAATAAACTGAAATTGTAAAACTTCAAACTGAAATTGATAAATCACACCAAAATTTTTTTATCACTTTAAATCAGTCTAAAATTGAAAAATATAAATCCTAAATATCAAAAGATTTGAATTTATATATCAAAATTGTAAATAAGATCAACCTAAATATTATTTACAAAAAAGAAAGAAAATCACTCAAATTTTATTAATTTATTACTAAATTTTTATGGCTTAATAAATTCTTAATATATTCTTTTTTATAAGTACATAATACATTAATATATTCTTTTAGAACTTGGACTTGTAATTTAATGAATTGTTAGACTTTTGGACTTCTAATTTAGATTTTTGGACTTATTTTATTCTATAGTAGATTTTTCTTTTTATTGTAGATTTGTTTCAGTTTTTGTAGTGGTTATATTAATAGGCTTGTAGCAAATGTTTGTAAAGCAGTTTTTAGTAAATCAGATTTTATTTTTTTTTTAGTAAAGCATATGTTTTTTAATAAAGTAGATTTTTGTAATAGTAACATATTTTGGAATAAAATTATAAAATATATTTTTTTAAAGTAGTTCTTTAAATAAACATTTTTTTATAAATTTATATTTTATTAAAAGAAAAAATTAGACCAAATCGAACTGGGACAGACAAAATCGGACATACCGGTTTAGGAGATAATCAATACGTAATCGATTTTTAAAAATGTAAAACTGGTATATATCATTTCAATTTTAAATTTTACCTAAAATTAGACTGGACCGATTACATCCCTACTTAAAAGAGAATAAATTTTTTTTTTCAGATATATTTTATTCTACTTTTTATCTTATTATATAAGATGTGGCATATTCATTATCATTAGATAATAAATAAAAAAGATTTTATACAACATGCTGCTATCCTATTCTCATTCTACTATATAAGATATAGCACATTTATTATTATTAGATGATGTTTTATTAGATTATTCTTTATTATTTAATGATGATAAATATACTACATCTTACATAGTGATATGAAAATAAAATAAGAGTATGGGGCATGAGATTATTCAATAAATAATTATTCAATAAATGATTATTTAATAATAATATGTTCTTATATAATATGATTGTAGTGTAAGTATAAACATTAGTTATTATAACACCATTGGATGAAAAATAATTATTTAATAAAAAATCATCTAATAATGATAAATATGTCACATCTTATATAATGAGATAAAAATAAGATGATAATATAGTCAATAGAATTTTATTTTTTATTTTAATTTCGAAATGAGATTTCTGATTCCATCATTTGACCTCAACAATTCACACAGCTGTGTACGATACTTTGTAGTGCCGTCGGTCATGTCCTACGGGTAAAAATGTAAAACGTGACATTTTTCTCTCTTTGATATTGTTTATTTCTAAAGTTAAGGTACAATGTCACCTCGTTATAATGTGTTAAAAATAAATAAAAGTACAGTACATAGAATTTTTGTTAGCATAAATAATAGGAGAATTGGCTTTCAAATTTAATAAAATTTTGTTAAATACAAGCAAGTTCGTCCATCAATTTGCACATCAATTTTTTTATTTAAAAAAAAAATTAAAAAAAAAATCTCATATTTTATAAAAATTATTTATATTTTTAATTCATATTATTTCGTTAAATATATGTTTTATATATTAATATCAATGTACAAATTAATATACGAACTCTTCTTACAAAAAGATTTTTCGATTTATAAGAATGTTGAGCAGCTGATGTTTTGTGATACATATGGCAGATCTGTCTCGGTACAACTACTGTACAAGTACTTGTGCAGGGCATAGAGAATAACATCGCTTTCGACCGTGTTCACTGTTCAGGCTGATCTAGGCCCAATGCATGAGCCCGTGGCTACATCATAGGTCCTGCAAATAAATTAAGATAAATTAAAGATGCAAAACTTCATTCAAGATATAAAATTACAAAGGTGGTTGGAAGGGATATTTTCACTCTCACGGCCGTCAACGGGCCTGGGCCAGGTCTATGGAGTCCAATTATTAGGATGTAACCAACCCACCAAGCAAAGGAGGAGAAATAGCACCCAGTGTCCACGTGGGAAAACGATCTGCATGGTAGATAACAATGCTTGCTAAGCAATTTGTCCATATGACCTGTGAGGGCGTCACGCGGACAGATGACCTGCGAGGGCGTCACTCCACGTTAAATATATAGATACAAAACACAGACAAGAGATCTCGTTCGGAGGCATTATTCCTGACTTAATACCCAGGTAGCGTTCCTAACATAATGCCCAAGTAGTGATTGCACTCACCCACTTGCCACAAGGGACGTGACCCGAGAGAACCACACTGCATTAAAAGTGACGATATGACACCTTATATTTGAGACGGAAACCCCTCAAACAGCAAATGGGGACACCTCCATAGGAAGTTTAAAAACTTAGCTCCAGGTCAAAATTCGACTCTCATGCATTCTTACTTATATAGAAAAATCATGTCTATTACACTGAGATCTAACTTAAATATCAGGAGTGTTTAATCACCCACCAAGCCTTTATGTTGCTTGTGTGCAAGATCGTTGGGCCCGGTGTGCAAAATACGTCGTCAATAGTGGGAATGCATGATATATCCTTTAATTTATATCATTGGAAAGAAGGTAATAGTCTCCGTGGTGAATTAAGTACTTAAGGGAATTAATTCTTTCAAGTTAGAGGATTGTGGCCATATATTGCGTCAGTTTATGCGCCGAAATATTTGAAAGGTGACTACCTGCAACGTTATTAAGATAGATTCAGTATAATGATCCTGTTGTATTAATTAAATGTTGTTCTGGTCAATGTGAACTCCAACACTAAATATATCGGAGTTCATATACCTATATCTATATCACACCAAATTATAAAAATGCTTGAATAAAAGAATTGTAGAAAATCTTCATCTGCTTGATTAAAGTTCCCTTTCATTATAGATATGTGAATATGGATTTTTTTAAAAAGCTTTTTTTGCCAAGGCTTACATAATTTTCTCAGTGGGTTACCTTAACTTTTGAGGAGGAGACCAAGACGTTGGTGAATTTTGGGATGGAATTTTTCTAACCAGGGGGTGCTTTTGAGTCTTTTTACTTGCAAGCTATTAAGATAAATATAAAATTAAATTTAACTTTTTCCATCAAACCACGGACGAGTACTAAACTTACAGCCACCTAACTTAGGCCATCCAGTACCAACTAAAAGAAGTCAGAAAGATTAAAAAAGGGGGTGATTTTCTTGGAATATGACAGATTAATTAATATTCAAACTTGGTAGGCAAAGAAAATGCCAAGCAATTAATGATCACTCGTTAGGTGGATCTTGATCTTGTCGAGCCAGCATCTTCTTCTTCATAGAAGTCGAATATTCCTTCTAATTAATATTGGAGAATATGAAAAAGAAAAATACACAAATCAATGCGGCCTAATTGAAGTAAATCTATTAAGCATGATTATAAGCTTGATCGACACCCCAATTTAGAAGAGCTTTTGCGGAACCCTCTGACGTATTTGACAAATAAGTAGAGCAACTGCTACATGAACACTGTGTCCGGTCTTTCGTTGACCCTGTGTGACCCAATGATATATCGGAGAATATAGACATATTCACCGGAGGTAGAGAATACATGGGCACCGGAAACTTTGAGGGAAGTTCGGGCAATAGAGCTTCGGAATTAAGAACATTTATCACTTGCTTTATTGAGGGTCGGATAATGGGATCGGGATGGCAACACCATAGCCCAACTACCATCAAGCGTTCCATTTGCTGCTCATCGAACTCCATGCTTAATCCCTTGTCAACAGCTTCAAGGATTTGGCCTTTTCCATAGAGATTCCATACCCACTCTACCAGCCTTACCTTGCTCTGTTCTTCCCTTGGGTCCACTGGCTTTCTTCCACATGCAATCTCAAGGCAAACCACCCCAAAACTATAGACGTCAGATTCCTTACTTGCCCTGCCTGTGGTGACACACTCTGGGGCTAGGTAGCCCATGGTGCCTGCCAAAACAGTTGTTTGTGACCCCAACTCATGGTCTACAAGCCTCGCAAGACCAAAATCACCAAGCTTGGCATTGAAATTTGCATCCAACATGATGTTGCTTGACTTGATATCTCTGTGCACTACACATTGTTCCCATTCTTCATGAAGGTACAACAAAGCAGAAGCCAATCCAAGGGCTATCTTATCCCTTACCGGCCATGTTAGCATAATCTTTCCTCCAAAGAGATGAGTATCGAGGCTTCCATTAGGCATGTACTCGTACACGAGGAGGAACTCACCCTGTGCATGGCACCAACCAATAAGTTGAACCAAATTTCTGTGTCTTAAACGACTTATGATTTTCACTTCTGATATATACTCCTTTCTCCCTTGCTTTGATCCTTTCGAGACCCTCTTAACAGCAATTTCTGTACTGGATTCACTTAAGAAACCCTTGTAAACGCCTCCGAATCCTCCCTCCCCAAGCTTCCCTCCTTCGTCAAAGTTGTTTGTTGCATGAGTAAGTTCACGACAAGTGAACCTCCTTGGCCCAGTTCCCTTTTCAAATTCATCATCCGTGAAGACATCGTCGCCCAAACCTTCATTTTCTCCATCGCCCCTTTTTCTCCAATAGATGAACCAAAGTAGACCTAAGCCACAACTCAATACACCAAAACCCACACCTAAACCAGCCCCCAGCCCCACTTTGTTTTTTTTAACTTGATTTTCGACCTCCAAACTTGAATTGAATGACCAAGAATGTATTGTATGTAATTCTATGTGCAGACCTGTAGCAGCGGAGAAACCAACTCTAACCAATTCAGGCAACACATTTCTCAAATCAACTTTATATGAAAGGCTGGAGTTGCCACCGAAGACCGGATTATCAGCATACGTTAGGAAGACACTAAGATTTTGGGTGGTTGAGTTATAACTTACCCATGCGTTTGCCGTTGATCCATTCTTGATGCTGCTTTTCCATGTGACATTCGCCACAGAGACAATGGAATTGACATTGATTCCTACGTGATTATCATTTGGATCCCAGCGGTTTTTGAAAGTGTCAAACTCAACTGCCACAATTTTATTCATTGAGGTGTTAGTGGAATTGGATCCAGAACTAAACAGTCCAAGAGTCCCACCTGATGAATTTACAGGTATATCAAATTCAAATGGTGCAATGAAGAAGGCAATCCCATCACCATATAGCTTTGCATTCAAAGCATTGACGACAAAGGAGAAATGAGTAGTGAAATCGGCAAGCTTCCCTGTTCTTGCATCCCAGAGGCGGACAGCTTCATTATATGAGGCATGACCTACACTTCCACCGATGGAGCCATCGAGTTGATTCTTTGTGAGTTCAAGAACATCATTACCAGACCGGAATGCATCACCCTGGAGTTTTATGTTTGCCATATTTGGCTGGAAACTAGGATAGTCGAAGGAAAATGAATTAGCTTGGGGAAACAGAAACAAAAAGAAGAAGATTTGATTCAAAAGGGGTCGATGGATGTTTCGAGGTTGAAGAAAGCATGAAACTATGTTGGAGAGCGCCATTATTGAAACGCATATAGAAAGAAAGAAGTTCGTTATATTTATATGCAAGATCTGGGATGCTGATTCAACATATATTGTTTTCTATATTACAATTCCTCAGTCTATTAATGCGGCCTCTTATGGTTTGTCAAAGACAAGTTTGAATCATCTTGAATGAAAGTTTCAACAAAAGGATAATTCCTTTTTTTTTTTTTAATACTTAGTAATTAAAAAAATATTTTTAAATGATGTTGTGAATTTAAAAAATATATATATTTATAGATATAAAGAAAATGTATCGAAAAACATTTGACTGTTTAATAATTTTTTTCTATTTATTTAGAATAATATTATATAAAGTCGTAGAATTCCAAATATAGCCACTTCAAAAAAGTGTAGGTTTTACGATAAAAGTTTTAATTCTTTTTATGTAAATTTTATATTTATTTATTTTTTTAAAAATAATTACACTGTACATGTACCCTCACGAATTTACTATCATTTCCCTGCTCATCATACGGTAGATTTGGTTGTCTGCTTCTCACCAGGAACCAAATTCTTATTATGTCAAGGTTTCTTGGACTGGTTCAAATGCAAGTATATTATATATGTATATGACCTTGACGATCAAGAAGAAAATGCAGACACGTATCTGCGTAAGAATTAGGCTTTATGCCCAATAAAGTATTAGAACCTTCATCGATCATCAATAAGTCATCCACTCCCTATTTGTGTCCTTTTTGTTTTCTAAGCTTATACCTTCTAAATTTTATAATTAGTGGATTCATAAAATATTATATATTAAAGTGAAATAGTCTACCGGCCATCATAACTCTTGACGATGGCCCGCGTGTATTTTGGCACATTATATAAAAGATCAGCTCTTAATTCATGTAAAGTATTTTGTGAAGATATATAGTCAATAACATAGAAAACGAGATGGCTAATTAAGGAGATAGATCATAGAAGATAAAATTAGATATTCTGGAATGGATCTAAAATTAATAAATTTTAAGAAGTGTTGGAGCAATAAAAGTAAATTCTTGACGTAATTTTATGTAATCGATTAGATATATTTTTATTAAAAGTAGTAATTTTATAATCTGACATATCATATTAATTCGTCATTTTATGAATTTACTTTTATGTAATTATTTAATTTATGTCTAAAATTTTTTTGCATAAATTTTATATGACTGCTAATTGCTTGTTTGCATCTAATTGGATTAGGTTCTCAAATCACCATCATCTAGCATTGCATCGAAGAAAATGTCAACTGGTTTCTAAAGTAATTCATGGTTCTCCTAATCAACATTTGAAGCTCTTACTGACACAAAGAGCAAAGCTTTTAGAGAGAGAAACTCTCTCATCTCTCTAGAACCAAAAAACAAAATCTCCTCAGAGGGAGGGGCTGCTTCAGCTCCCCCCTCCCTCCCTCCCTCCCTCTCCTTTTGTTTTTTCTTTTGGTTTTGTTAGTTTTCCCTTTTGCAGTCCAGCCCATGTTAGTTCCTAGATTTAGTGTTGTGAATAAAAGGAGACGGTATCTAGTCTCCATGGCTATGGCGCAAGGCATTAGGGGGTTCAGGTCCATATGTTTTAAGGGAGTGATGCCTGTTTCTCGAAGCCATAGAGCAAGGGTTAGAGGCATGGTCTGATCAATCCCGAGAGGTCTAGACTCGAGATGGCCTTTACTCTGTTCTAGACGTGGCCCACGGTGAACGAGTTGGTGGAAAAGGTTGAAGACGAGGTGGCCCACAGCGCACAAGTCGGTGCTAGTCAAAACGAAGGTGAAAACGCCAGAGAAATGCATGGAGGTTTTCTCTGGCGAGATACCAGAGAGCAAAGTTTTTTCTATGGCCTACGGAGGACCGCTGGAAAGCATGCATGCATCTGGTGTTGTCAGCCAACGTGGAGGAGCTTGGAGCCATGAGCAGCCCTTGTTTTCAGACGGCGAGGAAGAGCTTGGAGCCGTGAGCTTGGAGGAGTGCTTTCCCTGCACATGGTGTTTCTCTACACCTGCTTGGAGGGAGGGGCGCCGCACGGTGAGGGAGCAGCAGCAGAAGTTAGTGATGAAACCCTAAGTGGGTTTGTACGCTGGCTGGGCTGTTTTTGTTTGGGCTGAAGAGCGAGAAACCCAACATATTTGGTTGGGATGGGTTGTGTTTTGTTTAGTCTGGCCCAGGATGTTTTTTAAGTGGTGTTTTTTGTTGTATTTGTTTATTTAGTTTGTTTTAGTTAGCAGTAGGAAACATAGTCTCTAGGACCGAGGGTTTGTAGAGTTTGTACTCCACTTCTTGGGAGGAGAAGTTGTGTGGACTGTCTTAGACGGTGGTCTAAGACAAAGTTTAGTCTCTCAGACTGTTAGTCTGGAGGCCTTGGACAAGACCCTGTCAGTCGCAAAGAAATTTGTGAACTGAAAAGCGAGAAAATATTAGAATTTGACTTGTATTTTGCAGGTTAAAAGTTGTAATTGTCCGCTTTCATGAATGAATGGAACTATGTTTCACTTTCAAAAAAAAATAAAAATTCATGATTCTCCTTGTTTGCTTGGTTTATAAGCTTCTCTGTCACCATCAGCATACATATAATTTAATAATTATTTATATATATGCTTCGTCGATAGGTTGCAAATGTTGACTCATACGGTTTCTTCATTATTGTTTCTTATTAATTTATACCGCTTCATCTTCTCCAATTTAGGCTCCAAATTTTTTGCTTCTTTCGTCCTTAATTATTCCAAGTCAAAAGAAAAAGTCTTCCATATCCATAGTATATATTATGTATACATTTTATGTTTCTGTGATGCGCTTCTTGGATACCATCTAGAACTACTAGTGTTACTTCTCCCACATTTGGATTGGTGTTGTTGATGAAGTTTGTGAGGATGAAAATGAGAGTTTCATCACTTGCTATGCAAATGGATGTTGTGGTGCTTCCATTACTTTTGACTGCCATGTCAAATTGGAGCAGATTGAAACCTTCCTTTGTTGTGTGAGTATTTTCTATGGAATGATTGCACTTTTGTGCCCATGCTGAGTCGTGGTCCAAGAGAAGTGAAGATACAGTTGAGACAAGCCAACTTGGGGTAGGTTTGAAGGCTTTGTGGATGACCTTGTTTTGAATGAACCAGATGTTATCCATAGCTAAGGAAGCAAAAAGTTGGAACTTGTGGGATTCTTCTTCTGGGATCAAGAGTGAGCTAGTGGGGTTTAGAATGTTATTGATCCAAACTGTGATGGGAAACACATTGAATTTGGCAATGTCAATTAGCCATTTTGACTATCTCCATAGAATTCTGAAAAATTGGCAGTTAAAGAACAAGTGGTGAAGGGTTTCCTCTTGTGAGTCACAAAAGGGGCAAAGTGTTTGTTCTGCGTTAATGTTGATGACTATTTTCAGGAAGGATTTGGTGGTAAGGATGTTGTGAGCAACATTCTAGATTAAAAGTTTGATACAATCTTGGATTTGAGCTTCCACAATTTTTTCCAAGAAATATTCGAGGCAGTTGCTATTGAGGAGTTAGTCATTGTCGCATAAGAAGACTTCACAAAGAAATTTCCATAGTAGTTATGTGTCGACTTGATTTTATCCTTCACATGGAAGAAGTTGTGCTTTGGTAGAGGAATTTTGAGAATTTCATGAACAGAATTTGGAGAGAAAATGGTATTAAGAAGAAGAATGTTCCATCTCCTTGGTTTCTCAAGGGTAAGCTCAACAATGTCGAGGTTTTAGTCTATTGTGGGGTTTTCCAAATTTGGATCAAGGATATGAGCATGGATTATTGGGATTCATGGATCTATCTAGACACAGGTTGAAACTCTATTGTTGATCTAAAAGTTGGTACCCTTTTTGAAGAAATCCCTTTGTTTCAAGAGGCTTTTTGAGAACAAAGAGTTGGTTGCTTTTCTAATTAAGGCAACCGCTTTATAAATATAGACCTGTCTAGGACTACTCTTTATATATAAATTATATTAAAAATAATATTCTTTTGAATTTTTATTCTATTTTTAATTAAGGGTAATATATTTTTTATTATATAGTACCTCATAATTTCAAGAATGTACTTTTCCAACGGTTGCTTTTTCAAATGAATGAATATTTAATATTATCAAAGAGATTTATTTATCTACCTAGCTAAGTTAGGGCAACCATTTATACCAAAACCCATCGTCATGGCTATATACATATTATATATCTTCTATATATAAAAAGTGTGTATGAAACGAAATTTCTTGTTTTAACAGAAAATGTTGTTTTTACCGTTAGTTTTATTCTTCCCGTTAAGCAACAGTTAAGCCACCGTTTGTGGCTATTTGTGTAATTCCACAAAAATCCCACCGCATTCCATCTCTCCCTTCTCATCGCTGTGAAAACCTCCTGTAGTACCTCGTCTTCGAAATCTTCCATTCCACAAGTGAGCAGCGATCTTGATCCGGATCCAAGATCGCAACTGCTATTGGTGGTGTGCCCTGGGGTGTTGCTGACGCCAAAGGTTCTGTCTATGCTAAATTTCCCGCCATTTCTGGAGCTGATTGAGTCGACAACAAGCATGCGACGTCGGTGTAGGTTAAGAGCTCGAAGCGGTAGCCGACGGCATCAGAGCAGCCACACTCGCGCCACGCCTCGAGGCGGCCCCACGGGTTCCAGGCGCCGTCCTCAGGGCGAAAGATGAGCCAAGCGCCGGGACTAGATTGGCTGACGCTGTGGGAGCCACAGAATGGTATGAACGGAGTGACCATGGAGGCCACAGCAACCGCCGAGCCCATCGACATGGTCTTGAACGACCCCATAGGCTTTGGACTTCAATGGCTGCTTGAAGGACGCAGACTGGAAAGTTGGAACCTCATGGGTAAGGATAGGTAGAGAATAAAAGAAAACAGAGGAAAAAGAAGAAGAAGAAGAAGAAAGAGGAAGTAGCGGTGCCAGCAGAAAGAAAGAAAGAAGAAACAAAGCCCTAAGGGCTAGAGAGCAAACGACGTCGTTTTGGGAGAGAAAGGGGGCTGGGCTTGAGGCACACGGGCTGGGCCCAAAAACTGAATAAATTTGGCCCCAAAAAAAAAACACCCACTAGAATAAAGCCCACCCGAAATTAGAAATCCAACATAATAAAAAGGCACAATAAAAATCAAGAAAAATCAAATAAAAACATTAAAATTAAATATTAATAAAATAAAATAATAAAAAATCTCCAACAATAAAATAATTTAAACGAAAGTGTAATTCAAATGTAAAAATAATTATTAATATCAAGAAAGTAGATTATTTAAATTTTATAATTTAAAAATTACAAAATAATAATATGAAAATCACGTTTGATTTAACTAGATAAACGTGCTTTGCACGTTGATTTGACCTATATATATATATATATGTGTGTGTGTGTGTGTGTTAGGACAATCCTTCCCTCGACTTTTATTTCTTTCCTATGAATTTAGGAGGGTATAGCCCTGGCGTGGTTTCAAAATCAATAATAAGGTTTGGACAGTGAGTTGAGATAAAAATTAAATAAAATATTATTATTATTTTAAAATTTAAAAAAATTGATTAAGTCATATTTATTATATTTTATGTAAAATTTTAAAAAAATTATAATAATTAAATAAAGTGAGTTGGTGAGACTTTTGTAATAAAAAATAACATATTATAGATCAGGAAAAAGTCCAGGGCTCCACACATGCATGGACAATATTGATGACTCCTTCCGGGCAAGTTGCGCTACATTTATGAGGCCTGTAAACAGCATCTGGCCGGCCGCCTTTGGGGCCGGGACTATAAAATTATAAGAAAAAATCGCATGATTATCTTTCACTATTTCAGCTAACTGTTTGTTTCTTTGGGTGTCAATTAAGACTTAGGCGGAGCTTGGGTAATCAAAGTATTTAAGGTATTATCAGTATATTTTATTATTATTTATGAATTTATTATTATTTTTTATATATGTTTTATTATTATTCAATATTCATCAATTTTTATTATTTAATATTTTATTATTATTTTTTATTACTATTCATAACACTTCTTACTATCCATACCCAACCTTAAATGTACACTACATTAATGTATTAAATTCTGGATCTGTTATACAAATAATTAAATCCATACTGAATGTCTTCTGGCCGGGAGCAGAAAAATTAGTGGCATGCATGCATGCGCCAGCTAGTGAAGTATATATTAATATTGGATGTGCGTACGCGCATGCTTATGAATGCAAATTATGCGCCAGCTAGTGAAATTATATATTGGAAGGATGAGCTATCTTCTGAATTAATACAACACCATTATTGGTACGTACTTACGTCTATCTTAGCATATATGCGCGCACTGGCTAATTAAGCTTTGCTCCGCAGGAAGTTGACCACAAAAATGCACCACAAAGCTAAGATATTTAAGCCGTTTGGATATACAATTTAAATAAGACGGATGAGATATTTTAAATAATAGTAAATTTTTAAATCAAGATGAGATAAAATAATTTATAAAAAATATATATATTTGAATAATGAGATGAGATTTGATAGTTTTTATTTTTTTTTATTTGAAAAAGATATGGGTCTCATTATTTTAATTTTTAGCCAAATTGTGTACTATTTATTACTTTTTTTACTGTTCACACACTATCTTATTTAGATTTTACTGTTTAATATTGTTTATTTAATTTGATATTTTTAAAATTTAGAGATAAGATATAATATATTTAGATAGAAAAAACTGTAATACAATAAGATGAGATAAAAACATCATATCTGTACTCCGTATGCCTTAATAGTAGGAGTGGCAATATGTTACACGACCCATTAACCCAACACGAATACGACATTATAATAGCGAGTTAGGGTTTAGTTTTAACGGGTTCGGGTCAAAACGGGTTGACCTGTTAAGATACGATTTCTTAACGAGTTGATAACGGGTCAACCCGTTTTGACACTTATAACCCGTTATGACATGTTAAGAAAGTTAAAGTTACAATTATACCCTTTTACTTAAAAGTAAAATTGTTAGAATTTTAATTTCGATATTTTTATTATTTAGTTTGTAATTTTGGATTTGTAGTTAATTTTATAATTTTTATAGATATTGTGATTTTAACATTTATAGAAAATTATATTAAATTTAATCAAGTCAAACAGATTAATTTTAGGCATATTCAATTCATTTACATAAATAGTTTGAAACGGGTTGTATTGTTTCGTGTCAACCTATTTAGTAATATTCACTAATGAGTCAAATGGGTTGACACGACACGACACGTTATGTTAATGAGTCGTGTTAGGATTTAAGATTTTAACACGATAAGCTTAACAGGTCAGGTTAGGGTTTACCTATATAGCATAATATACATATTTTAACAAGATAAGAATATGACCCGTTAATACGATTTGACACATTTATTTAATACATGACGATTTTTGGGTTAATATATATATTTTTTAAATGCAATTTAAAATTTAAATGGAAGAATTATTAACATGGCAAGTCTTGACCCCCAAAAGAACAAGAGGCCCAATAGGTATGCATGCACAGAATTTCCTCCGGCCGTGTTTGATGTCTTGCGTACTTCTGTTTGATATTTTGGGCCTCTTAGACCGAAAATTGGATTGGACCATATACGGTATATGATATTTTGGGCCTCTTGTGTCTTCAAAATGATATACCATTTCGATCCAACTTCCTAAGACACAAGAAATTAGTTTTCCACTTGCTAATAATGTGAGGGGAACAGGGGTCAAAGTTTATACCGGAAGATTGGAGAACCGGTCCGAATCCGATCGGATTGAATCGGTTGGTTCAGTTTTTAAATCGGCTTGATCTGAAATCAATTTGTACATTTTAATAACATATTAAATTTGGTCCAGAATCGACTCTTAGCTTTTCAGTACCGGACCAATTTATAAAATATATATAATTAATTTTTATATAAAATATTTTATACATGTATATATAACTTCTATATATAATATACGTAATTATATATGAAATTTTTTATATATACTATATATTTATATATGAAATAATTTTATATTATAACTTATAACATAAAATTTTAATTTTAAATACATATATAATTTTTATATATAATATATAATTACATTGACACTTGATTAAAATAAAATAAAAAGGGGACCGAATCGGACTGGAATAATTAAAATCGGAAATATCGGTTTAGAAAGGTAACCGGTCTGAAATTTGTTTTTGAAAATATAAACTGGTGTATATCGGTTTATTCCCAAAATTTATACAAAATCGGAACAAACCAGACCGATTATACCCCTAGAGTGGAATTAAAACTTGTTAGGAAATATAATTCTACTAACCTCAAAAAATACTCTATAAAACAACAATTGTGCGAAATAGACTTTGTGCCTTAAATAATTTTCCACTACAATAGGAATTAGTATACATACATATACATACATACATATATTTATTAGTAAAAAATACAATAACAAAAGAAATTACAATAAATTGAAATAAGAAATAACAAAAAAAAAAAGTTGAAGTCAATTGAACTAAGGCACAGAAATCTCACTCTTTTTAAAGAGATTCAAGCCATCTGCCGTATACAATATTTAAACACCCGTATAATAAACTTTCTCTTAACTTTTCCCCTCTAGGATACAACAGCCTAACGGTTCTTCGTATGACTCGAGCTAACTCTACATAAATATTTAAGCCCAAAGCTTCACACAAAAAAAATAATTTTTTACGTTACTTAAATTGGATGCAAAAAAATATAAAAAATAGTTGTTAAAACAAATAGTTGCTAAAACTATTTTTGTGTTTTTTACATCTAATTTAAATGACATAAAAAATTATTTTTGCTTGTAGTGAAATATGTTTCTTTTATTGAGAATCTCTCGAATGTCACACAAAAATTAACAGATAAATTAGTATGAATTTTTTACGCAAACCGTCTAACTGAACCTAAGGACCTATTTATAGGCTTGTAAAAGTTGCTGATAATTGCACCTATTAAGAGCACATTTATTCAAGAAGTAACCTAAGAAGTAAACTTTGTATAAGTTAATGTACGAATAAAGAGCTGAAACGGCTCTCGTACAGAACAATGAGCTCAAACAGTTAAGCCTTTTTTTTAAAAAAAAAAGGGTCAGAAATCATAATGAATCAAATTTTGAAGATACGGCAACAATGGGTTTCTGAAGCTGGAGCTATTTTTTCGTCAGTAAATACTAAATAGAAAGATAAGATATAGGTAAGAGTTGAAGTCATAGCTAGAAAATTAGCACCTTAATAGCCATAAATGCAATGCATGCATGCCTACCGAATGACGTACAACGTACATCACTAAATCAATCCATTTTATTTAGATCGGCTCAAACGACTTTCAAGCCATAATTATAATATATTAATACTAAAAAATCTACAATAGCATGCAAAAATAGTAAAATCCAAAGGCATAAATTAAAAAATAGTATAGTTAGAAAAATATTTTTTTTAAATGTACCAACAATATATATATAGGGATTTCTTTACTGTGGCAAGGATTTCAAAACTTTTTGTACAAATTAATTCTTGACTAATTATAAGATACTTTAGTACTAGGGCTGTACAGGTATATAAGATACTTTAGTACTAGGGCTGTACAGGTATAGATGGGACTGAGCGTCGCCAACAAAACCAACCATCGTTGACGAAGTTTAGAACCAACCAAAATCTGTTGGAAACTAGTCAACCGGCGATAAAAAATATAAAAAACCGACGTCAATCGGTTCAATTTCGATCTGAATCAAGTTTAAACCACCGAACTAGTCGATATAATATATATATCTTAGGTAAAACAATTCTGTTTCACTTTAGTGATTTAAACAACGTTGTTTATACCCATGGTTTTGAAAAAAAAAATGAAACAATATCATTTGGGCTAAGGCTTCAAACCTAACCCCCAAGGCCCCCTTCCCCTCAATGCACCATTCCTTCCTAAGCTCTCTCTCTCTCTCTCTCTCTCTCTCTCTCTTGCCATCAATCCATTTTAGATTTGTTGATGAGGTTCTTGTTCCATTCCCATCCATCTCTCCCTCCATCCATTTGCATTGCTTTCAGGCTTTTGATTCTCTCTCTCTCTCTCTCTCTCTCTCTCTCTCTCTCCAATTCATTTGAGGTTTGTTGATGGGATTCTTGGAATGATTTTGCTGTGAGATTTATTGAACCCCCTCTCAGATTCTTTCATCTTTGATTCAGTTGAGGATTGTTGATGGGATTTTTGGAATGATTTTGTTATGAGATTTATTGACACTAGAAGGATTTTGGCTTTTTTCAGCGCTTAAAATCTTTGCAAAAACTCTATGAAAACGCTGCTATTGCTCAATTCCAGCGTTATAAACTTCCTTGCACGTTCGACAGTATTAACCCTTTATTGTTGATCTATTGCAACGTAACGATAAAAACGCTGAAATAGCTATCTATTGCAGCGTATTAATATCGCTGTATTTTATTCGCTTTCACGCTGCAAAAATCATCTACAAATTCGGTATTTAGCGCTGCAAAATATCAATTACAGCAATCATGATATGATGCAATTAGTATAAAATTCGCTACAATAGATTACCCGCTCAAGCAGCGTGTATATGTTTTCGTTGTTTTTATGCTTAATTGCAACACTTTAATTCGCTGCAATAGAGCTCAAATCGCTGAAATAGAGGTTTGGTTAATAGCAACAATAACCAAACCTCGCTGCTGTTGATCCTATTTGCAGCGACAAATTAACGCTGTAATTGAAACATTAGCGTTGCAAAAGCATAATTTCCAAAGCAACAATTATAAATTGCGTTGCCTTAGACCTTTTTCGCAACAGCATAAAACTGCTACAATTGAAATATAAGCGCTGCTATAGATTCCAATCAAAAGCATCAAATTTTTGTTTTGTTGCTTTTAAAGATATTTGCAACGTTTTTAATTAAGGTGAAACTAAGGCAACAAATTTTATAAACGTCTATTTGCAGCGTGCTATGCCGTTGCTTTAGGAGGTTTGCAACGTCAAAAAAACACTACAATGAGGGATTTGCAGCAATTTTATTGTTGTTTGCAATGCTTTAGGTTTACATTCGCTGGTCAATTGCAGTGAGCAAAAATCGCTGCAATTGAGATAGGCCATTTTTTTTTTCCCCGCTTCGGCTATCTAAATTGTCCATTTTTCACACTCAACCAAATTATTAGTATTTAAATCACTAAATTATTTATACATCTAATTTATAAACTAAATTGAAATACTTATATATGCCCAAAGACCCTGATGAAATAATATATTAATTTTGTCTCTATACCTTAAACCCAGTTTTTAAATATTTCCCATACTTGTTCACCTATATGAAACGGCCACAATTTGCCCAACTATCCAATATTAAGTACTCCCATAAATTACTAGAATAACATAATACTAAAACCTTGAACTTTCCTTAGTTGCACTAATGAATATGATGGAATTACATTATAAAAGAACCATTTCTTTGTGATATAATAAATCAAACACATTCATTCATCTAATCCCAGTTTAACATGAGACCTTAATGTAGTTATGGGCTATACATTGGGGTGGACCACATGGAACCTAAAGCTTCAAGTTACGAACTACTAAATATATAGTGCACAATGTCCGGCTCTTTTATATTTAACAATGTTATCTAGACCAAGTGCACATGGGCATTGGTGGTGCAGGCTAGAACAACTTCATCGTGAACTGCGTCATGTGGGGGAAACTACTTTTGCAATCTTGATAACGTCTCTCTCTCCAACAAAACCTGGCAGGTGGGATAAAATGACTAGTCAACCAATTGAAGAGTACTAATTTGCATGCATGCTCGCTGGAAAACAGAGTATGAAACAAAAAAAATTCCCCCAATATCAGCAAGATACCCAAAAAACTAAATAAAACACACATCTCACATCTTAATGATAGAAACCATAAATTACAGGGATTGTCTAACTACACAATGACTAGTAGATTATCAAGCATATTAATGATGATCTAGACCCTCATGCATCATGTTACCAACCTGCATTGTCATTGGAAACTCGTGAAATATTAATACCCTTATGCCCACTTTTCAGAAATTTTGCTTGCATAAGTATGCTATTGTCATTTCTTTTAGATTAAATTACTAACTGCAGCACTTTTACTAAGTAATTTTTTTGTAACAAACTGCAGCAGTTAAAGAGGAACAAATCTGTCTGTCTTGCCCACGAGTGAAGTTCTAAAAAAAAGGTTATGGTTCAACTTCCATTCAAGTAAGATTGAGTGTGGATCCCATCAAAACCCATATGACAAACTAAACAAGTTCTGTGGATGAGATTTAACATACTGAACAGTAAAGATAATAAATTCCCTTGATTAAGGTTTGAAGCATGGCCCAACATTGGGACTGTATGTATTAAAACTGGAAATTTCAGTTTTAATTATGAGATATTGTTAATGATATTTACATGGTTCTGCTCTTAAGATGTTAAAGAATCCTATTTGTTATTAGGAGGAAAAACCCATGCATTACTGGACCATAAGGTTGGAGCAAATGCACATATTGAGTGTTTGATTGGTTCATGTACATTCAGAATTGTAGTATCTCTCAAATCTATTTTTTCCCGTCATTTAATGCAACAACCTAATTCACTCTTATGGAATTCTGAATGTCTTCAATGTGTAAAAGCCCTAATGCCAGAATCCATTAATGCAGTGAAGACTCCATACATCAAATTCAACCCAACAGATCATATAGTATCCGGTTTCTTCTTTGACAAAGTTAGTGATGTGTACCTGTTTACTGATCTTCACAATTCCCTCCATGGATTCAACAAGTTCTATTCAGACCTCAGCATGAGTCATGGCTTCTTGGAATTTCACATTTTCTGGCATGTACAAGAAGATTTTACTGAGATAAGTTGCATGTACAATTAAATTATCAATCCTTCAGCTAATCTATATTGTTTTACAATCTCTCATGACTGGCAAAATAAAATACATATTGGTTGTGAGGCCCAAATCATCTAAAATCGCATATATTGCATTATTTGCAGCATGATGCCTTTAGTTATAGTTGTTCTCTACATCACCGCTTAACAGACCATAACATGAAACAGGTATAAGTCCCAAAATTCACTCTTAGATATCCTTCTAACAATACGGAGAAATCATCTTGAAACACGGTTCAACTTCATCAATCTATTGAACACAGCGTATATCATCAATGTCACAGTATATAGCACATGCCAACTCCAAGTTTATAAACATTCCTAAAATTAGTACATATAATTTTCTGCAGTAGATATACAACATTGGAAATATGGTCAGATTGATAGAGCACATGATTGCTGTAATAACCATTTTGATACAATCAGCATTTGTGTTACACCCAACACAAACATAATCAGAATATAGCATTTTGGAATACATATAGCTTGTTTTCAGGCCACTTATATCAGTGGCCTGACATATGGTCCAATCTCAAAGCAAACTAGTTCACCACTAATATTGTGTTTTACCTATATCTTAAGAATTTAAAAAATAGAAACTGATTGACAAGGTACCAATCTGTCCAGTATTTATATAAACCATTACTATACATTGTGCATCATTATAAATGCAGCGTATAATGCAAAATCAGCTTCCACTTCCAATCAGCTTCCTTAATGAACTGATTCTTTGTTACTTCCATTCAAATAATTTCCTCAACTGTAAGACCTATTATGAAAATGAAGACATTTTCTGAATCTCTTTGAACAATGGTCAAAAAAACCATACTACATTAATATTTCCTAGGGTACAATCTCATGGCTCTAAAGTATAGTGATACATTAATCATCTTCCAAATGATTAATGTATGTGAACCACATACATTAACAATGTTCTTGCTTCTACTAAAATGCCAAATGATGAAATCTGAAATAAAGTCTTTTGATAAAGGATTTGGTAAAGATTTGGAGAACATGATAGTACTTTTCATATTATTAGCTTCATGACAGTACTTTTCATTTCAGTGATTAAAGTGTCGTTGGGGGCTTTGCTTGTGGACAAGCTCCAAAATAGTGGTTATACCTGTAAGTCCTAAAGTGGTAAAGTTTGAGTAAAACACTTCAACCTCAAAATTCCATATTCCATACCTATTCAAATAAATATAAGCAATACCTTCCCATATAATCTATACGTTAACAAAGCATATGGCAGAGCATACCTGAATCAGTTTTGACATGTGCTTCACCACAAATGAATACCATATCAGCCACCATAAGAAAAATACAAGTTAAGGAAATTCCTTATGTTTATTTCACATTTACCCAAAAGCTGAATGTATTAAAATACTTTAACAGGAAAACAGTCCAGGTATAATAACTAATATGGCAAGTGCATTTACCATACCTCAAGATATATGAGACCCCGGTCACTCCATGTGATATGGATGCAAGATAATTTGTAGTGTTGCCAACCAATTGCCTCATCTTTCCTATAGAGTCAAAATACATTAAAAGAATGGGATGAGACCTCTCTACCATAAATATACTGAAAAATAATACACAATGCATCTTGTGTTATACATAGTATGGTTTCCTACACAGTATATGGCAGAAATTGAAAAGCATTGATACGCTTGGAGTTCTTATCCCTCTAAGGTAGCCTTAATACTAATGTTCACACAAAAGATTAAGGATGGTTTAAGCTAGAATCATATCATTAATCATGGATATACCAACCTCTTTAAGGTTGCATATAAGTCCCTCACTATAAGTGATATTATAAGGCCTTACTTATCATGAAAAATCATACAATGTAGTATCAATTGAAAAAGAAGGAATCTTGGGGTTCCTTAACTTCCAGTTAAATTTACATCTACCGCACAGGGTTTAATCCTTCACATTCAACCCAGTGATGTGTGCTGAACATTCATTTGAGCCCACGCCAGTCACATCCTTATCCAACAGCTGGAAGCTTGACTATATGTGACGCCCAAAAAACTCCCACCTTGTCCTTATCCAACATCACTGCTTCACTATATCTGAAGTTGAATACAGTCAAGCCCAAAAACAACCACCAACTGCCTTTGCCTCCGACACATTACAAAAGTAGACAACCTTCCTCTTTGGGTGTGTATATATATATGTGTGTAGGAAAAACTATATATATATAGTTTATATCTTGGCCACCCACCATCAAAACAAGACCAAAAAGTGCCCAAACTACTCAAAAAATATTAATATAAATGTATCGTTGACGCTCAAGGAGTCTCTCCACGAGACTGGAGAGACTCCGTGTTTCCCCGAAAATTGAGGAAAAATTCCTTCATCAACTTATCAGTTTCATTTTGCCTCTCACGAAGTCTCATTACTTCGTCCTCAATAGCTTCAAGCTGTGTCTTGTACCCCTCTGCATCTTTCCTATAATTCTCAGCATCTTTCTTGTATTGGTCTGCATCTTGCTTGTGTTTTTCAATCATTGCAAGGTACTCTTTTTCTCTCTCTCTGTCTCGCTGTCTTGTCGACTCTGGTATGACCATCTCTCCTAGCCCCCTTGAATATCCAGCTCTAGAGCCAAGGACCTCCCTAAATACACTTGCTACTGCCTCATTGGTGCGTTGCTCAGGCTCGAGACCATCCAGCTTCTCAACCATCTCCTTCTGCATGTAAAAATTTTATAAATTAGATAAAATTTATAAGTCGTGTACTGACATATGAAAAACCCCCATTCAAAAGCAAAAGCTGGTAACTATCCATTGAAACACAATATATAACCTAACTTCTAATCATACTCACATAAGTGGCTTCAGTTGCTGATGTGACAAATTTTTCGGTCTTCTTTGAGAAATGAGTCTCTTTATAGAACTCCACCAAATCCGCATTTGCAGCCCGCTACAAGTGTGTAAGGATGTCAGGTATATGTTCATGTGAGATCAAAATATTTTTTTGGGAAAGATATGCACAAATGCTAGCCGTCAACCACACAAACACATCAAATCAATACACAAGAGACAAAAACACAAGGCCGCCCTACATTTCCTGTATCATATAGTCACAAACTAATTCGATCATTCTATATAAACCTTGTTATATAAACCAATACAAACAATTGTATGTTAAATACATTATTTGGCCAGAATTATTGTAATTCGTAAATTAGTGGGAATGCATCAATAGGTTTGTGATAGAAATGATCAGCAAGACAATGGGTTGTGACAGCATACTAGACTAAAATCAGTGTCTGTTTACATACCTTCTCCTCCAAGATCCTTACAAAGGATTTCTGGTCAGCTGTGTGGTTGACATATAACGCCTTTCTATTCTCCCGATTTTGCTGAGCCATTTTCTACCATTGTATACCCAATGTCAGCTTACCCAAACCACATAATAAATAGACATGCATCGCATGCCCTTGTTAAATTCCAAAATTATAAATTTTCAATAACCAATACATACCTTGAATTCCTCGCTTCCCCACCTCCGACACAAGGTAACCCAAACGTTCAAGTCAACCATTGAACATCCAGAGGCCAATGCCTCTTCGTGGCTTTCATAAGATTCATATTTTTTGTGTAATTGGTGATGGAATGCATTGAACCTCTTTCGCAGCTGCTTCAAGACGGTCAACCTATGATTCTCCCGATCCCAATCCAACACGAAGTCAGCCTACATTGATGATCATCATGTTAACATGTTATTCTCTTTTGTACGCCCACCCCAATCAGTCAAAATGAAAAGCACATATCTTACTCTCACACGGTCGACCAAGTCATCCTTGAGTGCTTGTGGCACATTGGTCCATCTCGCATAGCTCATATCGCAGTGTTGTTTTACAATTTGCGTTAGTCGTGCTGTGAACATGGAAGAGTTCGTACAGCATGGTGCTGTTTCGCTATCATTAATCTTCAACAAAACTTTTCCTTGCCGTCTCAACATTTCGAACGCAATACACTTAGCTGGCCCACATTTCCGTTTGGGCTGCTCCTGGTTTGTTTCAGTCATTGTGGGGGCAGTCGCATCTGTATTACAAACATAACAAAAAGAAACTATCAATCTTAAGAAATCATCTTTCTTGCCTATACCAAAAGGGTAAAGAAATGACAACCGTACCGATATTATCTCCGTTTGGTGGGGTGACAACCGTACCCATATTTTCTCCTTTAGGTGGGGGGACAACAGTAACAATATTCCCCCCAGTAGGTTCAGGCTCTCTTACGGGTGAGGGTTCTCTATCCGGCTCGGGTGGGGGCATCGGAATGGGACATGGAGGCTCCCATGGATGATTGGGAGGCTGACTTGAGTCATCCGAGCCGGACTCATTATCTTCATTTGCAAGGTTGTGGTATGAACTAATACAAACTCCTCGTGGTCAGCGTGCTCTGGTTGAGTAGGGTACAAATCGACGGCCTCTTCCACGTCGTCCAGCCCCATCAATCAAGGCATATAATAGTGGTTACTTAAAGACATATACAGTAATTACCTCAAAAAGGGCCCCTGTTCGCAAGATAATAAGAAGAATCGCCCAAATAGACCACCAAAAGTTGCACTTCACCGTTTACAGCCAAATTTTCCTAGGGTACAAAACAATGATGATATTTGTTTAGGAAACAACTATGCGACATAAATAACAGGCAAGACTTGAATACGTATACCCATATATGTATTAAATTTCCAGAGAACCTAATATCAATACCAAAAACATTTATATAGAGAAAAAAATTACAGATAGGAAAGACGGCCAATTCCAAGTTAGAAATGCTTGTCCTTCAAAAAGATATCCATAAGAGGAGTCTCATGACTAGTATAGGGGTTCACATTAGATAATCACGCCCCAACACTTACTATCACCAATCCATGTTAGAGGTATCATGAAAGCATTAAAACATTATACAACTATGCAAACCCGTGTGAATAAATAATATAAGACCAACAGATTGCATAAGTACTTCAGTAGTACTTATGCAATCTGTTAATTACCAACAAAAGCTTCCTCTAGCCCATTGTGCATCTCACGGCACAATGGGCTAGAGGAAGCTCAACCAGGTTAAATCACAACAATTCAAGGTGACTGCCAGTACTGGAAGCTACACTCCAGAAAAATGATCGATCATGATCTCCTGCTTCTAGATGTACCTGTTTATCATGTGTTCTTCTCTATATATATCGTATTTCGGACTGGTTTGTTATTGAAGGTAACTTTTAATGACATACAAGTATATACAGGTTCAAAGAATGGAAATTTGCATTTCTATTGCAACACCAGGAAGATTGTCACTGTGAACAGAATATTTCCATTCCCAGTCATATATGCCCAAGAAGATGATAGAAAAGATGAAGAAATTACCAATGAGACACCATACAATGCAAAAATGCCACTGGTATCAATATCAAATAAGGCCTCAACAGTTTAAGGAAATGCCATACACTGTAAGACAGCATTATGCCCCAAACATAATGGATAAAAGTAGCTGATTGCTATGAATCTTCCTTCATTTTCTTTTGTTATTAAAATGATTATCCAATTAAATTTGGATAAGCAAAGACTTTCCTACTGGACCATATGGGCCTTCGTACATTAAGTTCCAAATACCATTAATTCAGGCTGGACAGTCTTTCACGTACAAGTTCACATTGCTGCAGAAAAAGGGAATGACAATGTTTCTTGTTTGCAACACTACAGTTTAAACAGATAGTTTGTGGTATATCCTAAAACTACAGTTCCTTTCCCATTTAAGCACCATGGATTATGAGGAGCATAAATCCATCCTAGGTAAGTAGATATTATAACACAATATTCTCACAGCCATATTTTTCAAGTTTTGAATGAAGCTTGCTTATAGTCAAAATATTATTATTTAGCATGTATGGATAAATTCCACATTTTGGAATTCACATGAACATTAGGGGAATATTGGAGGCAGGACATGGTACAACTTGAGCGCACCAACTGTTTTATTATTGTTATAAGAATATGTTTTTTTATTACAATAATGATTTCCATTTTTCACCCCAAGTTTTCACCCATTTTTCAAAATGTATTCTAGACCACCAAAACCAACAATTGGGTACCCTAAACTAGGATGATGATTGGCAAATAATCGAATTTTTTTTTTCTAAAGTAGGTGAAAAATAAAAAAATTAATTTTCCAAAAATTTGATGCCACATAACAGGACGATGGTTAATAGGAAGTTGAAAAGCATTACTCATATATATATATATATATATATATATTTAATTTCATCTGGTTATAGGTTTTTGGTTTTCATCTTGATGTTCTTATCTGATGAGTTTCCTCTTTCAATCTGAGACAGCCTAAAGTCAGAGTTCTCGAAATTAGTACAGGGGTCTGTATAAGCATATGCACAGAATGCCTGCAGCCTGTTAGTAGTTTGTGTTACAGGATGAAATAAGTATGCTACCATGTTTCATTTATTTTGCTATAATTGGCTGGACATTCATGCATAATGGGTTTTTCACGTGTAACACTACAAGAAATCAGGTCTTTTGCAGCGCACAAAATCAGGCAAACTAGCCTCTTGAATTGTCTCAAGTGCATAATTATCGTTGGTATAAAGAAATGTCTTGAGAAGATCGAGCCACTTCTAGACCAAGGAACTAGTATTAAGCTTTACAAGATTTATCATCATTGATTTTTCATCAATCAAATGTTTCAGCTAATCAACACACCTGGAAATCATTGAAAGTTTCTAGAATATAACTCAACATATACAAATAAAGCATTAAATGAATTGCCATTAGTCTAGTGAAAAGGGAATAAGCAGTCTGGGCTGAACAAAACAGCGTGCAAAAAAAGTGTTTATTGAACTCAAAACAACCATTTACGTGAGGAGTGCTTCAAACCTTAAAGACTTCTTTAATTTGCAAACTTTGGACTCCCCTTAGTTTGAAAACATGAGGTAAAATCATGTAAACTTCTTCCAACAAATCACCATGTTAAAAAAGTATTAAACCCATAAAGCTGTACTAAATGCCCTTTCTGGGCAGCTGCTATAGCAAGTAAGGTTCAATTAGTGACCATCTTAGAATAGAGGTGAGAAGGTTTCAAAATAATCCAAAAAAACACATTGGGTATAACCCTTAGCAACCAACCCAGTTGGAAAGTCATTCAGTATAAGCATCAGCTCTATATTTGACTTCATATACCATTTACAACCAAATGGGTTGTTTATCTCAAGTCATAAAGTGTAATAGTCCAAGTATTTTTTGTTTCCAAGGCTACAATCTCAAAAACCATGGCATCTCTCCAATGAGAGTATTGGATTGCCTGATGATAAAATTTAAACAGCGTATAACAGAAAATAAATTCAAGGGCAAAGTATTTATATCTATGAAAAATGCTGATATCATCATAGGATAGTTACTATAATATCATATTGACTACCTACAGGAACAGAAAAAGAACCTACAGGATGAGAAAAAGAACCTATGGTAGAACAAGAAAAAATATGATGTAGAGTGTGTAGTAAAAGAGATATAATAAGAATTCTACAAATAACCAAGAGGTCCTTGAATTTGAGATGAAATTCAAAATGGTAAAGATACAGTCATTTTGAAACTTTATTTGAATATGTAGATAAAGAAGGTCTTATAAAAGAGATGTCTCCATGTAGGGATTAAGTTGATCAACTTCAGAGTTGTTGAAGGCAGAACAACAAGAAGTACTATTTATGATTGATTTGGTGATGGTATGAGAAGGAAAAGGCAAAGAGGCCAAGATTTTATAGAGGAAGACATGCTCAAGAAAAACAATATGTCTAGAAATAAAATATTCATTTCTAACAGGACCTAAGAGTTTATAACCTTTTATAACAAAATGATAACCAAGGAGAACATATTTTTGTGCTCTAGGTTGTAATTTGGATCGGGATCTAGTTAAGAATGAGGCAAAACAGAGGCATCCAACAGTTTTGAGGTGATCATAACTAGAAGGAGAATGGAAAAGTGATTCACAAAGAGATTTGTTATTCAAAATAGGTGTTGGTGGTAGATTAATGATATGAGTGGCTGAAAAAGTTAATATCACCATATAAAAGAAAAGGCAAGTGAGATTGAAACATAATTTTTCAAAGCTATGTTTAGAATATGTTGGTGGTTGCAGTGCTTGCACTCTACAGCAGAAATTGTTGTGGAGCTTCAATACAACTAAACTGATGTAAGACATCTTTAGACTTTAGAAAAGGACAAACAGAAAAATTGTGTACTATGATTAGTACAGAATTTCTTAATTCTGAAGCCTTGAGTTGTGTTTTAATCAGTTTGGATTGCATATTTGCAATGATGATTGAGACTTCAAATGGGCATTAATAAAGATATACCTATGTAGCACATGTACAATCATGTTGCTAATGTTAAGAAATATTCGTGACCTTCAACGGTTTGTGGATGTATAATGATCCCCATAAATCACAATGAACAAGATCAAACTGTTCAGTTAGAAAAAATGAGTATTTGAACAACTATCTGTTTATTTTGTATCCATGAAATGCACTTTGGTTAAACTTTGACATCATAGGTTTGGTCATCCCTGTGTTTTAAGGATGAAATCCCTGAATGAAGTTGTTCCTGATTTAGTTGTACCCCATTTTTATTAATAAACTTTGGTATCATAACTAATAAAATGCTACTTTCTTTTGTTTTGCCAGTGGACAGACAGAAAATTCTCACCACAGAAAGAAATGTTCTCCCATTGACAAAAGCATCTTTGGGCATAACAGAATCAGCATCTCCATAAACAAACTCACATGCATGGACTTTGGAGGCTATATATTACAGCCTATTACAAGGCTAATGGGTGAACATCTTTCACATTTGAAGGGAAATGCATTAGGTATTATCTTGGGTACTTCCCATAAGATCAATTGAAGTCATGAAAACCTCTCTTACTGAACCTTATACTTCAAAATTATAACCTATATATATAACTATTTACTAAGACATTATAGATTTAATTTTATTTTAATAAATCGGATTGTAGTTATATATCATAAAAGTATATAATTAGAACCTAATTTTATACAGACAATTACAAAACTATAATATTGTCAAAACGCATCATAATGGATTGTATATAATCTCATACAAGGTCATAATCACCAACAAGTAGATTGAGTTCATACCATAGCCTAGATATATACATGTTAGGGAGGTGGGCATGTGCATCACTGTCTTCCAAAGATAGTGATGAGTTAGATGACGTAAATGGAAGAAATCTCAAGCCATTTTACAGGGTCTTTATAAACTTATAACAGAATTACTAAAACTGCATTAATTTGGCAATCCCATACACACAGATTGAGCAATCCAAACACAAGAGGCAGATACACAACCATTATACCTCAAACAGACACACATTCACATCACTTTCATATCACGTTGCAAAAAATATACAAGAAATAGGAGATACTCGTAAAGGGGTTTCATAAATTCACAAGAAATAGAATATACCTGGAGCCTTGTTTGATCATTCTGGAAAACAGAGGACTAGGCACTTCGGACGGGAAATGGAGGCGTGGAATCGTCTATTCCAGCGAAGGTGGAAACGGACCCATTCAGCTTCCCAAACGGTGATGGTAGCCAAATGTAGTTATGGAAGGACGTGTAAACACTAGGGTTTACGATTGGGAGATCAAAATCTTTTTTGAAAAATCTGAACCAAAAAAGGGCTGATATAGAACGAAACCCGAATGGGAGAAACGGGAAAGTGGCTAGAGGTGGAGGAGCTGAAGCCACTCGAGAACACAGGGGAAATTTCTTTTCGTTTGGGTGGATTGAGCTACGATGAAGCTTGGTGGGAACGGGTCGAAGTGCAGCAGAAAGGTAAACTCGGTCGGAGTGAGCAAACGTGAGGGAAAAAAAAGTTGGGGGGAATTTTAAGTGAAATAGGATGTTTGGCGCGGTCATGAGCTGTAGTGGCGAACGATACAGCGCTGCAAAAACATTTCCCTAACTCGGACGACAAAAATCGTTGCAATAACACTAAAAACTGTTGCAATTCTAGGCAATAAACTGGTATTTTTTTTACAGCAATCATTTTCGTTGCAATAAAGATAAAATCGTTGTAAATAGTCTTTAAAGAAATTTACTGTTTTAAAACTCTGCAGCGTATCAAAATCGCTGCTGTTAACAGACTATTACAGCAATTTTATTTTCAACAAATTTAAAATCACTGCAAAAGGCCCTAAATCTTGTAGTGTGATGTGGTTCTTTTAGTTTTTCTAGTTTTTGTGATGATCTTGTTGTGAAATTTTTTGATGGATTTCTGAAATGAAAACCGATGGGAACACCGCTGAATCGATGGTAAATAGCCTAAACTATTGTAACCAATTTTATCCCCCTTAATCAGCCAATTTCAATTAGTATCACCTCCTGAAAAACATATTGATACAGTTTCAATTTTGGATTGAAATTACATCATTAGCATCGATTTTCACCGCTATTCAGTATGGAGTTGTGGTACTTTCATCATATCATAAAATATAGGTCAACCATGTTAAGTACAAAAGTTTTTTTTTTTTTTTTTTTTTTGCGAGGCAAATTTACCCTTGCATTGGGCAGAGAAATTTCATATTGGACCAAAAATGCCTTAAGGGTTACGTGTTAAGAAATCTAAAAACCAAAACTTTTGAAAACACATTATCCTATTGGAGTAAATATAAAAGTTTACTTATATATATAAAGGAAAGTTGAAATTGGAACTGAAGTGATTTACTGATAAAATGGGGGTACAACATCATCCGTATTTTGGGAGTATCTAATATAGTAATATTGCAGCTTGGATCTTTATTCATGTCGGATCACTTGGAGAAGCTAGAGATCCAAATTTGTTTTTGTTAGGTTCTCAAATTTGAGAGTTAAAAGAAGTATTTTCAAGATCGATGCTTAAAGGGCACATAAATATATTCTCCACCATAAGTGGGTGAACCTGATTGTCTCGATCGATCGATATTCTTTTACGTTACACAACTAAATTTTAGACATCTCTAATACCGTCCGATTATATTCCTTAATTTAGACATCAAAAATCATCTTAATTGGAGCTCAGATTCGAACATGCCCTTATTATATTAACAACTTGCTGTACGTAAAACTAGCATCCAATGTCACCTATGTTGCTAATATATATAACGATGATTATATAAATGAGAAATGCATGTCAACCTTTTCAGCAGCAACATCTGTTATAGACAGCCATATATAGTTCATTTCCACCGCATGGAGCTACATGGAAAAATTATTTTTTTAATAATGGACTCCATATTTTTTTCAAAATGAGTACATGAGATTTGTACACTCCAAAACTGTAAATATTATTTTTTTATTTTTTTTCTTTTATAGTTTTAGTAGCCAATCATGCCCGGCCATATGGTGGAAATGAACTATATATAAGGCTGTCCCCCATCAAAATATATGTAGTACCAGTACTAAAGGTTTTTTCAAGTGTACGTTATGTGAACTGCAACTCTGCCCATTCCATGAGCATGTGATCAAGTTTAGGGCATGGGATGGACATAATATATGTAAATCTCCTTTCCAAAGATGAGAGAGAGAGAGAGAGAGAGAGAGAGAGAGCCACACACACACACGATAATGATATATATATATATATGATCTACTTTGGCTGGGTAGGGTTAATGAAAGCTTGCTATGAATCTATAATGAAGCTCATGTGCTTTCTTCTACCGTTTGCATCACAAACTAAAAGATGTAGTTTTGAATTGTACAAATGACTCCGTAAAGCGACACAATCCATTGTTGGGATGATAAAGTAAGTGAAAATGTAAGCAAAATCAACTTTTTCTTGGACTATGTAGGTATATGATTTCCTGATGATTGACACCTGGCTAACTTCATTGTTGGAGGGATAAAAATTTGAACTAATTAATCTATAGCTTAGCCTGATCTTGAACTTGGTGTAGTACTCTCCTTAATTCAAGGGCCTCATTAGGGTTCCGCAGCCAGATATCGAATCTTATTGGTTTAAGGAATCACTTAACGTGGGCGTAGCCAATAGGAATTGGCTGGTGTGTTTAAAGTTATGATTATATTAATGGTGCATTAATTAGCGGCCGCCTAACCACTAACGAATGAAAAATAAAAAAATAAAGCACTAGAGCTTATTATTAAAGTGATTTTAGAACCAATTTGCACATATAGAATAATAATAATATGTGCCTTTTTCATAAGCTACTCCATTTTTGGCCAGACAAGAACTCGCACACCTATAGCTTTGCGTTACAGATTGTTTGCCATTGTGCGATAAAAGCGTGGGAAGACCCCCCTCGATTGGCGAACAGTACTACTGACTCTAGACCTCCATATATATATGTCAGTCAACTTTACAGTGGCACGTGCTTGCTATTGATGGTCGATGCTGATCATCCATCGTGTTTATAATGCCCGCTCTCTCTATATATTGAGAAAGAGAACTCTTAGAGACATACATTGATTATACAAAATAACTTTATAAATTAATATGATTTTACGGAATTTATTAGATTTACTTTATAATAAAATTAATTTTATAAATATGACGTATCACATCAAATCACATCTGTTTGTGAGTTTATTTTTGTGTAATTCCTTTATAATTAAAGTATTTTCTATTGATAAATGATATTTTTAATTTTTGAATGTGCAGTCATACTCCTTTTAAAATTAAGAGTGGATAAATATAGAATTTTTACGAAAAAAATTATGTTTTTAATGGTGGCTCTCAATTAATTTTTCGAATAAGTACGCGGTGACTATACTCCAAAACTGTATATGACATTAGTATTACGACTATATATTAGGGTACTCGTAATTAAATGTATTAATTTATCTTATATAAACAATATTATTAAGTTTCATTAATCTGATCATCGGTCTTAATTATATATGTTATCTTCAAGAAAGTAAACATATTATAAGAGAGACGCAAAATTTATCTTCCCAATGTTCTCTATTATCATCAGCAAGAGGAGCTGGTGCCGTACGTGAAAGTTACGAATTAGTAAGATGATCGTGGTTATCATAATGTAATTTGTGATCCGATCTCATTTGTTTGGCATGTGGAACTCTGAACTCTGAAGCGTTAAGGGCTAGATCACCAAACTCGCCACCATTAAACTTTTCAGATTTGACTTTTGTAGCTGAAAATAGATAAGTGTATTATCTTCATAGGCCGTTATAGAGTTTGAAATCTATCGAAATTTATTCAAACTATAATATGTCATTTTTCACATCTATCTAACTGCTTTCCGTTTTAGTTTCCATATTGTTAATTTAAAAAAAAAAAATTATCTCTCAGATATTTTTCTATAGATCAAGTTAAGTCTTATCTTTCTAAGAAGGGTAAGGTTGTGTCTCTGTTTAGGCAGAATGCTATCTCTTAAAAGTTTATCTGTAGAAAGTATCAACAATAGTAAAGACCAAACCAGTCACAAAAGGAAATAATATACTAGTAGAGCTACAAATGCATTATTTTAATTTACAATGTCATGTTTGTTATGGCAATAAAATAAAAACATTAATATATATATATGTATATGACCTTTAAATTAATTTGGATTTGGAAGACTTTGATTATTTCTTGCCTCTATATATATATATATATCTTTCCAACTCCAACCTCTTCCGGCCAATAGCTGGCACATGCATGGACTTCAAAACCCATTGTTAATGCTACCATCTGCAAAATTACCTGCAACATAATGCTATATATTATAATTTCTGCTGTTCGGTGAACACACCATATATGCATTAATTCATGCAAGAAAGAAAAAAGACCACAACACGTCCCTCCATTTATACGTTTAATCATATTCAAGAATTTGGAACAAGATGTTTCTGACGGAATCTTTATTTCTTTTCATCAATTTTCATCAAAAGATCTACTTTTCTTTGGTCATGAAAAAAGTCTTTAATAATTTGTCTCCGTAAAATTCCACCTTTTATGGCTCTTTAAAACTAAGTACATCCATGTCTCGTACACATGATGATCTACATATATATATATATATATATATGATCTGGCATATATATCCAGTCCCCCATGCATAAACTCGCTTGCATGATCGAGTTCCAAAGTTGAATCTAGGTTACCAGAAAATTAAGGCTGACATCCCACTACTACAACAAATACGATTCATACTTACAATGCTTACATTATCTGATCTGATACTGATTGAGAAGTCAGAAAAGATGAAACATCGTATTAGCTGCAAACACAGTTCCCATTGGCGAAAAACACATGCAGTACTTCAAAGATAATAAAGAAACTTTTGCCGCTAATAAATTTATTAATTAGCCATTTAATTATTATATATTCAGGGATAATGTAATTATATTCCCACGTGTCAGTACTGACTAATTATTAATACAATTAACAGATGCGGCCTGTAAAATACCTGAACATAGGATGAATACAATCTTATACTTTGTAAAGGATTAATTTCACTGCTGAAAGTAGTACATGATCAAGGCATTCATATATATTTGTTTAATGCCTCAAATCACTCCATTAATACACCCAATTAGCAGCAGTCTTATCTTCGTGACCCCCTAAATGATATTTTCTCTTATATCATGGCCGGACAAGAAGATGCAACACAAATCTCAACCATCATCTAAACGGTCATCCCTTCAATATTTCTAAAAGTGTTGCTTGGGCTCAAACAAGTAAGATTTCTAATCTAATCCTTTCATGAGTCTTACCCTGTTAATCTTGAAAGGTTGCAGGAACCCTAAAAATGAAGAAAACAGAAGGGATGGGGAGAGGGAAGATCGCAATTCAAAGGATCGATAATTCAACGAGCAGGAAAGTTACTTTTTCGAAGCGGAGGAAAGGGTTGATCAAAAAGGCAAAGGAGCTTGCAATCCTGTGTGATGCTGAAATTGGCCTTGTAATCTTCTCAAGCACTGGGAAACTATATGAGTTTGCAAGCACCAGGTCTGGCCGCAATTTTTCACTAAAAACGTTAATTTGTTCGTTTGTTATAGTTTGTCTCGCATGATTTTAACAAAAATTTTATGCATAACAGAACATCTTCTGCACACAGCTTAATTATATTTTGCAATGATAAAATTCTTATTTATTTATTTATTTATTCTCTTGAAATTGTGCGTTTTACTACAATTTTCTATCTTCCAAGAATTTGACACGTCCTAATATCCTTCAAATATATGTATACATGTTATTCAAATTAATAATATTATTCCTTTAGGCTTTAAGTGCCTGTTGTATATAACTGCATGGCAGTAAGTAGCTAGACTAGCTAGGAATCTTGGCAGCTTGGTGTGCGGATGGTCCCTATAAGGAATTGCGTGCACTGCATAGTACTCTTGACTCTATTGTATGCCTTGGTCGAGTAAAAACTGACGTACTCGCACTACAAGAAAAATGGACAATTGTGATCAATTTATAACAACGAAAAGATTATTAGCAACTAAAATAGGAGGAAGCCGAGGTTTTAACACTACAACAGAAATCACTTTTTCCCGAGAACAATTTGGTCCCAATTACTCCCATTTCCTGCCAGAATAATGTATTTCTGGCATATTCAGGTCCTAGCACGGTCACCAGAAATAACTGGCCCAAGATGCTATTACTTCTTGCGAGACTTTGCAATGTCCGAAATTATGACTATTTCTGGCATCACCGAATCGTCAGAAAAGATGACTTTCTCCCAGCAATTTAACACCAGAAATATTATATTCTGATGTGTTAGTATATTGGAAACTAGTATTTCCAAGGAGTGTAACCAGCCGGAAATAGAAGTTTCCTACGACATGTAGGCCATCTCAGATAAGTTATTCTGGTAATTTTGTCTTCTCGGAATAGTAATTCCCGCATTATAAAGTTACCGGAAATAGCAATTTTCCGTGTTATTCGTCACACAAGATGATCATTTGGGACAAAATAATTGCTCGGAAATATGATATACCTATATATGTACTGGTAAGAAAAGCTGATAAATAGTAATGAAAGTGACTATTTCCGGCATAGTATTGGTTTGCCAGAATAACTCAATTTGGACATAAATTGAGCTTCACAGCTTTTGGTTAATACCTAAAGAATCCATTTGTCCCAAACAAATGCTACACTGGCATTTGTATATTGTCCCAAATTAGGGATCCTACCATTTCTATTTATCGTTTTCTGGAGTCGATAAATAATAGGGGTAAAGGTATTATTATTATTATTATTATTATTATTATTATTATTATTACCTATTTATTTATTTAATTTTGCAACATTCTTATTTGTTGTAAGATTAATGTTGATCGAATTTATGTATTTAGAATTCATCTGTAGTGATTTCTTACATTGTTGAGAAATCAGCTAGACATCAATTCAAAATAATACATGTATATTTCAGAGGTACTCAGTTTGAAATCACTATGTCGTCGGGCCTGAGATTCAGCCACCCTTATATATTCAATAACCAGTTTGCATTAATGCTAGTCGATCGGTAACTTGCCCAGACAATAAAATACCTGAACGTGAATGCCCAAAACCAAGTTCCATGGTCTATTGGGATAAGAAACCTTCTTATATATTGAATATATAAGAAAAGCATATGGTCTATTGGGATTTAGCATGTCACCAGCATTAATTTTTTTACAAAATATCTGAATATCGGTTAAAGCCATAGATACACAAAAGAAACTGCATGTTGTTTATCCAACCACACTTGTGCAAACCATATAATGCATACAAGGACCATGTGCTTCATTCCCAATCTTTGCTGGAGCATTCTTCTTTTGCTGCATGCATGGAGCTTCATAACTCACCCTTGCCATCTTGTGTTTGAACATAGTAGATCTGCAAATGTCACATAGAAGCTTGTAAAAACAGATGTAATTCTAAATCCATTGGTCAAATGCAATTTTTCAGAATACATGTATATAATATAATATCACATTATCAACAATAAAAGTAATTCCTATTACCTGGGGACATCCCAACTTATATTATATCCCAATATTACACTGCTCTTAGACTGCTCTTACAGTCTTGCCTAGATTAGTGTGAAAGTAGCCTATTTTTTGTCTTTGCATCTTATCTAGCACTGAAGATATAAACAGATTGAGTATTGCATATTCATCCTTCAGAATTTGGTGAGTTACATAGGTTATCTAGATGTGTACCAACCCAACAGCAATATTCTTGTATCCTCTTATACAAAAATTCACTTATTGTTTACATGACTTCACCTAGACTATCAATGTTAGAAGATTAACTACAATATTCTTTGTTTGAAACACATATTCCTTATATGTCTTAACCTGACACCACATAGTTACATAGTCAAGCAAGTCTCTTTACATACAGCAGTGACATTCCCCATCATTCTATGATTGTTGAAAATTATCTCTACTATCAATTTCCAACTACTGCAATAGTATTCCTAACTACAAGTGAACCAGGAAGATATAGTAATCTGGATGTATTAATAACATTTACAATCTCAGCACAGACCATGCAAGTAACACACCAGTGCTTACCACATTTATTGGCCGCCTAATGCATTAAGTAATAACCAGCATGCAATGAAATATAAATAACACATACCTGTTCCCTGCTCTAAAGGCCATGGGCTGGCATCTTTGACACTTCTCTTTAGGGAAAATAAACAAAAGTATGTATCCATCACTACTGGTACACAAAAATGTCCATACATCTTCATTACCACTCCAAAACCACCAACTCATAAAATATCATTCAAAAGGATGCTCAACAAAAGGATGCTTCATGCATTTTCTATGCTACTCCAGCAAAGGTTCAAAATACCATCAAAAAATTCAACAAAAGTGTTGTGAAGGGGAGGATGCCTACGCATCTCCTGGAGTCTCCCGTTGAGACTCCCTTTGGGACTCTAATTCTGTAACACGTTCATTAAGCCTGTCACACTCTAAAAAACAAGCATTCATCTTTTCCAAATCATTCATAAATGTCTCAAATTTCTTCTTGAACAACTCTGCCTCAGCCTTGTTCTTCTCATTCTCTGCCTTGTTCTTCTCATTCTCCTCCCTAAGACGTTCAAACTCCCTATTGGATAGCAAGGATTGAGATGGTTCAGGTATAACTAAGTGTCCTAAACCTCTAGCATAGCCCGATCGGGAACCCAACACCTCCTTAAACACTGCATTGGCATTCTCATCATTGTTATCTTCTGGTTCCATCTCATTCATCCGCTCAAGCATCATATTCTACATTAGACACAAATCAGAAATCCATGTTTGAGAACTAACCAATTACTGTCCTGACAAATTTCTATAAAACTGTCAAACTATATCATTATTATATATAGCCATTATAACTCACGTAGTTGTGCTCAGCAGCTTCAGTAATAAATCTACCCTTCTTTGTAGACCAATGCACCTCCCGATAGAAAGCAACATGATTTGGAGCTTGTTCCCGCTTCATGATTTTAACATCAGTTTAATAAGTAAAATATTCATAATGGAAACAGGAAGAAAAACACTATATGACTTTGTTAATTAAATGTATAACTTCACCTTTTCCTCCATTAGCCTAACAAATGACTTCCTGCCACCCGTGTGATTTATCCTTTGATTTTTCCTATTACTTTTGTTCCGCCTTGATAGGTTCTATCATTGACACAATGTAATTAATCCCAACGTCCAGGTACAAGAATTATTAGAAACGATTCAAATAAAGTGTAAAGACTGAGAGTACAGTTATCTTACCTGAAATTCCTCACTCCCCCATCTCTCACATAAAGCTTCCCACACAGCTTTGTCCACCATCTTTGTCCCTCCAGAAAGGGCTGCCTCATGTGTTTCATACTCTTGGTATTTGCAGTGTAATAGGTAGTGAAAATCATTATATTTCTGAGCAAGTGCCATTGCCACTGTCTCTCGATGGTTGCTTTTAGACCAATCCAATTCAAAATCAGCCTAGATGTATCAACTAGTTAGTGTCACTGAAAAATGCCAAATTAAAAAATTATGTCAGTATTTGCTGTAATCATATGCCAATGGTTTTACCCTGACACGATCTGTTAGCTCTTCCTTGTTCAGTTTATCAACACGAGTCCAGCTTGCATGACGCATGTCGGCATACAACTTCACAATCCATGTCACGCGTGTTGAAAAAATCGTTGCATTTTCACATGATACTCCTCTTTGCCCATCCTTAATCTCCACCGCCACTTTCCCAAACTTCCGAATGCGATCAAATTGGGAACACCTTGCTGGTCCTCTTCCACGCTTCCGAGTGGGAGGAGCTTGCACAATGAAAGCAGAATTTGTTATTTATCACCTTATTACCACTTGCAAATGGACAATGTACCAACCATATTTAATACATAGTTGGTACAATTCTGAAACTTGTGTATTAATGGGGCTTATATACCTTCAACTAGCGTGTTAGCAACTTCAGCCTCATTCACAGGATTTGTGTCCTCCTCTGGTGCGACACTTGGGCCTTGAGTGGATGCCTCTGAAAATGAAACAGACTCGTCCCTTAGAATGCGTGCTCGAGTTTGTGCCCCTTGGCCTCTACCATGTACTGATGTGCGATTGCCACCACGTCCATTACATGCATTCCTTGTTCCTCTCATTTTAGCTACATCATATAATAGTCTTTGTTAATATCAGCTTTTCATCCATATCTAAAATGAAAGGCCAGATTGTATATTTCCATAAATTCCCTGAATCCCATATCTGGTATTAATACAACCATCTGCCAGGACTAAAGTTATGCTATATATATAACAGATATGGACACTACAGATGAGCATATACATAAAACTAGAAGAAGCTATACACACTACATATGTTTGTTATAAACACTTACACTGTGAAAAACAGAAAATCCCAGTGACCTTTTCTCTTAAAATATCATCACACACATGTATTTTATGCCATTGCAATCTATTCTCAGCAACTTGCCTTCAAATGCCTCGTATTTCAAAAGCACCCCTATTCTTGAGATATTGATGGTGATAGGGACCAGACTTAGAAGGGGTGTCACACCATCGAATATTTGCACATTTCTAGATAATACAAACTTAGTCTTTTACAAATACATATTAGAACCTACTGGAACAAGTTATAATACTCATAAATCTATATCCTTTGACCCACCCAGCATATTTGGCAATTCCTGATACATATGTAAAGTTACTTGTAGCTGAGGGAAATAACAAATGCCAGTGTAAAAACTATTCTATTATCGCACCATTGACAACAGATTTCTCAGGTTATTGAACCCCATCATATTCAGGCACAAATACAACCTCTGTTCTTTATTTTTTTTTTTAACTTTCAAAGCTTAAGAAGTAGAGGTAGTCAGTTTATAGAAACAACTGAATGAACAGTTTGCATGTAAAGAGTAAAAGGTAAGGAGGACTCACACAGGGCAATTCGCAGTGGGAAGGCTTTGAACAACTGAATAGCTGGGGTCGGTTACTGCTGCTATGTAGCTTGTTGAGTTTCCCAGAGGACAGAAACTCGCATAGCCAAACTTCTCAATATGCCTCAGCTTCCCATTTGGTAATGGGCATTAGAGGGTAGCTTATATATCTCAATGAAACCCAGGAACGTAACCATGATTTACATAAAGCAACTTAACTCAGGATGTTAACCAGAAGTATACCAAACTCAACCACTTTCTGACTTCACTCCTTGGAAAAGGTGCCCAAAATTTTAGATTTCCCACGTATTGCAGGGTGCTTACCGCGCAATCACTTGCCTACAATCCATGGCTCTTATACTTTTTTTTTATTTATTCCCATCGTGTATAGAGATTGCTGCTCGTGATAAAGTCACGTATGCTTTCAACATTTGGGGCTCATATCTTAGTCATTAGCCGTGTGCAATGCCTATGGGTTTGATTTCCCCAATTTATTATTACTTTAGTCTAATAACCACATGAATCTCCACTAACCAATTCATACCAAATAATTAATTGTGCTTTTAGCTAGTCAGTTCTTTTAGAATTTCCAATTTAAATTGAGACGATATATATAGTCCCCTACAAAAGATAGTGCTACTGTGCATTGTTTACATTGCCTCAAATGTTCCTTCCAAATCGTACCGTGACATCTAGAATGAATGAATTTCCTGTAAATTCATTCCTCTTGCTCTCTCAATCACCAACAGTTCACTGAAGTTGCCAACTAAACTTCGCTTGTAGTAGCCAAACTTCAGTAGCCAATAAATTATCTCCTAATATAGAACCAGTAAAATATTTAACACTATAACAACAAGTACAATGTATAACCAGTAAATATATCACAAATACACTGTGATATATGCAAATCCCAGCCTTATAAGGTAAGTATGGAAGAGCTCCACCGCCACACAATTGAAGCTATATATAATAGCTTCTACTAACAGGAAATAAAAATACATATGAGAGTAAATTAGGCCTTGCATGGCTGCAAATCACTCCTCCATGACAGGTAGCCATGCTGCATTTTATATTCATACAAATTTACATCAATCCAAGTCATATATATATATATATATATATATATAGTACGCATCATTCATACTATGCATTGTGGACGTTTACTAACTAAAAACAGCAATCCATAGAAATACTCCTATATATATTTTGTTCCATACAACAATTCATAAAATTTAACATTTCTCAGGTTATTGAAGTACTCCAACAGCAATCCATTGGTATTGAATATTCATAGCTTCTTAGATAGCAAATGATAAAGTGAAGTCGTCTTACCATGTCTGAAACTTCAGTTGTCATTAAATACAACAGCAACAACAGAGCATATCCCTATTTTGGTCAATAATCAGGATGGGTTTTTGGTCTTAATTAAAACCTATTTATACATGCTTAAAACATGGATCAAAACCTGAGAGCATGCAGTAATGCTGTTATGTACTGAAGAGTTTAGCTATGTTAGAACCTACTTGTTCATATAATCATAAATACTTGTTCTACCCCTACATTTCGCTCATAACCAGTAATTACCTACTGATCAGTACAAATTACTATAATAAATCGAGTTCAAAAGTAACTCTACATCACCACATTAGTAAATATATAGGGAAATTCACAAGTACATGCAATTATGCCAAACATTATTCAAAATCTGTTTCAGAATTCGATTGGGAGTCGTCCTCATTCTCAGACTCATAATGGTCAGTATTGGGATGATCGCCATAGTCGTCACCATCCACATCATCTTCAATAAAAGTTTGGTCGGCATTGTCGGGAGTAGAACGAGGTAGCGTAGTTGCCTCATTAACAATAATTACTTCTTCATCCTCCCGATGCAATGTGTTTCCCAAGCCAGTATCACTTTCATTGATCGGAAAATCTTCAGTACTAGCTTCTTCCTCTTGAAATGCATCACCTTCAGAGGAGTCCTCACCATCATCCAATGCAGTTTGGACGGGTGGAATGTCATAGACATTCCTATTGGTTATCTTTTGTACCACTTGCCAATTCCCCACCATACTATCATCTTTTAAATAAAATACTTGTGAGCACTGAGATGCAAGGGCGAAAGGCTCATCCTGATACCACTTTCTTGATGTATTCACACTTGTAAGGTGGTCCCCTACACGTATGCCGCGTCTATGATCACCAACGTCCCACCAGTCACATTTAAACAAGTACACAAGATGCCACCCCATGTAGCGTAATTCAAGGATCTCTTTCAACACACCATAGAAATCAACCGGCATCGACTTATGTACCCCAGCAACAACCACCCCACTATTTTGGCTGCGTCGATGTTGTTCACGGTCTTTTGTGTGAAACCGAATTCCATTCATGATGCATCCACTATATGATCCCACCCAAGGATCTGGTCCGCAAGCAAGAGCATAAAGTTCATCTGTAACTTCATCTGGATTCAAGATACGCAATTCTCGAATCTATTAACAACCATAGAGGCAATAGGTTAATAAAATACCACTCTGCAATAACTTACATCTATATTTATTGAGCGGAAATGTATCTATGTTCAAGCAACATATATTCATAACTTACATGGTTCTTGAACCATTTCCCAAATTCGGTCTGGTGCCTACGATCAACATTGCTGGGGTCCTCTTCTTTAATCTTGTTATAGTGCTGACTACGAACATTGAAAATTTGGATAGAGTTAGTTTACAATGTGTTTCAAAAGATAAATACAACAGATTATCTGGTTGAAAGTTCTCGTGCCATACTTACTCTAGGTAATGCTGTATCTCAGGACAATTGTTAAGTACATACCACTCAGCTTTTGCTAATAGCTGATCATCCAATCTATCAGTGGAGGACGAACCCATTGGTCTCACCTTTTGAAAAAATACACTCATACTACCCGGTGTATGGTCTGGACCGACATCCACATTTCGCTCTTCCCTAGTAAAAGTCGTCTCAATGTCATGGAGATACATCGAACAAAATGTAAGGCACTCAACATGAATATAGGCCTCGGCAATTGAGCCTTCAGGTCTTGCCATATTTTTTACATAACGCTTGAACTTCCCTAGATACCGTTCAAAAGGATACATCCACCTATACTGGACAGGTCCCGCAAGCAATGCCTCTTGTGGCAAGTGAATAGCAAGATGCACCATTATATCGAAGAATGCAGGTGGGAATATCATTTCCAACTTGCAAAGAATAAGAGAGATATCAGTTTGTAGGCGGTGCAGAACATCAATGTTTAATGCTCGTGCACACAATTTCTTGAAGAATGAACTTAACTCAGTCAAAGCTTGCCGTACATCACTGGTTAAGTAGCCACTAATCACCACTGGCAGTAATCGTTGCATTAAATATGAGAATCATGACTTTTCATGCCTAAGATCTTTGATTCACGTACATTAACACATCGGGCGATGTTCGCGGCAAAACCATCAGGGAACTTAACACTTGCTAACCACTCGCAGAAAGATCTCTTCTCTTTTTTATTTAGCATGTAACACGCCAGTCTCATTGAACAACTATCGCCCTCTTGCTGTAAGTGTAATTCTTTCCGTATGCCTAGGTTGGCCAAATCCCGACGGGCATTGGCTGTGTCCTTGCTTTTTCCCTCGATATCCATCAAAGTTCCTAATACGCTATCGCATATGTTCTTCTCAATATGCATGACATCTAGGTTATGTCTCAATTCCAAGGATTTCCAATAAGGCAACTCAAAGAATACACTTTTTTTGGTCCAATTCAACTCATTGGCTGTGCGTTTCCTCTTTTTTGATAACTTACCAAACTGTACATCTTGCAATTCTCTCAATTGTTCCAAGATAGCCTCTCCCGACAAATGTATAGGTGCTGGGCGATGGTTAGTACTACCATTAAATTCAGCTTTTTTAGATCTCCACCTGTGCCCTGGCAACAACCACCGCCGATGACCCATGTAGCAGTGCTTTCGCCCATGGACCAGCCACAATGAATCCGTACTACCATTACACGTAGGACATGCCAATTTCCCCTTTGTGCTCCACCCAGAAAGATTAGCATACGCTGGGAAGTCATTAATGGTCCAAAGTAATGCTGCATGTAATCGAAACGATTGATCTGCAAATGCATCGTATGTATTGACACCCACTTCCCATAGAAACTTCAGTTCTTCAATTAAAGGGCGTAGATACACGTCGATATCGTTGCCTGGTGCTTTTGGGCCAGGAATTAGCAACGAAAGCATGAGGTATGGATCTTTCATGCATAACCAAGGGGGCAAGTTATATGCTACAAGAATCACTGGCCATATACTGTAGGGTTTAGCTATATTGTTAAATGGATTAAACCCATCACTCGCTAACCCAATTCTCACATTACGAGGATCTGAAGCAAACTGAGGGTACTGCACGTCAAAATCTTTCCATACCTTCGAATCTGCAGGGTGCCTCATCACATTATAATCGTTGACGCGTTCAGTAGAATGCCATCTCATTGCCCCGGCAGTCTTATTAGAAACAAATAGTCTTTGCAGCCTTGGGACCAACGGGAAATGTCTGAGCACTTTGTGTGGAATTTTCTTTTGCTTAGTACTACTTAACACCCATCTCGGAGTGTTGCATTTTGGGCACTTCTCTTTATCAGAATGTTCCTTCCAAAATAAGACACAATCATTCAAACAAGCATCTATCTTTGTGTAATTAAACCCCAGGCCACGTTCCAATCGGCATGCATCATTGTATGAGTCAGGGAGAAGAGCGTCAGGAAATGCAGATTTCAGGAGCTTGATGACCATGTTAAAGGATTTAACACTCCAACCACCAACAGTCTTTATATGAAGCAACTTTACGATAAAAGAAAGCTTTGAAAACGATGAGCATGATGGATAAAGTGGACTCCGTGCATCTTCTAACAATTCTGAAAACGTTGCTGAAGAACCACCAGGTGTGACACCATCAATACCAGGTATATGCGAACCTCCGGACTGATCCATAGAAGCTCCAGCCTGAATGTCATCCAGCAGCTCATCCATATCATCAATATAGGCATCATTGCCGCTGGCATCATCACCTTCTTCTGAAGAATTAACATCCAACACTTCCTCTTCACCGTGAAAAATCCAATCCTTATAAGAAGGATCAATCCCTATAATAAATAAATGCTCCTCGACTGTGGTTATTGGCTGGAAGAGCATGTTACGACATCTACGGCACGGACACCTAATGTCAATGCCCCCTTGTGCATGCTCCTTAGCCATATTCATGAAATGGCTAACCCCCATTGCATACTCATTAGACATAAATCTATCTTCAATACTCATCCACGCCTTGTCCATCTAAACATGAGGTCAGAAAAGATAGTGTGAAAGCTAAGCAGTGTATATTGGTAATAGAAATCCAGTAATCAGGAAAATGATAATTAAACCAATAGGATGCATTTATAGAGAAGCTGTGTGACATATACACAGCTGTGCAGGGTACACACATTCCGAGAGAGAGAGAGAGAGAGAGAGAGAGAGAGAGAGAGAGAGAGAGAGAGAGAGAAGTGGTAGGACCTCAATGGTAACATGCATTTGAGGTCTTACGAGTCCTTCAGTACATTACTGAAGAAGCATAAGGAATTGGGAACATGTTGTCACATTGAAAATAGTTTGAAAAACGAACAGGGGATTGGGTGACAAATACCATATGTTAACCTATTCCAGTTAACACATTACTAGTGTATTCCTCCCATTGAGAAGCTCTAATTCTCAGCCTGTTAGGAAATGTTATTCTGTTGGAGTAGAGCTGAAGATATATCTTGAGGATAATTCTCATAACCTACTGAATAGTCTGTGCATAACTAAGGAAAAAATGTTATACTTATCTATAATAACAGAAAAGGGACTAGGTTCTAAGTGGCCAAACCGATAATATTCTAGCTACGAAATGTCCAAACCTACTAAGCATAAGTCCCTACCTCCCGAAAATTAAGGACCATAATATAATATATATCAGGGAGTCTCATGTGGTACTCCGGTGAACCAAGGAAAGTGGTCAATTTTCTGACAGTGTTGAATATGCTTGAGTAGGTGAAGATTGAGTAGGTCACGTAGTTGATGCCCAATAAACTTGTGAAGCTATGATTCATAAACTGTAGTCATCAAGGAACCCTTTAATACAAATCCTTATTCTCACGTGATTTGGTTAATGGGTACAAACCAAAGTAGACTTAAAATAGCAATAAAAGTAAGTAGGGGAAAGCCAACATTTAACAAATTCATTCAACTAAACTGCCTACATGCAAGAAAACAATAGATACACAGGGCAAAATTGTTAAAACTCTAAAAATTCCAGGCAAATCCCAACCCAACATAATATCTGGATGTATTAAATCCCCACAGTCCATCAAGGTTCATCTACTTTAGTCTAATATTTCTATTAATGTATTAATATCTTAAACTGTAAGTGCATAATCATATAGTTATACAATAATAGGTTATTGTAGTATCTGATCCAGAGTGGGCTAAATGAAATATTTTGTCAAATCTATAGGGCTTAAGTCCAACCTGCCACACTTAGGGAAATTCAGCAACCCAAAGATGTTTAAAGTTCCCATTTGACCAAAACCTCTAAAACACAATAGTTCGCATAACAAATAAACCAGCAGTATGTAATTGACAAAACACATGCACCTAGCTTTTTGAAGAGTAACTTCATATTCAAACACTTAGTATAGATAAGTATATATATATGAAGTAGGGGTATCTACAGTTGTCCTCAAATTTAGTAGAGTTCCAAAACATAATAGAAAATAATTTCAATTGAGCATGAAACCGAACCATGTCTACCAACAAGTTCAGCAAATCCAAAGCAGAAGCAATAAATTTTTAATCCAAAAGCGATGCATCAAGAGATTTTCGTGTACTATCTCTAAAGGAATTAAAACAGAATTTAGATATGGAATTAAGGTTTCACCTTCTGATTCTTTAGGACTGACCTTGGAGCTTTTTAACCAACAGAGGTGTTGTGGCCTGCTCGTTGGAATGATGACATGAGATAAATGTATTCTATATACACATATCAGTCCAGGTTAAATCTCTAAAAAAACACGCAACTAAATATTTAAAACAGTTATATATGAGAAACTCAATTCCTCATTGTTGGAATCATAGCACGAATGAGGAATACTTGCAAGCAGATTAATAGATCAGAGGTACTCATGACAAATGCGTTGAAGGGTACTAATCACATACCAACCTATAACTATCGGGTACCAAAGGCAAAACAAAGTCAATTAAATACAGCCTAGCAAGATGTGGGTGTAGTTGTACACATGAATGAAAGCATATCTCAAACCACAAATGAAAACATTGCACTCAAAGGTTATAATGATGATGTGAATGGAGCATGAAAAAACTCAAATTTTCTCATAATTTATATATCCCCAATTACAAAGTGATCGGAAATCTCAGAAATTTTTTCCAATGATGGTTCAGACTCTGTTTTTCATTTGGGGACAGTAAATGAAAATTTGGCATCAACAATGGATTCCGGGAAAACTGATCTTACAGAAAAGTAGCAATGTTCACCAGGCAAATCTAGGCAAATTTAACACGAAATTGGAAGAGGAACAGGGGAGACGAACTCACATAACAAGAAATTGTTACCTAGATTTGCCCCAGAAGCCGAGTCATGGACAGTCTATTGAATGATTTTCGGGCATAGGTTTTGCTTAATGCCCTCCACTACGTCCTCACTAGTGAGACTCAGCAACTGGATGAGAGGCCGGGAACATCTGGTTTGGCCTCAGGTGGTTCGATTTTTTCCATCGAATAAGGGGGCTTGAGTGGGGCAACTGGATCCAGATGTCGATAGAAATCGATCCGGGAGGAGTTCTCGGATGGAAGGATTTATGGACAAAATAGATGGTTGCCGTGAGTAGCCGGCGGTGAAGTTGGTGGTGGCCGGACGATAGGCTAGGGCATATTCAAGTTTGCTGGACTTTGGCCTTCGCGGGAGTGAAAAGCTTTCCGCGGGAGATAAAAGGCAGAGGAGAGAGAGTAGACAAAAAGGCATGAACTGATTCTGTGGCAGAGGTTTTTCGCCGCGGAAAACCCAATTCTCGCCGCAATAACACATTACTAATATTATTTATTGAGACAGTTTAAAAAATGCCAGAATTATTTGCATATTCTGATACATTGTTGACATGCCAGAAATGGGATGTCAGTAGAGGTAAAACACTACTATTTCCGGCATAATATTTGTCATTGGAAAAAAATTTGGCTGGAAAAGCCACATTCTGTTGTAGTGTAATTAGGATGTCAACTTCGAGAATAGGCCAGAGAATCAAAAACTGAATAAAGGGACTATATATATATATATATATATATTGCTTTGGAGTGTCTTCAGTTCTCCTCTTGTAAATATATTTTCTCAAAGATAACTTGTAATTAATTAGATAGCTAGCTAGGGTCCTTTTAGAAATAGGTCAAATGAAGATCAGATCATACTGATCAAAAGAAGAATCACACGCAAGCAATTACATCTACATGCCCATGAGTACTACTAGAACCCCAATCATGTTTTGTAGGTCAAGGGATTAAAAACTTGGCCAACTACTATGTGACCACTACTATGTGACCAGAGTACAATTCCCTTTTACCGGTCAAAGGCGACCTCAGGGAAAGGTTAATCAATCTCCACCTTAATTTCTTGATCATATTTTTATAATCATGAGATCACCAGTATTTATAAGTTTCTAAGTATACAAAACAATACCTAACATCGAAGATATTGTAGTTTAGGACTCCACTTGTCTCCCCAGTCCCCTCATGATGAACTATTACCTCATTACAATTTACGTACCTTCCTAATTAAATTTTTACCAAATCGATCGGTCCGGCCACAAAGCTAGCCCTAAATATTGTAACTCACTTCTATATAACTTTGATCATGTGCTACAACTTACTCTCACAAAGTAAGTGACAATTGGATGATAGTTAGTCTGCAGGAAATGATAGTTAGTGTGCATGAATTACCCCTTTAATTTAAGGGATCGAAAAATTATGGAATCAATTAATTTATTGACTTTTTTTCATCGTTTGGTAAGCAAAACTATCACTAATTAGAGCTGTCGATTCGATATTTGATGATGCATGCAATAAGATATACACACACACACATGACACGTGTTGGGGTGTGATTAATTTTCTATGTTCAATAAATTCTCTTGTATATTTTGCACATCATATATATATTGTCGTGGTTTATTGATAATTAGATCATAATCCCGATTTTTATTTTGGGTTGAGATTTTTAGAGGAGTAATACTGGGGAATGCATGGTAACAATTAAGAACATATATAAAATTACATGCATGCATGTGCATATTGAGAAACTAACAAAGAAATAACAAGCCATGATTGTAACCCCCCTCCCTCTCCATATAATAAAAGAGACCGAATTCTCAGGCATAGATATGGAAAATAAAAATAAAAACAAAAACGAACCATGACCGTAGGCAAAATATGACACTATTGCTTGAGTAGTACTGGTAGGTCAACTTAGATGCATGGTTTCAGATTTTCCTTCCTATTTTCTGATCTCTTATTGATCTATTAGTAAGATTAGTGTCGTATATAATATACCGAGAAACTACTAGCTAGCCGCATCTGCATGCAGCATTATAGTCAAAATTATAATTGGAGTTCCATAAAATTACTTAATTATATGACATTCTTTTGCATAATAAACATTCCAATTAATGAGACATGGTACTATATACGCATTGAACGTACATCTCGCAATCCACCCACCATTATATATAGGGTTTTCACAATCTAAGATACGATGTTATAATTTTCCAATTAAATCTTTGCATTGAGACTTGACACCATATATATGGCATTACAAAGGTCCTAACTTTGATACCATGCATTTTTCAATTTTCATATCTTATTAAGAAAGCTCTAATCAATTGACACCATATATTATTAATGGATCAGGTTCATAGGATAATTGGTTAATTCTACCACAACTCATACATGGTAGGGCTTTCACAGATCACCACTACTTCACTTCTGTACTAACGACGATGCCTTCACCATTTTGTTATTTCAACATTGGCTTCTCGAGTCAAGTCAATATTCTTTAGAGTAGGAGCTACCACGTGAGTCTTTCTTCTACTTTAGAATTAGATATATGTTGCAAAGCTATATTTGATCTATTAGTGCAAGGTAAACCCCATTGTTTTAGAAAACATAATCAAGACCTAGTCCACTACTGAATGGTTTCAATATTGACAAAGAACAAGTATAAAATTTAAAGAACTATTACATATATATTATAGAAAAAGTAAAATCCCATGATCTACAGGTTCTGTTAATGTTGGGAACTTTCTCTCTAATCAAGTCCATGATTAATCTTTGTATTCCTTTCATTGACATGACAATTTTGAATATGCAGCATGCTTTTATTCCAGTATGCAAAATTCCTTATCATCTATCTTTGAGCCTTGCTTTTGGACTCCTATTAATGTAGAAGAATACATATGAAGATGGCTGGTTTCATGATCTCATGTTTACACATAAATCAATCTAGTGATGAAAGATCAATTATTTCATCATAGAAAATGATATAGCTCTTCCTTTGTCAAAATATTATGGCTTTCTTTGATCAGTCAACACAATATAACTTTCATGTGAAAAATATGTAAAATCATGTTTGAAAACCATAATTCCGTGTGTGACAGACAATAATTAGTATGCATAAGTCAGATTAGGTTCCACCATTAACTATTTAACCTAATTTTCAATTGAGAATACAAGTGCTTAGCGAGTAGATTATAATCCACCGATCTCCTTGAATCTACACTGTCACAAGGATAATGGGTGGATTTCTTTTCCATTACATCAAGAATGCATGGATTTTTCTAAAAAACAAAAGGGAAAGTTGGCAGATGCTAGGCTGGTATATATATATCAGGTACAATAGGGGACGATGCTGATCTCCAGATACTTACATAGCTACTAACTTTAGAAAAACATCTCATAGTTTCCTATTAGAATCCAAGTTAGGGTTTCCTTAAAGAAAACTCTTTGATCTCTTGTTTTCTTCTCTCATCCTCTCAAGTGCACCACTATTGGAGATGCCCATGAGCCACCGTAGCATTGCCCACTTTGCTGCAAGTCATCATGACCTCCACTCACTATAGGTGTACTCTCTCTCTCTCTCTCTCTCTCTCTCTCTCTCTCTCTCTCTCTCTCTCTCTCTCTCTCTCTCTCAAAATGAGTGGTGACCAAAATATACACACACATTGGGGCAAATACCTATTGGTGTTTATTTCCTTAAGTAGGCAAGAAACTCCTGAAATCACCCATGTCTTGTGTTGGATATGAGTTTAGTTTAGTGTTAAAATCTGCCCTTAGGAAATGGCTCTCATCAATCGCAACAAATTACACGGACCAAACTATCAACTGTGAATTGGCCAACCATTTTGGGTTCTAGTATGATGCATCACTACATCACACACAATTGAACAAGCTATTTATGAATTTTCAATCAAAACTCTTCATTGAAACATCATATCTCATGTACTTAAGCACAATCAATCGCTTCTATGATCCAATCAATCTTGATCTAGGGTTTTCAGAATTTTTTATATTTCTTACTTTGAATTCCCATCCTTCCCATGACCATGAATAATCTAGTCGTACTAAATTTGACTTAAGGTCGCTTCCAACATGTCTTCCTCATATTCATTTACCACTTCTTCACCATACTTGTGACCCAAAATTCTCAATGTTTTGCCACAAGTTTTCTTAGTAAACCATACAAGATTGCACATGTTGTTGGTGTGTGTGTGTGTGTGTGTGTGTGTGTGTGTGTGTGTGTGTGCTTTTTTTCTTCTTTTTTTAGGTAATCAAGATATTGTATTCATAGAAATAGGCAAAGTCCAGGTGCATAAATAGTATACATGAAAAATACCTAGCTAGAGGTTACAATCGAAAGTTGAAGGTCATGGACACTAAGTCCATTACAAACTATGGCCCCCACCCATAAGAACAATGACTTAAGGAAGAAAAGTTTTAGTTCATCCATTGTTCTTTCTTGATCCTCGAAGTTTTTAGCATTTCTCTTCCTCCAAATACACCAACACACTCAAATAGGAACCATTCACCAAATGGCCGCTACCTATGAGTTACCATAAAGGCCTTTCCAACTTGCAAGGAAATCCAACAATCTAATAGGCATAACCTATGAAAATCCGATTCTCGTGAAAAAACTCATCCCACATGATCCTAGTCACATCACAATGTAATAATAGATAGTCTACTTATTCTCCATGCATATTACACATATAACACCAATCCAACACAACTACCCATCGTTTCCTCAGATTATCTATGGTAAGGATCTTGTCCAAGGATGATGTCCAAACAAAAAATGCCACTTTTGAATGAGCTTTCATCTGCCATATGTTCTTCCATGGGAACTTGGTCGTTCCATGGCTCGTCAGCACTTGATAAAATGATTTAACAATGAATTTACCTTTCTTGAAATGACTCCAGTGGATCTTATCTTCGATACTCCCTAGCATACTAATGGAATACAATGCTGCAAAGAACTCCGAAATAGTCACCAACTCCTAATATTGGGTTGCCCTAATGAAACCAATATTCTATTGAGGGGAGCCATTTGAAAAGGCCAAAAGATCGGCAATTGCAGCATCAATTTCTCTTACGATCTTAAAGATAGCAACGAAGGTGTCACGGAGGCAATGGTTACCACACCATTTGTCATAGCAAAATCTGACACGAGAACTATCACCCACCACGATATGTTCATGTCCTCAAAATGTCTCCCAATGTCTCCTTATATATTTCTACAACCCCACTCCATGAGTACCTTGTACTTCATTTGAGCACCATCCTCTCCAAACCTCTCCAAATTGTGAATTTATAACGGACTTCCATAGGGCCTCCCTTTCATGTTGGTATCTCTACAACCATTTACCCAAAATGGCTTGATTGAATTTAGTCAAGAGGCGAATCCCCAAACCGCTCCCAGAAATATTTTGAAAATATTTTACAATCTTGAAAATTATGATATGTTTATTGGGTTCTGAAAAATAAGAGAGAAGATTTTGAATTTTTTTAAATAACTTCGGTACTGGAGTTTGTGAAAGCAAATAGGTATCATTGAAAAGTTGTTTGAATATAACTTTTTAAAAGTATTTTTATTTTGGAGTTTGTAAAAATTGTATTATTTTATATTTGGATAATAATTGAATGAAAAGTTGAAATAGTTTTTTTAGATTTATTATGTTTGTTAATGAGCTTATGAGAAAATTTGAGAAATGTTGAAAATATTTCGAAAATAAAAAATCTATTTATCATCATTTTTATCATTATAATCTTAACATCCATTGATGTTACATTAAATGATAAGCCGACTAGTGAAACATAATAAATATTCTTCAATAATTTTATACCACAATATGGGATGATAGTAAATTAAAAAAGATTATGAGTAGCATTACTCTTTAGAAATACTTATATAGTTTCCAAACAAGGTTAGAGTTGCCAAACATGATAAAGTTGGATTATTCATATTCTAAAAGGCTGGTATTATATGAGTTGCATGGTTATAATTCTAGATAGCTGTAGGTTTAACAATATGTGATACTCCCCGTTAACCTAACATGAACACAACATGATAAAAATGAGTTTAGGTTTAGTCTTAATCGGTTCAGGTTTAAATGGGTTGACTCGTTAAAACATGATTGTTTGACGGGTCACTAACGGGTCAACCCGTTAAGAAAATTAAATTTACATTTTTATTCTTATACCTAAAAACTTAAAAACCCTACTCCCGCCACACTCTAACTCAGACTCCCTCACAATCTCACATTCATCATTAGATATACTGAGTCTCTCTCTTAATTCTCAGTTGAGTCAATTCTCACAAGTCATGACCACCTTCCACACTTCCCGCGGATTGTAATTTTAGTGGTTTTAATGTTTGGATTGTAATTTTAGACTAATGTAGTTAGTTTTATATTTTTGGAAAATATTGTGATTTTAAATTTTGTGAAATTATGTTTAATCAGATCAAATTGATTATTTGAGTCAATTCAACCCATTTATATAAGCAGGTCGAAACAGGTTATGCAATGTCGATATATTTTTAATTCATTCATAACGAGTGAAAACAAGTCGTGTCGTGTTAAGCCGTTATTTTAATGGGTCATATTAGGGTTTGTAAATCTAATCCGTTAAGCTTAACGGATCATGTTTGGGTTGAATCATATCGTATAATATACATGACTTGACAAGACACGAATACAACCCATTAACACAATTTGCCACTCCTAGAAAGTTGGTAACGCAAGTGCAATATGGTTGGATGGACTTATTAACGCCAAGTGCTTAACTTTCATTAAAAACAAATTAATGTCCATTCACAAAAACTTTGTTTTCTAGTTTTTGTTGGCATGATTTGTGCCTCATGTAGAAAACCTAATAATGATATCATTACACAGGTAACCTAATGGCCTCATGAAAACTTTTAACTATTAACTAAGCTAGCCATTATTGATACCCCGTAATTTAGCCGAAAACTTTGGCTTTTCATTGTAGATACATTGCATCAAGTGCTAGCTTTTGCTAACCTTATCTGATCGATAGACGTACAAACATTGTATTTAGGCAGATTCATCAGCCTTTGGATATAGTAGTCATGTTGCCATCCTCTCATTCACACTTCATGTGTATCAGCTTGTCTTAAGATTGGTGGTTTAGGATAGCTTTTGTTCCAATTCAAATATCCCGATCGAAAGATAATATTTTTCATAACAATTGGTATCAGAGCCAGGTTCGGGTCTGAGGGAAAACGATGGCTGGAGATAAAGTGAAGGTATCAGGGATCAATAAGTTTGATGGCAAAGATTTTGGATACTGGAAGATACAAATAGAGGACTACCTCTATGGGAAGAAACTCCATCTTCCACTATTGGAAAAGCGAATGGAAAAGATGGATGAGGCTGATTGAAACCTGTTGGATCGACAGGTTCTGGGAGTTATTCAATTAACCCTATTGAGATCCATTGCACACAACGTCATCAAGGAGAAGACGACTGCAGATCTCATGGCGGCTTTGTCAAGTATGTATGAAAAGTCGTCAGCGAATAACAAGGTATATTTGATGAAAAAGTTATTCAATTTGAATATAGCAAATGGTACGTCTGTTGTAGAACATCTGAATGATTTTAATACTATCACAAATCAATTGTCGTCTGTTGAAATTGAATTTGATGATAAGATATGTGCACTGATATTATTGGTTTTACTGCCAAATAGTTGGAAAGCCATAAGAATGGATGTCAGTAATTCTGCCAGTAAATCTAAGTTGAAATATGATAATATTTATGATTTGATTTTGACTGAGGAGGTGCGCAGGAAAGATTCAGGTGAGACCTCGGGTTCGAGTTCAGCCCTAAATGTTGATTCTCGAGGAAGATCACAAGACAGGAACTCAAACAGGGGAAGATCAAAATCAAAGCACAAGGGCAAGAGTAAGTCGAGGCCTAGTCAGCAGGCAACTTGCTGGAATTGTGGCAAAACTAACCACATAAAGAAGAACTACAAAAATCCTAAGAAGACCGAGAATGATAGTGCTAATGTGGTAACTGAAGAAGTACATGATGCACTATTGCTTGCAGTTCATAATCCAGTTGATGACTGGATACTAGATTCAAGGGCTTCCTTCCATACATCTTCTCACCGAGAGCTAATACTTAACTATGTTGCAGGTGATTTTGGGAAGGTGTATTTGGCTGATGGAGAGGCTTTGAACATAGTGGGGATGAGAGACATTGACATTGTACTCCCTAACAAGAACAAATGGACCTTGCAAAAGGTCAAACACATTCCTGAGTTGAAGAAGAACCTCATTTCTATTGGGTAGCTCGATGAATGTGGTCATTCAGTAGGGTTCTTATATAGCACCTGAAAGGTCACAAAAGGGGCATTGGTACTGGCTCGGGGTAAGAAAACCGGTACATTATATATGACTACTGGTTTGATTAACACGATTGCTACTACCATTGCAGAGAGCACAGCAGATTTGTGGCATTGTAGGCTTGGCCATATGAGTCAGAAATGTATGAAAGAACTTTTGTCTAGAGGTAAGCTACTAGAACTAAAGTCAGTTGATCTCAGTATATGTGAGAGCTGTGTTATGGAGAAACAAAAGAATGTCAACTTCTTGAAAGGTGGCAGAATGCCTAAGACTGGAAAACTGGATCTAGTGCACACAGATGTGTGGGGACCTTCCCCAGTGGCATCTCTTGGAGGTTATCGTTACTATGTCACGTTCATTGATGACCATAGTAGGAAGGTATGGGTTTATTTTTTGAAGTATAAATTTGATGTATTTAATGTATTCAAAATTTAGAAGACCATGGTTGAGACAGAGACAGGTTTGAAACTGAAATGTTTGAGATCTGACAATGGTGGTGAGTATGTTATTGGTGGGTTCAAGGAATATTGTGCAGCTCTGGGTATCAGAATGGAGAAGACCATTCCTGGGACACCACAACGAAATGGAGTTGCTGAATATATGAACAGAACCATAAATGAGCATGCTAGAAACATGAGGTTGCACGTTGAATTACCACCTACTTTCTGGGCAGATGCAGTTAGCACTGCCATCTATTTGATAAACAGAGGGCCATCAATCCCATTGGATTGTGGATTGTCTGAGGAGGTTTCGAGCGAAAAAGAGGTCAAATTTTTTCACCTTAAAACTTTTAGCTATCTTTCTTATGTTCTTATTGATTCTAATGCTCGTAGTAAACTTAAGGCTAAGTCAAAGAAATGTTATTTCATTAGCTATGGAGACGAGGCATTTGGCTATCGTTTCTGGAATGATCAGGATCAGAAGATCATAAGAAGCAGGAATGTGATTTTCAATCAGAAGATTTTGTACAAGGATAAGTCTAATATAGTTTCTGAAGTAGCTCCTCAGGAATCCGAATTTGTAAGATTGGATGACCTACCAGAGGTCACAGTGCAGTGTAGAGATGTGAGTGATGGGGAGAGTGGGTCCAATGCACCTATTCCTATTATTCCATAGTCAATTTTAGAGCCATCCACTCCTACAGCTGCAGTTCGCAGGTCAATTAGGACTATACGTCCTCCACAGTGTTTCTCACCTACTTTGAATTATATTCTGTTGATAGATAGTGGAGAACCATAGAGTTATTAAGAAACCTTCTAAGATGGAAATTCTAACAAGTGAGAGCTGGCCATGAAAGATGAGATGGATTCCCTGTTAGAGAATCACACATGGGAGCTAACAGAACTTCCATCGGGGAAGAAGGCATTACACAATAAATGGGTGTACCGGGTGAAAATTGAGTATGGTAGCAGTAAGACGTACAAGGTCAAACTTGTTGTAAAAGGCTTTCAGCACCAGCAAGGTATTGATTACTCTGAGATTTTCTCTCTTATGGTGAAGATCACAACCATCAGGATGGTACTGGCTATGGTTGCTACTGAAGATTTATTTCTTGAGCAGTTAGATGTGAAGACAGCTTTTCTTCATGGAGAACTTGAAGAAGACATCTACATGTACCAGCCTGAGGGGTTTGTAGTATAGGGAAATGAAAGTTTAGTTTGCAGTTTGAAGAAGAACTTATATGGCCTGAAGCAAGCTCCTAGACAGTGATACAAGAAATTTGATAACTTCATGCATAGTGCAGGATACATAAGATGTCAGGCAGATCACTGTTGTTGTATGTGGATGACATGCTTATTGCAGGGGCTAGTATTGATGAGATCAATAATCTAAAGAAGCATATGTCAGAATACTTTGCAATGAAGGATTTGAGAGGTGCAAAACAAATCCTTAGCATGAGAATTGTTAGAGATAGAGTCAGAGGTACATTGAAATTCTCACAAACTGAGTATGTGAAAAAAGGTACTCAACAGGTTCAATATGGACAAGACCAAACCAGTTAGCACACCCTTGGGCAGTCACTTCAGACTCAGCAAGAATCAATCACTAGAGTTAGAGGATGAACAACATTACATGAGTAAGGTTCCTTATGCCTCAGCTATTGGTTCACTTATGTATGCTATGGTTTGCACAAGACCAGATATTGTCCATGCAGTGGGAGTTGTGAGTAGATACATGAGTAACCCAGGAAAACAACATTGAGAAGCAGTGAAATGGATTTTGAGGTACCTAAAGGGCTCCTTAGAAATGTGCTTGTGCTTCTCAGGAGAGAGTGTGGAGGTGTAGGGCTATGTTGATACTGATTTAGCTGGAGATATTGATAGCAGAAAGAGTACCACGGGCTTTGTTTATACACTTGGTGGTACTGCAGTGTCATGGGATTCTAATATATAGAAAACAGTTTCTTTGTCTACCACAGAAGCTGAGTATATTGCAGTGTTAGAGGCTACAAAAGAGATGATATGGCTACAGGGCTTCTTGGAGGAATTGGGTAAAAAAAATCAGAAAGGCACTCTCTACAGTGATAGTCAAAGTGCCATATTCCTTGCTAAGAATCCAGCATTTCATTCCAGGACCAAGTACACTCAGATCAGGTATCACTTCATACAATCATTGTTAGATGACAGACAGTTGCTACTTGAGAGGATTTGTGGAAGCAAGAACACTGCTTATATTTGACAAAGGGTATTACACTTGAGAAACTAAAGTTGTGCGTAACTTCAGTTGGTCTTCTAGCATGAAGATAGGGGCAGTGAGTTACAGAGGTAGAGGATATCATGTTTGAGGAAGATGGCGATACAGCAAGTGTACCAGTCTCCAAGTGGGAGAATTGTTGAGTACTGTGAAGTCTGGTCCATATGGCTCGAGCGGAGGCATTGGCCGCTCAACCAAAGTCAGGCAGAGTCAAACGCTCGATGTCAGCTCGACAGTTTGCTCGAGCGGTTGTGAGAAGGAAGTTCGCTCGAACGCCACTCGAGCGAACATTCTTTTTACACAGATTTAGGATTTTTTCCGTCGTTTGACTATATATATGATTATTATATCATAAATATGTCGAACCACATAAATATTTGTGTCGTGTGTGATTGTTTTCTCTTTCGTATTATTTTTCACTTTATTGTCATCGTTTTTCACAACACTCCAATCATGCATGGACAATATTGATGACTCCTTCAGTGCAAGTTGCACTAGATTAATACGGCTTGTAAATAGCACTTGGTCGGCCACGTTGGGGCCGGGACTATAAAATTATATATCACACAATTCGCGTAATAACTAAATGAGACGAATTGGTGGGATTTTTGTATTCTTTTTTTTTTTTTTGAAAGTGAAACATAGTTCCATTCATCATAAAGGTGGAGAATTACAACTTTTAACCTGCAAGATACAAGTCAAATTCTAACCTTTTCACGCTATTCAACCTACAAATTTCTTTGCGGCTGACAGGGTCTTGTCCAAACGACTCCAGACTAAACGTCTGAGAGACAGGCCTCCAGACTACCGTCTGAGAGACTTAACTCTGTCTTAGACCACCGTCTAAGACAGCCCACACAACTCCCCCTCCCAAGGAGTGGAGTACTAAACTCTACGGACCCTCGGTCTTAGAGACAAAGTTTTCTACTGCTAACTAAAACAAACTAAGAAACAAAATGCAACAAAAAACCACTTAAGTAGCTTGGGCCCAGCCCAAAACAAAAGTATAGCCCAGCCCAAAACAAAACCCAGCCCATTGGGAGAGCCACTTAGGTTTTCATCGCTTCCTACTACTGCTGCATCCTCTCGTGCAGCGCCTTCCCCCCAACCAGGTGCAGGGACCACCATTTGCAGAGGCACCGCTTCTCCTCCAAGCTCACGGCTCCAAACTCCTTTTACGGACTACTCATGCCTCCGAAATACAAGGACTGCGCGCGACTCCAAGCTCCTTCCGGTAGTCTAAAACCTTCCGGATCCATGCATGCTCTCCAGCAGTCCTCCGCAGGCCATAGAGAAAGCTCTGCTTTTCAGTATACGTCGACCGAGATAAGAAACAGGGCAACTTCCTCTTCATTCCATCTCCATGCACTCCTCCGGCGATTCATCTACTTCTGACCAGCACCAACCTGGATGTCGTGGGCCACCTCGTCTTCATCTTCGCCAGCTCAGGACGGAGCAGATCGTGCCTTATTACGCCGCCCTATGGCCTCGAGAAAACAGGCGTCTCTCCCTTAAAAAACATCTGGACCTCAGCCCCTAAACACCTTGCGCCACACCAACTGGACCTTCTCATCTTAACCGCCCCACCAGAATTAAACTAAAACGGATTGGAAAACATAAGGAAAAGAAACTAACGAAAAGGAAAAGGAACGGGGGGGGGGGGAGGGAGGAGCCGAAGCTCCCACCTCCCTCCGAGGGCAGTTTTTTTCTTTTCGAGGTTTTAGAGAGATGGGAGAGTTTCTCTCTCTTCCCGCTGATCCCGGATACAGAGGGAGCTTCCAGCTCTGGGATTTTTGTATTCAAACAATGGATTATAGATCAGGAAAAAGTCCAGGGCTCCAATCATGCATGGACAATATTGATGACTCCTTCCAGGCAAGTTGCACTAGATTAATACGGTCCCGTAAACAGCACCTGGCCGCCCACCTTTGGGGCCGGGACTATAAAATTATAAATCACATGATTCGCATTCACTATTTCAGCTAGCTGTTTGTTTCTTGGGGGTGTCAATTAAGACTTAAAGGTACATTACACGAATGTATTAAATTCTAGATCTGTTATACAAATAATTAAATCCATATTAAATGTCTTCTGGCCGGGAGCAGAAAAATTAGTGGCATGCTGCATGCACCATTTATTAATATTGGATGTGCGTACTTGCATGCTTTTGAATGCAAATTATGCGCCGGCCAGCTAGTGAATTATGTATTGGATGGATGAGCTAGCTTCTGAATTAATACAACACCATTATTGATACGTAAGTACGTCTATCTTGGCATGCGCGCACTGGCTAATTAAGCTTTGCTCAGCAGGAAGTTGACCACAAAAATGCACCACAAAGTTAACATATTTAGGACTCGTTTTGAATATACAATTCAGAACATATGGATAAGATATTTTAAATAATAATAAAATTTTTTTATTAAGATAAGATAAAATAATTTATAAAAAAAAATGTGTTTGAATAGTCATGAGATGAGATTAGATTATTTTTAATTTTTTTGATTTGAAAAAGATATGGACCCACTATTTAAATTTTCAGCCAAAATGTGCACTATTTATTACTGTTTATTCACTGTTTACACACTTTTTATACTGTTTATGTACTGTTTACTGTTAAATTTTACTGTTTATTTAATTTGATATTTTTAAAATTTAGAGATAAAATATAATATATTTAGATATAAAAAACTTTAATACAGTAAGATGTGATAAAAACATATTATCTGTACTCCGTATGCCTTAATCAATACATGACGATTTTTGGGTTAATATATATATTTTTTAAATGCAATTCAAAATTTAAATGGTAGAATTATTTACATAGCACGTCTTGACCTCCAAAAGAACAAGAGGCCCAATCGGTATGCATGCACAGAATTTCCTCCGGCCGCGTTTGGTGTCTTGCGTACTTCTGTTTGATATTTTGGGCCTCTTAGACCAAGAATTGGATTGGACCATATACCATTTCGATCGAACTTCCTAAGACACAAGAAATCAGTCTTCCACTTGCTAATAATGTGAGGGGAACAGGGGTCAAAGTTTAATCCGGAAGATGGAGAACCGGTTTGAATTCGATCGGATTGAATTGGTTGGCTCGGTTTTAAATCCGCCAGATCTGGAATTAATTTATACATTTTAAAAACTGATTAAATTTGATCCGAAATCGGTTTTTTACTTTTTAGCACCAATATATAAAATATTAATTTTTAAAATTATATAAAATATTTTATATATGTATGTATAACTTTTATATATAATATACATAATTTTATATGAAATTTTATATATACTATATATTTATATATGAAATAATTTTATATTATAATTTATAACATAAAATTTTAATTTTAAATATATATATAATTTTTATATGTAATATATATAATTAGACACTTGATTAAAATCAAAAAATTGGATCAAATTAGACTGAAATCGGTAAAATCGAAAATACCGATTTAATAAAGTAACCGGTCCAAGATCTATTTTTGAAAATAAAAAATTGATGTATACTGGTTTACTCCTAAAATTTATATAAAATCATATCAAACCAGACCTATCATACCCTTAGAGGGAAATTAAAACTTGTTAGGAAATATAATTCTGCTGACCTCAAAAAATACTCTATAAAACAACAATTGTGCGAAATAGACTTTGTGCCTTAAATAATTTTCCACTACAATAGGAATTAGTATACATACATATATATATATATATTAGTAAAAAATCACAATAACAAAAGAAATTACAATAAACTGAAATAAGAAAAAAAAAAAACTTGAAGCCAGTTAGACTAAGGCACAGAAATTTCACTCTCTTTAAAGAAATTTAAACCATCTATAATATACAATATTTAAACACCCGTGTAATAGACATCCTCTTGGCTTATCCCATCTAAGATACAACATCCTAGCTAATGGTTCATCGTATGACTCAAGTCAATTCTACATGAATAGTTGAACTCAAAACTCCACACAAAAAAAGAAATACATCTGGCATCTCTCGAATATCACACAAAAACTAGTAGATAAATTAGTATGAAATTTTTATGCACACCGTCTAACTGAACCAAAGGACCTATTTATAGGCTGGAAAAAGTTGCTGATAATTGCACTGTGTAACCTAAGAATTAAACTTTGTATAAGTTAACGTAAATTGAGCTGAAACGGCTCTCGTACAGAACAATGAGCTCAAACAGTTAAGCCTTCAAAAAAAAAAACAAAGAATAAGAAGAAGTCAGAAATCATAATGAATCAAAAGTTGAAGATGCGGCAACAATGGATTTCTTAAGCCTGGAGCTATGTTTTCGCCAGTAAATCGTTCCATGTTTCCGCCAGTAAATGGCTAGAAAGGTAACATAGAGGAACGTGCTACGGCTATAGAAGATTCTCACCGAAAATTCTCACCGAATAGTAATATTTATTTTATTTTATTTTTTACTTTTTTTTAAATATTTTTTAAAACTATTTAAATATTTTTTAAAAATAAAATAAAATTATAAATTTATTTAAAAACAGTTTCTTAATCACGAAGTAAAAAAATATATATTAAAAAAAATAAAATACAATTCGGTAAGAACCTTCGGTGGAAATAGTATTTTTCATAAAGTCATAGCTAGAAAATTAACACCTTAATAGTAAATGCAATGCACGCATGCCTACTGAATGACGTACAACGTACGTCACTAAATCAATCCATTTTATTTAGAACGGCTCAAACGACTTTCAAGCCATAATTATAATATATTAATACTAAAAAATCTGCAATAGCATGCAAATCAATCCTTTAATCCAAAAGCATAAATTAAAAAATAGTATAGTTAGAAATATATTTTTTTTAAATGTACCAACAATATATATATATATATAGTGATTTTTTTACCGTGGCAAGGATTTCAAAACTTTTTGCACAAATTAATTCTTGACTAATTATAAGATACTTTCAGTAGTTGGGCTGTACAAGGACAGATGGGGTGTTGCCAACAAAACCAACCATAGCTTACGGAGTCTGGAATCGATCGAAACGTGTTGAGAACTAGTCAGCCAGCGATAGGAAATGCAAAAAACCGACGTCAACAGGTTCAATCACGATCTAAACCAAGTTCAAACCACTGAACTATTCAATAAATATATATATATATTAGGTAAAACAATTATGTTTCACTTTAGTGATTTAAAAAACGTTGTTTTATACCCATGGTTTTGAAAAATAAAGAAAAACAACTCTCTCTCTCTCTCTCTCTCTCGCCATCAATCCATTTTAGATTTGTTGATGAGGTGCTTGTTCCCATCCCTTTCTCCCTCCGTCCATTTGCATCATTTCAGACTTTCGATTCTCTCTCTCTCTTTCTCATCTGCGATTCAGTTGAGGTTTATTGGGGGGATTCTTGTAATGATTTTGTTGTGAGATTTACTAAATGGGTTCTTTTAATTTTTCTAGTCTTTGTGATGATCTTGTTGTGAAATTTTTGATGGATTTCTAAAATGAAAACCGATGGAAACACCGCTGAATCAATAGTAACCGGCCTAAACTATGGTAACTGGTTTTATACCCCTTAATCGACTGATTTCAGTCGATATCATCCCCTAAAAAACATGTCTGTGCGGTTTTAATTTTGGATCGAAACTACATCGATAGTATCAATTCTCACCGCTATTTAGTATGGATTTGTGGTACTTTCATCATATCATAAAATATAGGTCAACCATGTTAAGTACACAAGTGTTTTTTGTTTTCAAGGAAAATTTACCCTCGCATTGAGCAGAGAAATTTCATATTGGACTAAAAAAGCCTTAAGACTAGGGTTACGTGCTAAGAAATCTCAAAACCAAAACTTTTGAAAACACATTATCCTGTTGGAGTAAATACAAAAGTTTACTTATATAAAGGAAAGTTGAAGTTGGAACTGAAGTGATTTACTGATAAAATGGGAGTACAACATCATCCGTATTTTGGAGTATCTAATATTAATGCAGCTTGGATCTTTATTCATGTCGGATCACTTGGTAAAGTTAGAGATCCAAATTTGTTTTTGTTAGGTTCTCAAATTTGAGAGTTAAAAGAAGTATTTTCAAGACCGATGCTTAAAGGGCACATAAATATATTCTCCACCATAAGTGGGTACGAACCTGATTGTCCCGATCGATCGATATTCTTTTACGTTACACAACTAAATTTTAGACCTCTCTAATACCGTCCGATTATATTCCTTAAGTTAGACATCAAGAATCATCTTAATTGGAGCTCAGATTCGAACATGCCCTTATTATATTAACAACTTCTTCTACGTAAAACTAGCATCCAATGTCACCTATATTGCTAATATAACGATGATTATATAAATGAGAAATACATGTCAACCTTCTCAGCAGCAACATCTATTATAGACAGTCATATATAATTCATTTCCACCCTATGACCGGAGTCACGTGGAAAAATTATTTTTTTAATAATAAATTTCATTTTTTTCAAAATAAGTACATGGACTTACACATTCTAAAATTTCAAATATTATTTCTCTATTTTTTTTTTCTTTTAAAGTTTTAGTACCTGATCATGCCCGGCCATATGGTGGGAATGAACTATATAAGGCTATCCCGGCCAATCAAAATATATGCACAACTAGTACTAATACTACTCAAGGTTTTTTCAAGTGTACGTACGTGAACTGCAACTCTGCAATTCCATGAGCATGTGATCAAGTTTAGGGCATGGGATGGACATAATATATATAAATCTCCTTTCCAAAGATGTGAGAGAGAGTGAGAGAGCCACACACACACACATGATATATATATATATATAAACATATGATCTACTTTGGCTGGGTAGGGTAAATGAAAGCTAGCTATGATGAAGCTCATGTGCTTTCTTCTTAATCCATGCTACCGTTTGCATCACAAACTAAAAGATGTAGTTTTCAATTGTAGAAATGACTCTGTAAAGCGACACAATCCATTGTTGGGATGATAAAGTAAGTGAAAATGTAGGCAAAATCACCTTTTTCTTGGACTATGTAGGTATATGATTTCCTGATGATTGACACCTGGCTAACTTCATTTTTTGGAGGGATAAAAATTTGAACTAATCTATAGATAAGCCTAATCTTGAACTTGGTGTAGTACTCTCCTTAATTCAAGGGCCTCATTAGGGTTCCGTAGTCAGATATCGAATCTTATTGGTTTAAGGAATCACTTCACGTGGGCTTAGCCAATAGGAATTGGCTGGTGTGTTTAAAGTTATGATTATTTTAATGGTGCATTAGCGGCCGCCTAACCACTGATGAATGGAAAAAATAAATAAAAAATAAAGCACTAGAGCTTATTATTAAAGTGATTTTAGAACCAATTTGCCCATATAGAATAATAATAATATGTGCCTTTCATAAGCTACTCCATTTTTGGCCAGACAAGAACTCGCACACCTATAGCTTTGTGTTACAGATTGTTTGCCATTGTGCGATAAAAGCGTGGGAAGACCCCCCTCGATTGGCGAACAGTACTACTGACTCTAGACCTCCACATATATATGTCAGTCAACTTTGCAGTGGCACGTGCTTGCTATTGATGGTCGCTGCTGATCATCCATCGTGTTTATAATGCCCGCTCTGTCTATATATTGAGAAAGATAACTGTTAGAGACATATATTGATTATATAAAATAAATTTATAAATTGATATAATTTTATGTAATCTGTTAAATTTATTTTATAATAAAATTAATTTTATAAATCTGACATATCACATCAAATCACATCTGTTTATGAGTTTATTTTTATATAATTTTTTTATGATTAAAGTATTTTCTATTGATAAATGATATTTTTAATTTTGAAGTGTGTAATTCATATTCCTTAATTTTAAAATTAAGAGTGGATATATCTAGAACTCTCGCAAAAAAAAATTATATTTTTAATGGTTGCTCTCAATTAATTTTTCAAATAAGTACGCGGTGACAACACAGTACTCCAAAACCGTATATAATGGCATTACCACTATATCTTCTATATATAAAAAGTGTGTATGAAACGGAAAATCTTGTTTTAACGGTTTTTCTTGTTTTTTCGTTAAAGTTAACACCGTTTGTTTAAATACATGTGAATGTAATTGGCATATAGAATGAAGACATAAATATTGAGAGAGATAACATTCAATGTTGTTATATAATTTATTCATCACAATAATTACAATACTTAATAGTTTATATAATAATAAGTAATTAAAGATTAGTTATTATATTTTTCTCTTTCTCCTTAACATATACACGTGTATTAGGTGCATAAGACGTGAATTCCTAAGTATAATACATGTGTATTATACGTTTCATTAAATCAGATTATTAAGTATTCTAAATTTAAAAATCTCATATAATATATAATACAAGTGTGTTTAATCAAAGTGTTTTTTTTCCCATGGTAGTAGGACGTAACTTCCACTAAGTCATATTCCACACGTGGGCTTGCTATGAGGGGCACATGACAAAAGTCATGATCCTTGAACTAATCAAGAAAGAGTAAATTCGACCAACAACTTCAAAATATATTTTAAGATTTATATATATGTTATATATAAAAAAATATTATACCACCAATTTTATAAAAAGATTATGTTTTAACTTTATGTTGATCTTGATCGATTCAACTAACAGCAAAATAAGAATTTCAATATTGTCTCTATTGATCGTCTACATGATTACATACATTGATGAATTATAATACAAACATCAAACGATACATATTTTAAACTACCGTTTGTGTTAAACTTTTATTAAATTTTTCGTATACATCTTTACTAAAATTATAGATGTTATAAATATGTATTAGATTATATAATATTTTGAACTAATTTTTTTATCTTCTCTAATATGCTTTAAATTATTAAGTGATATCAATAATTTTTATAAAATATATATTATTTTTTACAAATAATCATTTTATAAAATTAGACAAACGTGCTTTGCCCGTTGTTTCCACCTAGTATATATATATTAGGATACTTGTAATTAAATGCATTAATTTATCTTATATAAACAATATTATTAAGTTTCATTAATCTGATCATCGGTCTTAATAATATATGTTATCTTCAAGAAAGTAAACATATTATAAGAGAGATGCAAAATTTATCTTCCCAATGTTCTCTATGATCATCGGCAAGAGGAGTTGGTGCCGTACGTGAAAGTTATGAATTAGTAGGATGATCGTGGTTATCATAAAGTAATTTGAGATCCGATCTCATTTGTTTGGCATGTGGAACTCTGAACTTTGAAGCGTTAAGCGCCAGATCACCAAATTCGTCACAATCAAACCTTTTAAATCTAACTTTTGTGACTGAAAATAAACAAGTGCATTGTCTTCACGACCGACTACAGATTTTAAAATCTATCGGAATTGATCCAAACTGTAATATGTCATTTTTTATATCTATCTTACTACTCTTTTTTTTTAGTTTCCTTATTGTTAATTGAAAAAAAAAATTGTCTCTCAGATGTTTTTCTGTAGATCAAGTTAAGTCATTTTTTTCTATAAAGGATAAGGTTGTGTCTCTGTTTAGGCAGAGTGTTGTCTCTTGAAAGTTTATCTGTAGAAAATATCAACAATAGTGAAGACCAGACCAGTTACAAAAAGAAATAGTGTACTAGTAGAGTTACAAATATATTATTTTGGTTTATAATGTCATGTTTGTTATGACTGGGACATCACAGAATGTATTCGGTCATGATTGTATTTTTTTTTATGAAAAAATGATGACAGTTTTCCTATAAAAAAAAAAAAAAAAAAAAAAAAGAACACACTCTGAAGCGTTAAGAGGCAATAAAATAAGGATCGTTCTACAGCCACCGCTGGGGGCTCCTGCTGGGAGTTCCCGCTTGGCTTAGAAATTTTTTTTTATATCATTTTTTATTATTTTTAAACATTTTGAAAAAAAATAAAAAAATTCATAATAATATTGAACAAATTTTTCTTAATCATTAAGAAAAAGAAAAAATAAATAAAAATAAAATAAAATACTGGGAGCGGTAGCTCCCAGCGGGATCCCCCAGCTGGGGATCTAGTATTTTCCATAAAATAAAAACATTAATATATATATATATTTATTTATTTATATGACCTTTAAATTAATTTGGATTTGGAAGGCTTTGATTATTTCTTTCCAATATATATCTTTCCAACTCCAACCTCTTCCGGCCAATAGCTGGCACATGCATGGACTTCAAAATCCATTGTTTAATGGTACCATCTGCAAAATTACCTGCAACATAATGCTGTATATTATAATTTCTGCTGCTCGGTGAACACACCATGCATTAATTCATGCAAGAAAGAAAAAATGCCACAACACGTCCCTCCATTTTTACGTTTAATCATATTCAAGGTTTCGGAAAAAGATGTTTCTGACGGAAACTTTATTTATTTTCATCAATTTTCATCAAAAGAGCTACTTTTCTTGAGTATCTTTAATTTGTCTCGGGAAAATTCCATCTTTTATGGCTCTTTAACACTAAGTACATCCATGTCTCGTACACGTACATGATGATGATCTATATATAAAAGATCTGGCATATATATCCAGTCCCCCATGCATAAACTCGCTTGCATGATCGAGTTCCAAAGTTGAATCTAGGTTACCCGAAAATTAAGGCTGACATCCCACTACGACAACAAATACGATTCATACTTACAATGCTTATCTGATCTGATACTGATTGAGAAGTCAGAAAAGCTAAAACATCGTATTAGCTGCAAACGCAGTTCCCGTTGGCGAAAAACACAGTACTTCAAAGATAATAATGCTACAGATTCGGAACGATCACTTTATCCTAATAAATACGTATATATGTAAGTTTAGGTATTATAAAATATCCACGATGACAAAGAAACTTTTGCCGCTAATAAATTTATTAATTAGCCTTTTAATTATTATATATTCTGGGATAATGTAATTATATTCCCACGTGTCAGTACTGAATTATTAATACAATTAACAGATGCGGCCTGTAAAATATCTGAATATAGGATGAATACAATCTTATACTTTGTAGAGAATTAATTTCACTGCTGAAAGTAGTACATGAAGGCATTCATATATATTTGTTTAATGCCTCAAATCACTCCATTAATACACCCAATTAGCAGTAGTCTTATCTTCATGACCCCCTAAATGATATTTTCTCTTATATCATGGCCGGAAAAGAAGACGCAACACAAATCTCAACCATCATCTAAACGGCCATCCCTTCAATATTTCTGAAAGTGTTGCTTGGACTCAAACAAGTAAGATTTCTAATCTAATCCTTTCATGAGTCTTACCCTGTTAATCTTGAAAGTTATTTATAAAGAGTAATGTCGCAGGAACCCTAATAGTGAAGAAAACAGAAGGGATGGGGAGAGGGAAGATCGCAATTCAAAGGATCGATAATTCAACGAGCAGGCAAGTTACTTTTTCGAAGCGGAGGAAAGGGTTGATCAAAAAGGCAAAGGAGCTTGCAATCCTGTGTGATGCTGAAGTTGGCCTTGTAATCTTCTCAAGCACTGGGAAACTATATGAGTTTGCAAGCACCAGGTCTGGCCGCAATTTTTCACTAAAAACGTTAATTTGTTCGTTTGTTCTAGTTTGTCTCGCATGATTTTAACAAAATTTTTATGCATAACAGAACATCTTCTGCACCTGTAGCTTAATTATATTTTGCAATGATAAAATTCTTATTTATTTATTTATTCTCTTGAAATTGTGCGTTTTACTACTTCTCTATCTTCCAAGAATTTGACATGTCCTAATATCCTTCAAATATATATATGTATAAATGTTATTCAAATTAATAATATTATTCCTTTAGGCTTTAAGTGCCTGTTGTATATAACTGCATGGCAGTAAGTAGATAGACTAGCTAGGAATCTTGGCAGCTTGGTGTGCGGATGGTCCTTATAAGGAATTGCGTGCACTGCATAGTACTCTTGACTGATCTATTGTATGCCTTGGTCGAGTAAAAACTGACGTACTCGGATATATAATCATTTGCGAGAGGAGGAAGCCGAGGTTTTAATTAGGATGTCAACTTCGGGAATATGCCAGAGAATCAAAAACTGAATAAAGGGACTATATATTGCTTTGGAGTGTCTTCAATTCTCTTCTCTAGTAAATATATTTTCTCAAAGATAACTTGTAATTAATTTAGATAGCTAGCTAGGGTCCTTTTAGAAATAGATCAAATGAAGATCAGATCATACTGAAAAGAAGAATCACACGCATGCAATTAAATCTACACGCACATGAGTACTACTAGAACCCCAATCATGTTTTGTAGGTCAAGGGATTAAAAACTGGGCCAACTACTAATTAAGTGACCAGGAGTTCAATTCCCTTTTACCTGTCAAAGGCGACCTCAGGGAAAGGTTAATCTATTTACACCTTAATTTATTGATCATATTTTTATAATCATGAGATCACCAGTATTTATAAGTTTCTAAGTATACAAAACAATATCTAACAATATCGAAGATAGTGTAGTTTAGGACTCCATTGTAGTTTAGGATTCCACTTGTCTCCCCGGTCCCCTCATGAACTATTACCTCATTACAATTTACGTATCTTCCTAAATTTTTACCAAATCGATCGGTCTGGCCACAAATTAGCCAACCCTAAATATTGTTAACTCACTTCTATATATATATATATAACTTTGATGTGCTTCAATTTACTCCAATGCACAATGTAAGTGACAATTGGTTGATAGTTAGTCATGTGCCGGAAATGATATAAGTTAGTGTGAAAGAATTAGCCCTTTAATATAAGGGATCGAAAAATTATGGAAGCAATTAATTTATTGACTTTTTTTCATCATTTGGTAAGCAAAACTATCACTAATTAGAGCTGTTGATTCGCTATTTGATGATGCATGCAATAAGATACACACACACACACATAAGTGTTGGGGTGTGATTAATTTTCTATGTTCAATAAATTCTCTTGTATACTTTGCACATCATATATATATTGTCGTGGTTTATTGATAATTAGATCATAATCCCGATTTTTATTTTGGGTTGAGATTTTTAGAGGAATAAAACTGGGGAATGCATGGTAACAATTAAGAGCATATATAAAATTGCATGCATGCATATGCATATTGAGAAACTAACAAAGAAATAACGAGCCATGATTGTAACCCCCCTCCCTCTCCATATAATAAAAGAGACCGAATTATCAGGCATAGATATGGAAAATAAAAATAAAAAGGAACCATGACTGTAGGCAAAATATGACACTATTGCTTGAGTAACTTAGATGCATGGTTTCAGATTTTCCTTCCTTTTCTATTTTCTGATCTCTTATTGATCTATTAGTAAGATTAGAGTCGCATATAATATACTGAGAAACTACTAGTTAGCTGCATGCAGCATTATAGTCAAAATTATAATTGGAATCCGTAAAATTACTTAATTATATGATATACTTTTGCATAATAAACATTCCAATTAATGAGACATGCTACTATATGAAATTTCCAATGTATCCCTGTAAATCACGAAATTGTCTACCAATTTCCTTAAACAAATAGGTTAGATCTTAATTATCAAGATTATAAAACGAATCAAATACTTTAAAATAAATAATCAATTTTATAAGACACAACGATTGGTTACGAAGGGAAACCCTTTAAAGAACTCTTTAAAGGTAAAAACTTACGGGGCAACCAAACCCAAGAAGGTCAATCTTATTATTTGAAGAACAATTACAAACAATCATCAATTACAAAATCTTTACAATCAACTCTCTTACTTGCCTAGACAAAAGACCCGTTTATCTTCTACCGCAGAAGCAACCAGAACTTCTGTTGATTTTCAAATGTTGACTTCCCTTATGGAACTCCAAATGCTGAAATCCAATCGATATTACTTCACACTCAAAGCATAATCATACTCAAGAAGATATGAAAAATCAAATGAAACTTCTCAAGTGAATTTTCTCTCACAAATACTCAGAATATCCTCACTAGAATTCGTGGCTCAAAGCCCATTCCTGAAATACAAAACTGAATCCCTTTAAATAGAAAGTCTGGAAAGAGTTCCAGTCACAGTAGAACTCTACTGACGGTTAGCAACAATCGCGAAGACGTGTTCCGACGGACTGCTAACATTTCACGGTAACATTCTTCTATATTGACTAATCTCTATTCAATTTTCTTCTGGATATATACAGATATACCAGGACTCGATTTTAACCTCAATGACTTATCTAAACAATACCTAAGACTTCTAGATATACTCAACATTGTTTAGAAATAAATCAATAGTTATTTTACATTCATCCAACAATTTCAAATATAATGATAAGATAAGCCTTATCATATAATCATCTAATCTTAGCTAATTTTTGCCTCTACAATCTCCCCCTTTGACGGATTGGTGACAAAACTAACTTGATAAATGTAATATAAAACCTGTCAAAAGCACAAACAGCAAACCAAGAAACCGAGTAGGAATTCCAAGCAAATAGTCAATAATAAAAACTTATGTCCAGCAAAAATAAACTTTCTCCCCCTCAACAAATTCATTTCAGCAAATTTATTAAACTCCCCCTCAACAACACACTTACTAAAACTCCTCCTAAATTTTACAATACCAAAATATTTCAACATATTTCAATTTGGTCATCTAATACTCCATATTTTTGTCACTAATCTGACAAAACACAAAAAAGAATAAATATCACTTACATGTGTCAAGATGAAGACACTAAGAAAGACATGATGAACAACTCTTATGTATCTCAACTTTTTATGGATTAAATGCACCTAATGTATGAGCATGAATGTATGTCAAACAATGAGTAAATGATTAAGACAACTTAGTTGAGACAAAAAATCAAACACTTCGTAGACATACCATGAAAACAAAATGACAAAGGTCAAGAACCCACTCAAAAATCGTCCTCAATACATGCATAAAATAACAAAAAAAACAACTCATTTACGGGCAACTCAGCTCAACAGAATAGCCCAATGCTTCTTATAAAAACCCATAACTCAGACTCCATCTATCCACATGCCAAGCATAAAACTGGAAAAAGAGAAAAAAAAATCAATGGATTAGAGTAGACTTGTCGTGATGGTGGAAAATGAAGAGAGGATGTATGTAATCTTGAGTGAAGAGAGACAAAAGGGAGTGAAAGGGCACCGTGAAATGGTCTTGCGTGGAACTGTGAAATGGGTCTTGAGAATGGCTTATGAATCGGGGGCTGGGAGTAAATGAGAGAGGCAGCAGAGGTTTTAAGTCTTTAAGGCTTTTAAGACCCATGCATGTGCTAAGCTATAAAGTCTCACTGGGACTTATGCTATTATTTCATAATACAATTCCCAGACTTATCCAATACCCCATACCGACCAAAAACAACTTTATATTTTTATTTTTGTATTTATTTTATATAAACCAAAATAAATAGAGATTAGAAAAAATAAAAATAACAAAAAATTTGAACTTTTTTTTATATAAATATATAAATAAGCAATAGGATAAATAACATGCCTAAATGCATCTTAATTCAAACATATTGTAACTCACAAAACAAATTCAATAGAATACACCCTCTTATTTGCAACAATCACTATGGATGTTCACTCCTCATAAGATCATCAATGTCAAAGTTCATATGAGTGTGTGAATGAGTATACTTATACCATAGCATTTTTATGAACTCATTTCTTCAATATATTTTTGATACTTTTATATATGAATGATTGCTTTTTATAGATGCTAACAAGAGTTTGTTGATTCACCTTAAAAGTCAAACTTTATGCTAGAGCCAGATACATGAGCATCTCCTCCAAACACTAGTTTGTACACCCCCTTTTTGTGTTTATGTTTGTTGCTCATCTTTTTCCATAATAATTAGAGCAACGATTTTTAATGTAAGAATTTAAGGTGGTAGACCCGTGTATGGTGTTTGTCTTTTTTCTCAATGAATTAAGACCGAATTTTTCTATATGGATCAACTCTTTGTGTTTGGCAAGAGGAGAGCTCTCTATTGATTTACTAGATTCAACTAGTATTAGTCAATTCAAGGCATAAACTCCCTCTTTGATGAACATCTTATTAAATAATGTGAACTTTAATTATAAAATGCATACATATAAGTATGCACAAAGTAAATCGCACAAAATAGAGAGATGCATAGGTTCAAGAATTTATTAAGTGATAACACAAGTGCTCAAACTTTGATATATCAAGCATGTACTTTCCTTAAAGAAAAATTTTGAACCAAACCAGAAAAAAAAAATTTATATTATATTTTTCTTATTTAAAACTGAAAAACAGAAACAAAATAGCAAAACAGAAAAATAAAATGCACGTCCTAGACTAATGTAATAATATAAAGAATGCAAGAACATGCAAGTAGTCCTATTAATTAATGTGACATGTTATCTTCTTTGACTATCCACTTTGTTTTAAATTTTGGCCTATTCTTTTCATCAACACTACGTTATATGACTTCTTTTTTTAAAGCAAAAATTTGCTAGCTCACCAAGTTTGAGACTTAAAAAGTTGATTTGTTGACTCATATAACAAACTTGATTTTCTAGACTCTTTCTTTTACTTTTCAGATTTCTTTCACCTCCATTTTTCTTCACTTTATTCAAGTTAAAGCAATTTGGCCTTATATGACCAACAACACCACAATAATGACCAGTATGAATAAATTTACCATGCAGATTTTTTAAATAAACTGGCATAGGTTCAGCATGATTTTGAAAACTCTTACCTTGACTTCCTTTAACAAAAACAATACCTTTGGAAGTTGTGATGACAGATGATGAGACCAGTTTTTCTTTCCCCTTTTAAGTCGTGTACCCTAGGCTAATTCTATCACTACTCATCTTTTGAACACTTAACATCTCTTCTAATTTTTGTGTTGCTATTTTTTCTTGAACCTTTTCCAATTCCTTTTCTAGTGCAATTTTTTGATCCATTAATCTTGCTAACTTAATATCAGAAATTTTTAATGTCTAAGACATGTTATTTTTCTCACTCCCCATATCAGTAAATTTCTTGTACAGCTTCTTGTTGAGTTTCTTTAATTTGATCACTTCTTCACACACATCATTGTAAGTTTCGTGTAAAATCAATTCTTGATCAGCATCAACAAATGATACATATGAATCACTGTAATCATAACTACTTTCAGATTTTGTTAGTGTAATTTCAGGAAAATCATTCACAATAGTAGAGAAAACTGTAAACTATTTTTCATCATCGGAATATGAGTTTGAACTTTCAGAATCTGAACTATCGCTAAGTGTGACATTCAACGCTTTTCCTTTATTTTTCTTGAAATTTAGACACTCAATTCTTATATGGCCATACCCAGAACATTCATGACACTGTTTTTTATCCTTTTTCTCAGTTTTTTCTTTCTTTCAATTTTCAGATTCATTTTTATTAACAAAAATATTTTTTCCTCGTTATTATTTACCATTTTCCTTTTTATTAAACATAAATTTTCTGAATTTTCTTGCAAGCAGAGCAATCTCTTCATCATTTAGACTTTCTTCATCAAAAAAATCCATATAATTTTCTTCTACAATTTTTAAGACAATGGACTTACATTTTCTTGTTTGAGGGAGTGAAGATTCATACATTTGCAAAGAACCTGCCAGTTCTTCTACCCTTATTACATCCAGATCTTTACTTTCTTTAATATCAGTAACTTTGGGTCGAAATCTTTCAGGTAAAGACCTTAGAATCTTCCTCACAACTCTTGAATCTTCAACCTTTTCTCCAAGATTAAACTTGGAATTTACAATATCATTTACTTTAGTATAAAAGTCATTAAAACTTTTATCTTCCAGCATTTTAATCTCTTCAAACTTAGAGGTTGACAATTGTAATTTTAGATTTTTCACAATTTTTGTTCCTTCATGCTTAACTTTCAGGATATCACATGCCTCTTTAGCAATCCCACACATGGAGATTCTCTTAAATTTTTCTGGAGATACAAATATGAATATAGCATTCAGCCCCTTGTTATTCCAATTACAATTGCTAATTTCTTCTTTGATCTAAATATCAATATTTGTTTCTGGTTTGATCCATCCTCGTACAACCGAATAACACACTCGTTCATCCAACGATTTGAGGAAGGCTCGCATGCGTACTTTCCAATATGCATAACTTTCACCATTGAAGTGCGGTGGGGCGGTCAATGATGACATAGTGCAGGGGCACAGATCACACTAGAAAGAGTAAACCACGCTCTGATGCTAATTGAAGTTCCCAACGTACCCCTGTAAACCACAAAATTATCTACCAATTTCTTTGAACAAATAGATTAGATCTTAATTATCAAGATTACAAAACGAATCAAATACTTTAAAATAAATAATCAACTTTATAAGACACAACGATTGGTTATGAAGAGAAACTCTTTAAAAAACTATTTAAAGGTAAAACCCTACGGGGCAGCCAAACCAATGAAAGTCAATCTTATTATTTGAAGAACAATTACAAGTAATCATCAATTACAAAACCTTTGCAATTCGACTCTCTTACTTGCTTAGACAAACGACCCGTTTGTCTTCTACCGCAGTAGTAGCCAGAATCTCTGGCAATCTTCAAATGTTGACTTCCCTTCTGGAATTCCAGAAGCTGAAATCCAATCGATGTTACTTCACATTCAAAGTACGATCATACTCAAGAAGATATGAAAAATTAAATGAAAATGTTCAAGTGAATTTTCTCTCACAAATACTCAGAATATCCTCTCTAGAATTCGTGGCTTAAAACCCCTTCCTGAGATACAAAATTGAATCCCTTTAAATAGAAAGTCTAGAAAGAGTTTCAGTCACAATAGGACTCTGCTGGCGGTTAGCAACAGTCACGAAGTCGTATTCCGACAGACTGCTAACATTTCGCAATAACATTCTTCTGTATTAACTAATCTCTATTCAGCTTTCCTCTGGATATATACAGATCTACCAGGACTCAATTTCAACCTCAATGACTTATCTAAACAATATCTAAGACTTCTAGATATAATCAACATTGTTTAGAGATAAATCAATAATTATTTTACATTCATCCAATAATTTCAAATATTGGATTGTGGAAGCACATTCGAAGAGGTTGGGAGGTGTTTAATCGTTTTGTTAGGATCCAGGTGGGTACAGGAAGCAGGATTAAATTCTGGAGCGACGTGTGGTGTGATAGCAGAGCTTTAAAAGATTTGTATCCCTCTTTATTTCAATTGGCAAGTGTAAAGGATTTATCAGTGGCGGATGCTATGGAGGTGTCGGGGGGGCGGAATACTTGGAATATTAATTTTGGTAGAGCAGTTCAGGATTGGGAGGTAAACAGCATTGCAGATTTTTACAGTTTTATTTATTCCATAAGAGTAAACAGCCAGCAAGAAGACGTCATGTGGTGGATTCCAGCAAGAAAATGTATCTTTTCGGTGAAGTCTTTCTATAAGGCTCTCACCCCAGAGTCCAACTCTCTCTTCCCTTGGAGAAAGATCTGGAACTCAAGGCACCTCCAAAAGCCTCTTTCTTTGTCTGGACAGCCTCCCTGGGAAAGATTCTTACCACGGATAATCTAAGGAAAAGAAGGATCATTATCGCAGACTGGTGTTGTATGTGTAAAGGAGGGGGAGAGTCGGTAAATCATCTTCTGTTACATTGTGATGTAGCAAGGACTCTATGGAACGACGTGTTTGCTCGATTGGCACTAGTTTGGGTGATGCCGAAAACTGTGGAGGCAACGTTGGCCAGCTGGCCTAGCATAAGAGGTAGTCAACCGATTAAAGCGATGTGGAAGATGATTCCTATTTGCATCTTATGGAGTTTGTGGGGGGAGCGTGACGAGCGGACTTTCGAAGACAAGGAAAGATCTATAGATGAGCTTAAGTTCTTGTTTTTTAAAACTCTTTGTAGTTGGGTCATTGCTGTAGATTTTAATGGCATGGCCCTTCGGGATTTCCTTGCCTCTAATGTGCTCACTTAGGTGGGACATCAGAGTTGTAATACAGGCTTTTGCCATTCTTTGATCAATAAAATTTATTTATTTATCAAAAAAAAAAATTAAAATATAATGATAAGATAAGCCTTATCATATAGTCATCTAATCCTAGCCAATTTTTGTCTCTACACTATATACGCATTGAACGTACATCTTTGCAATCCACCCACCCTTATAGGGTTTTCACAATCTAAGATGTCATAATTTTCCAATTAAATCTTTGCATTGCGACTTGACACCATATATATGGCATTACAAAGGTCCTAACTTTGATACCATTTGTCAATTTTCATATCTTAAGAAAGCTCTAATCAATTGGCACTATATATAATTAATGGATCGAGTTCATAGGATAATTAGTTAATTCTACCTAGTAAACAACTTATGTGAGACTTCATACTCATACAACAGCTCCAAGATCTACTATCCATTTAATATAGGGCTTTCACAATATCACCACTACTTCACTACTGTACTAACAACGATGCCTTCACCATTTTCTCATTTCAGCATTGGCTTCTCAAGTCAAGTCAATATTCTTTAGAGTAGGAGATACCACGTGAGTCTTTCTTCTACTTTAGAATTAGATATATGTTGCAAAGCTATATTTGATCTATTAGTGCAAGGCAAACCCCATTGTTTTAGAAAACATGATCAAGACCTAGTCCACTGCTGAATGGTTTCAATATTGACAAAGAACAAGTATAAAATTTAAAGAACTATGGCATATATATTATAGAAAAAGTAAAATCCCATTATCTATACGTTTTACTAATGTTGGGAACTTTCGCTCTAATCAAGTCCATGATTAATCTTTGTATTCCTTTCATTAACAAGACAATTTTGAATATGCAGCATGCTTTTATTCCAGTATGCAAAATTCCTTATCATCTATCTTTGAGCCTTGCTTTTGGAATCCTATTAATGTAGAAGAATACATCTGAAGATGGGTGGTTTCATGATCTCATGTTTACACATAAATCAATTTAGTGATGAAAGATCAATGATTTCATCATAGAAAATGATATAGCTCTTCCTCTATCAAAATATTGTGGCTTTCTTTGATCAGTCAACACAATATAACTCTCATGTGAAAAATAAGTAAAATCATGTTTAAAAACCATAATTTTGTGTGTGAGAAACAATAGATAGTATGCGTAAGTCAGATTAGGTTCCACCATTAACTATTTAACCTAATTTTCAATCAAGAATACAAGTGCTTAGCGAGTAGATTATAACCGACCGATCTCCATGAATCTACACTGTCACAGGAATAATGGGTGGATTTCTTTTCCATTACATCAAGAATGCATGGATTTTTCTAAAAAAAAATAAAAGGGAAAGTTGGCAAATGCTAGGCTGGTATATATCAGGTACAATAAGGGAGGACGTTGATGCCCACATTCTTACATAGATACTAACTTTATAAAAACACCTCATAGTTTCCTATTAGAATCCAAGTTAGGGTTTCCTTAAAGAAAACTCTTTGATCTCTTGTTTTCTTCTCTCATCCTCTCAAGTGCACCACTACTGGAGATGCCCATGAGCCACCGTAGAATTGCCCACATTGCTGCAAGTCATCATGACCTCCACTCACTATAGGTGTACTCTCTCTCTCTCTCTCTCTCTCTCTCTCTCTCTCTCTCTCTCTCTCTCTCTCTCTCTCTCTCAAAATGAATGGTGACCAAAATATACCCACACATTGGGGCAAATACCTATAGGTGTCTATTTCCTTAAGTAGGCAAGAAACTCCTTAAATCACCCATGTCCTGTGTTGGATATGAGTTTAGTTTAGTGTTAAAATCTGCCCTTAGGAAATGGCTCTCATCAATCGCAACAAACTATCAAGTATGAATTGGCCAACCATTTTGAGTTCTAGTATGATGCATCACTACATCACACACAATTGAACAAGCTATTTATGCATTTTCAATCAAAACTCTTCATTGAAACATTATATCTCATGTACTTAAACACAATCAATCGCTTCTATGATCCAATCAATCTTGATCTAGGGTTTTTAGAAATTTTTAAATTTCTTACTTTGAATTCCCATCCTTCCCATGACCATGAATAATCTAATCGCACTAAATTTGACTTAAGGTCGCTTCCAACGTGTCTTCCTCATATTCATTTACCACTTGTTCATCATACTTGTGACCATGAATTCTCAATGTTTTGCCACAAGTTTTCTTAGTAAACCATACAAGATTGCACACGATTGTTAGGGTATGTTTGTCTTCTTCTTTTTTTTCTTTTTTTTTTTATAGGTAATCAAGATATTGTATTCATAAAAATAAGCAAAGCCAAGGTACACAGATAGTATACATGAAAAACACCTAGCTAGAGGTTACAATCGAAACTAGAAGGTCATGGACACTAAGTCCATTACAAACTATGGCCCATGCCTATAAGAACAATGACTTAAGGAAGAAAAGTTTTAGTTCATCCATTGTTCTTTCTTGATCCTCGAAATTTCTAGCATTTTTCTCCCTCCAAATACACCAACACATTCAAATAGGAACCATTCGCCTAATAGCCGCTACCTATGAGTTACCATAAAGGCCTTTCCAACTTGCAAGGAAATCCGCCAATCTAAGAGGCATAACCCATGACAATTCAATTCTCGAGAAAAACTCATCCCACATCATCCTAGTCACCCCACAATGTAATAATAGATGATCTACTTATTCTTCATGCTTCTTACACATACAATACCAATCCAACACAACTACCCGTCGTTTCCTCGTATTATCTGTGGTAAGGATATTGTCCAAGATGCTGTCCAATTGGTCGTTCCAGGGCTCATCAGCACTTGATAAAATGATCTAACGGTGAATTTACCTTTCTTGGAATGACTCCAGTGCATCTTATCTCTGATACCCCCGAGCGTACTGATGGAATACAATGCCACAAAGAACTCCGAAATAGTCACCAACTTTCAATCTTGGGTTGTCCTAATGAAATCAATATTCTATTGAGAGGAGCCATTTGAAAAGGCCAAAAGATTGACAATTGCAGCATCATTTTCTCTTGCAATCTAAAAGATAGCAAGGAAGGTGTCACAGAGGCAATGGTTACTACACTATTTGTCATACCAAAATCTGACAAGAGAACTATCACCCACCACAATATGTTCATGTCCTCAAAATGTCTCCCAATGTCTCCTTATATATTTCTACAATCCCACTCCATGAGTACGTCGTACTTCATTCGAGCACCATCTTCTCCAAGCCTCACCAAATTTTGAATCTATAACGGAATTCCGTAGGGCCTCCATTTCGTGTTGGTATCTCCACAACCATTTACCCAAAAGGGCTTGATTGAATTTAGTCAAGAGGCAAATCCCCAAACCGCTCCCAGAAATATTTTGAAAATATTTTACAATCTTCAAAATTACTTCTATGAGATGTGCTGCTTATTGAGTTTTGAAAAATGAGAAGATTTTGAATTTTTTTTAAATAACTTTTGTATTAGAGTTTGTGAAAGCATATAGGTATTATTGAAAAGTTGTTTGAATATAACTTTTTAAAAGTATTTTTATTTTGGAGTTTGTAAAAATTGTATTATTTTATATTTGGATAATAATTGAATGAAAAGTTGAAATAGTTTTTTTAGATTTATTATGTTTGTTAATGAGCTTATGAGAAAATTTTAGAAATGTTGAAAATATTTTGAAAATGAAAAATCTATTTATCATCATTTTTATCATTATAATCTTAACATCCATTAATGTAACATTAAATGCTAAGCCCACTAATTAAATATAATAAATAGTCTTCAATAATTTTATACCACAACATGGCATGATAATAAAAAAGATTATGAGTAACATTACTCTTTGGAAATACTTATATAGTTTCCAAACAAGGTTAGAGTTGCCAAACATGATAAAGTTGGATTATTCATATTCTAAAAGGTTGGTATTATATGAATTGCATGGTTATAATTCTAAATAGCTGTAGGTGTGGCAATATGTGACACAACCCATTAACCCAACATAAACAAGATACGATAAAAGCGAGTTTAGATTTAGCCTTAATCGGTTCGAGTTAAAATGGGTTGACCCGTTAAGACATAATTGCTTGACGGGTCACTAACGGGTCAACCCGTTAAGAAAGTTAAATTTACATTTTTATTCTTATACCTAAAAACTAAAAAACCCTACTCCCGCCGTACTCTAACTCAGACTCCCTCACAATCTCACATTCATCTTTAGATATATTGAGTCTCTCTCTTAGTTCTCAATTGAGTCAATTCTCACAAGTCATAACCACCTCCCACACTTCTCGTGGATTGTAATTTTAGTGTTTTTAATGTTTGGATTGTAATTTTAGACTAATGTAGTTGTTTTTATATTTTTGGAAAATATTGTGATTTTAAATTTTGTGAAATTGTGTTGATCAGATCAAATTGATTATTTGAGTCAATTTAATCCATTTACATAAATGGGTCGAAACAGGTTATACCATGTCGATATATTTTTAATTCATTCATAACGGATCAAAACGGGTCGTATCGTGTTAACCCGTTATTTTAACGAGTCATGTTAGGGTTTGGAAATCTAATCGGTTAAGCTTAACGGGTCATGTTCGGGTTGAGTCATATCGTATAATATACATGACTTGACAAGTCACGAACACAACCCATTAACACAATTTGTCACTCCTAAATAGTTGGTAACGCAAGTGCAATATGGTTGGATGGACTTATTAACGCCAAGTGCTTAACTTTCATTAAAAACGAATTAATGTCCATCCACAAACACTTTGTTTTCTAGCTTTTGTTGGCATGATTTGTGCCTCATGTAGAAAACCTAATAATGATATCATTAAACAGGTAATCTAATGGCCTCGTGAAAACTTTTAACTAAGCTAGCCATCATTGATACCCCGTAATTCAACCGAAAACTTTGGCTTTTCATTGTAGATACATTGCATCAAGTGCTAGCTTTTGCTAACCTGATGATCTGATCGATAGACGTACATACATTGTATTTAGGCAGATTCATCAGCCTTTGGATATGGTAGTCATGTTGCCATCCTCTCATTCACACTTCATGTGTATCAGCTTGTCTTAAGATTGGTGGCTTAGGATAGCTTTTGTACGTTTCAATTCAAATATCCCGATCGAAAGATAATATAATATAATTTGAAGTGGTATCAGTTGCTAGGACAGCTAAGAATATTATTATAACATAAATGTAGGGACCATACGGAAGAATTAATTAAAGCACGCAGATATCTTTCAATAAGGGTAAGCCGAATTAGCCGTAGTACTTTTTTGGTAAAGCAACAATAAACAAATAGATGTGCCATTTAAACACGTTAGAGCAATTGAATGAGAAATAAAACCCATTATCATGATGTGTTGGTGGGGTCTCTTTATATGGATGATCGAGGTTTTGGTTCTTAATTTTCCTTTTTAGTCATTAATATTTTTACCTAATGGGACTTCCACTCATTTCAGATACTTTTTTTGCGTTTTATGAGCAAATAATATTAACTTAAAATATCTAGAAGGAGGGAGTGGTGTAGATCATTTTTTTTTTTTTATAAGTATTATCGGTGTTTAGAAGATGAGAGGGTGTGAAACCTACGAGAAATAGTCAGAATCCACCAAGAATAAAGAATCTGCCAGTCCATAGGTACCCGGAAATCTTGATTTCGCATCTCTTCGTATCCCCTTTTGCTATCGATTAAGCACAGGTAATCATAGCATAGATGCCTCTCTCGGAATGAATATTAGAAACCGCAAGGTAAACAAAAGTTTGCAGTAATTCAAGGAAAAACAGTGTTGTGTGAGAGTAAAGGCTGCGATCTAAGAAAGGAATTTGGAATCAAATGGAACATCTTGGGGGTGGTGTAGATCATATCCTATTCAACAAGAAAAATTTAAATGCATGAAATAAATATTAATGAAAAAAGAAGAAAAACAAGGGGAAATCATGAACCCAACAAATCCCATAATTTCTCAACCTAAGGTAGTTTGCTTGGGGCAATAGATCCAGCAACTATAACCAATAAATAAACATGGAAAACCCAAAAGGGATGGAAGAAAGGTAGAATGAAAGAGGTGAGTGAGGTGAGGAAGGGGATTGAAGAGGGGAGGGAAGAGGTGGAAGGAGAGAGGGGACCTCCCAAGGCGGGTAGAAGGAGAAACACTAGGAAGAGCATGCAAGAAAGATGGCAAGGGCGGGCAGCACTGCAGAGGGGAAGGGAGGTTTCTCCCTCTTCAATCCTCAATGGCACCCAAAAAATAAAAAATAAACTAGAACAACTCTCAGTAGGGCACTCATGACACGAGAAATTAGGGGGAGATGGACACTTATTTGTTGGTTGAAAATGAGAATTGACCCCTTACCATTTCCTGTTAACTAGGTAATTAGAAGCACGAGTGGATGAAACTCATGGGGTATCGTTCCTTCAACCCCCTAAATAAGTTACCTTCATTTCTAGGATGGCTTGGTAAGGGAGTAATTAAGTTCTTGGATAACTGGAGACCCAAACTAAACTCTCAAATTTGGGTCGATTTAGTTTTATTCTTGATTAGTTTGGTTGGATTCTGGTCCAAAAACTTTGGATCTGGGCGATTTCAATCGATTCAAAAGCTGGGGAGTTTTGTCTACCAATCCAACCTAATAGAGCTGATCATATGCATAATGTCTTCATCATATGCCTATCTTGTTATCATACATTGTAAAGCACAAAAATTCTTTTAAAAAAAAAATACATCTGGTCGCTTTCAAATATGGTGTAGCATCTTCCTCTTTCTTCTTACTCAATTACTCTCTTTTTACTTCAACTGAATGTGCTTTTCAAAGATATCTTGTATATAAACTTGGTTGACAAAATAAGTTATAAACAAATTCCGTACTTCATTTATTATAAGATTCGGCGTACAAACGAGCAACATCCATTTGTAAGCTTTCTCTTTGTAGACTTCTCTATTGGGGTTAAGTCTGTTTAAATTCTAGGTTGACTTCTACATAACCAAACTTTATCTAACTAACCCAAAAAGGAATTGCAATCCGTATCATGTTTCTTTTATCGTAGCATGAGTTGAGAGAAAACATAAATAGCTGCAGCTAACAATTCACCATTTTTGTAATCATGTACAATAAGTTCTTCAGATGCATAGATTGCAGTTTCCCATAACTTAGACACTTTATCACTAAGACTATAGCCTCGTTTGGTTACACAGTTGAGATGAGATGAGAAATATGGGAATAATAGTGAAATAGTTTATGAATTAAAAATTATTGTATTTGAATGGTGTTTTGATATTAAGATGAGATTAAATGGTCTGTGAAACCAAAATGGCAATATAACCAAAATGGACACTTTATCACTAAGACTATAGCCTCGTTTGGTTACACAGATGAGATGAGATGAGAAATATGGGAATAATAGTGAAATAGTTTATGAATTAAAAATTATTGTATTTGAATGGTGTTTTGATATTAAGATGAGATTAAATGGTCTGTGAAACCAAAATGGGCTAATGCCTTTTGCCATTTAGATAAGTGCAACTCAACTTTTGTCGAAATAAAAACAAATAGCATGCTAGGGAACTTCTAAGAAGACAAGATATTCTCACCTTGATAACAGAAAAATCCATGCCATGCAGTCTAATCTTAATATCATCATAAAGCTACATTATGGTGCTTTTCACGCATTCAATGGTGTCTCATGATTGCTCTATTTTTATACAACATTATTTACAGTGAAAAGTCTACTGATACTAAGCATTTTGATCAGCATCAAAGCAGTAACTGAGAGATATAACAAGTCAAAAGAGGAACATCAGCACCTGCAGAATCCAGCACTAGAAGTCAAGGTATGCCATGTTGAGCCTCCCTCAATTCTTCTCTGCAAATTTTCTATAAGAACTGGGAGATTTGCTTCAAAGTGTTCGCCTGTTTAAAATGAAAGGTTGAGATTTTGATATTCCTAATAACAAATTCAAGGATGTCTGAGCACCATCGCCCTTTTTTTTTCTTTTTCTTTTTTTAACCAAAATATATGTAGTAGTCACCCCCTGAAAGGAAAGCTTTCATGTACATCCATAAATATATAAACTATCCCAATAAATGATTAGACATATTGACCGAGTGTTTCATTCTCAAATGTAGGAGCTGTAAATAGAAGAATCGAGACAGGTTGGATTGATAATGCATGCACAATATCATATAAATTATCTCACAGCAAAGTAGAACTAGTATACGATCATCTTCCTACTCTGTTATACCTGCAAGATATACAAGCAGTCAACTAAAACTGTTTTGCATACCTTCATCATATACAGCATGAAGGGCAACACTACAGCATCAAGAACTTCTAAAAGAAAAAGACTTGAAACTTTGTATTACTCTATTAGTTTGAATATGTATGCAGGTTGTATAGTTGGACTGAAACCTTCACCTTCATGCTCCGTTCTCAATTATTTCCAAATTAAGGAAAACATTTCCAGCGTTGGTCATTTAAAAATGACCTGCAGAAAACTATCACAGCCTATGATTAGAATTCAACTTTCAAAATTCTATATTTCTCGTGCAGTAATGTCCATCTCATGCTACCCTCATCCTTAAAGATGCAATTTCTTCTTTGATCTGCATCCAAGCACGTCGCCCCCCATCAATGTGCATTTTGAACACAATCTATTGGGATCTTTGACAGACACCATGACAATAATTTAAGACACAGTTTCTTGGATCCTTGAACAAAAGGATGACAAGTCCAGCCACTGAAGTCAGATTCAGTTTCTTTTTCTTTTTGATTTCCTTATACACTTCTGTGCTGATATTCATATAAATCAAAAGATATACCTAAGAATTCTTTCTCCTTAAATCTTATAACTCCTTACCCTTCTTTGATCTCTTTTCCTTCTAACCTTACCCTAGTAGCCTTCCCACCCACATAAATACAGAGAAGGTGAGAATATGCTTACAGAAGACTGAAAAATGTAGACACCAACTACAACATATTTATAAATTTAGGATGTAAATCAGTCCGGTCCGGGGGGGTAATGGACAGAAATTATTTTCCCCAGACTGAACATCCATTAGGGACCGGACTAGACTAGTAGCTATCAGTCCGTTCGGTCCAGTCCAATTATTTTTTGTTTTTTTCTTCTTTGTTTTTCAAATAAATTAATAAAAAAATTATTGAAATTACTAAATTAAAATCAAGTGATTTATTCATGTGGATTATGTAACTAACTAATTAAAAAAAATATTTTACTATAATATATTTATGATGTTGATAGTTACTACTTACTAACTTAGACTTTACTCTTTAGCATGAATAATTATTAATAATGTCATACATTTTACATATAGTTAATGAATATCAAATAATTTCCTTGTACATAAATTATTCATGCTTGCTTACAACTTAGGTATTTAAAAAAAAAAATGACCTAATTATTTTAATTAAGTCTAAATAGTAGAGTATGTATAAATGCATGATGTATTAACTATTTACATATAATGACATAAATTATCACATGACTTATGATTTATTATTAATTGATAGTATATATTATTTTGTATTTTACATGGTCAATGATAATAAATTAGATGAAAATGACATCATTAACTTACATAATTAATATATAAAAATAATATATTGAATTATTAAAAATACTTTTTAAAATATATATAGGAGTCGATGTGGTCTGGTATAGTCCAAAATTTATAGACCCTGAGTCAGCATCGAATTTTTCGGTCCACAATTTGTGGGACCGAGACCGACTAATCTGGAGTCTTTACACCCTTTTTTTTTCTTTTCTTTCATGTCGGGAAACCTCTCCAAGGCAAGGCCCTTCGGACCCACCCCTGCAAAGTAAACCCTAGTCCCATGCACTGCACCCTCGGAAGCTTCTCTACACGGAAGTGGTTAAATCGCTAATTTTTCGCCAAGAGATGTGGCCCCAAAGGATTTTTTTTTTTTTTTTATAAGTAATAATCTTTATCGAATAGAATGAAACTAGGCAATGCTCAAGTAGACAGGAAGTATACAAAGTGAAACACCTAATTACATTCTAGTAAACTGGAAAGAAGATAAAAATTCATAATCATACCCATTCTTCAATACAGTAGCAGAAAACTATTGGAAAAGAGAATACAAAAAAATTCCATATTTCCCCCACTACACGCTCCTTGTTGTTGAAGCACCTATCATTCCTTTCCGACCATAGACACCACATTAAGCACAAAGGTATCATCCACCACACTGCTGCCAGTTGAAAGCTATTGTGAGGCCTTTTACAACATGCTATTAGATTCACCACACTTTTAAGCGTAACCCAACTCAGCCCGGCTCTACTAAGGATACCAGCCCATAACTCCCCAGCCATCTCACAATGTAGAAGCAAATGATCTATTGATTCCCCACTCCTTTTACACATGTAGCACCACTCCATGACAATCATACCTCGCTCTCTTAGAGTATCAACCATTAAAATCTTCCCATGTGCAGCTATCCAAGTAAAGAAAGCAACTTTAGACAGTACTAAAACCTTCTATATACTCTTCCACGGAGAGAAAGTGGACTATTGAATTGTCAAAACCATGTAAAAAGATTTAACTATAAACTTTTTTCTTCCCTTGTGACTCCACAACATACGGTCACCCCCATTTTGCCTCCTAGCTTTGCTGAATACAAATAGCTATAAAAATCTACCAGCTCTTCAAGTTCCCAATCCTGAGCATTTCTTGTAAAAGTGACATTCCAAGTTACCGTCCCATTGGCACGACATAGTACTTTTGAAATTAGGGCCTGCTGATTTCCATCCAAGTTAAAAACAACTGGAAAAACAGTGCAAAGAGGGCTCTCCTCACTCCATACATAGAACCAAAAGCGGGTTTGTGCTCCATCACCCACCTTAAATTTGAGATATTTTTCAAAAGTGTTCCACCCCTTATGAATTTCTATAAGCTTACTCCATAAGGCCCTAGGCCCTCTTTAGAACACCATCCCCCTCACACACAACCATACTTATGATCAATAACCTCTCTCCACAACGAGTTCCCATCCATTTGGTACCTCCACAGCCACTTCCCTAATAGTGCCTTGTTAAAAATACACAAATCTCGCACCCCTAACCCCCCATTCACAATCGGACAACTCACCCTTTACGAACTCACAAGGCGAAATTTGAATTCCTCCTCCATGCCACCCCACAAGAAAGCTCTAAACAACTTTTCTATCCGGTTTGCCACACCCACCGGTAATGGGAAGAGAGAGGTAGTGAGTGGGAAGATTGAAAAATGTGCTTTTGATGAGAGTTAATCTCCCCCCTTTTGATAGGTATAACCGCTTCCAACCCAATAATCTTTTCTCAATCTTCCCTACCACTCCATCCCAATACTCTTTTGCTTTGAATGACTCCTCCAATGGAAGTCCAAGATATTTCTTAGGAAGAGAGGCAATTTTACAACCCAATAACTCCGCTAAAGAGGCTAATTTATCACATCCCCCACCGGAACCAACTCTGACTTCCCCAAGTTCACCTTGAGTCCCAAAACAACTTCATAACACAACAAAACTACCCTTAGAGCTTGAATCTGGCTACTAACAACATCACAAAAAATGAGAGTATCATCCGCAAAAAGTAAGTGAAGTGAGAAATGGAACGAACATTATTATTGCTGCCCACTGAAAAACCAGCAAGAAATCACCCCCCCTAAAGCAGCCTCCACCATGCGACTCAATGCCTCCATTACAATGACAAAAAGGAAAGGGAATAGCAGGTCTCCTTGTCCCAAACCCCTTGAAGTCTGAAAAAATCCACATGATCTTCCATTGACTAAAACTGAAAACCAAGCAGTCAAAACACAATGTTTAATCCATTCAGACCACTTATCCCCAAAACCACATCTTCTAAGCATATAGAGAAGAAAGTCCCAACACACATGATCATAAGCATTTTCCATGTCTAGCTTACAAAGGACCCCTGGGATGCCTTCTCTTAACCGGCTGTCCAAACACTTATTTGCTATCAAAACTAAATCCAAAATTTGCCGATCCCAAACAAAAGCATTTTGAGGTTTGGAAATGAGATTGTCCATCACCACACTCATACAATTAGCTAACATCTTAGATATGATTTTATAAATCTCACCTACCAAACTAATAGGCTGGAAGTCTTTCAATTCATAGGCACCAACTATCTTCGGAATAAGAGCAATAAAGGTAGCTTTTAGTGACTTCTCAAACTTACGACTAGAATTAAAAGCATGAAAAATCTACATCACTTCCTCCTTCACTATATCCCAACACTCTTGAAAGAAAGCCATAGAAAAACCATCCGGGCCTGGTGCTTCATCTTTGCACATGCCTTTCACCACAAGATGCACCTCTTCATCAAACGGCCTCTCCAACCAACCTGCTACATCCGAATCCAACTGGTCAAAAATTAAACCATCAAGCTTGGGGCGCCATTCTACTTTTTCAGCAAGGATATCCTCATAATACTGCACTTTATGGTCTTGAATTTCTTCGGGAGAATGTAACACATTTGAGCCAGATGGAGGACTTCAATAGCTTTGTTGCACCTATTTGAATTAGCCAAACTGTAAAAGAACTTAGTGCATTTATCTCCCTCCTTCAACCAAAGCGCCCTTAATTTTTGCCTCCAAGATATTTCTTCCATCAACAAAACTTTCTCAATTTCAATCACCACCACATTCTTCCTTAACAAAGAATCCTCATTAACTTGCCCTTCCTCCAATGCATGCAACTCATCCCAAATTATATTTTTTTGCACATCCATATGTCTAAATACTTCTTCATTCCACTTCTTTACATCGAACTCAAGGGCTTTAAGTTTACTCGCCACTATGAAACTAGGCATACCATCAAAAGAATAACCATCCCACCAAGCCCTTACCTTCTCTACAAATCCTTCAACTTCCAACCACATATTCTCAAATTTGAAGGAACGCCTACCCCCATGAATGCCACCACAATCAAGCAAAATTGGGAAGTGATTGGAATATACATGTGGCAACCTTTTCTATAATATAGATCCAAAAAGTGCGTCTCACAAGAAGAAGAGACTAGAAATCTATCTAGCTGGGACCCCCCAACTATTGGACCAAGTATAGGCCCCCCTATCAACGGAAGATCCACAAGATTCAAGTCAAATATCAGCTCTTAAAAGGCTTCCATTGCACCTGTCGACATAGATGCCCCCGCCCTTTCACTAGAGAACCGAACAATGTTAAAATCTCCACAAAGAACCCAAAGTAAATCCCATAAGGAATATAAACCCGCCAAATCCTCCCACAAAAAACTTATCTCTATCCACATTGGGCCCATACACACCCGCTAAAGCCCATATCCACCCATCCTCAATGTTCGTAAAAGTTACAGCCCTTGAAAACAACCCGATACAATCTTCAATCATCTCTACCACTCTCTTATCCCACATCACCAACACACCTCCTAAAGCCCTTGATGAATTTAAATAACACCACCCCACAGGTTACAAATTATGTATCTATCAATACCACACAACTTAGTCTATGGAAGGCAAACAATGTCAACCTTCCAACTACGGAGAAGGGATCTAATGCGAAGACATTTATTCACATCATTGATCCCCTTACATTCCAAGAAAGGATTTTAGGCTTCATTAAAAGACGATGTCCCCCTTCCCTTCAACCTCTCCCTCCCCACACTTCCCTCCTTGTTATCGTAGTTAATATAACTTTTTAGGCATTTCAACTCCCTGTCTTGTTTCACTGCTAATTGCAGAACAGTAGGTCTACCTGCCGCTATCGCAATTAGAAGGGCCTTAAACTGATCTTCAAACCTAACACACATTATCCACACACACTCTTGAAGTTCCTCTACTTTTTTTAACACCCAATCCGATGTTAAACTATACACTGGCTTTCCAGAGATAGTACATAGCGGGATAGGGCTATCCAGCTCATACTTATCTCCCTCTGCACCGTTGGTCACAATATCTATAGTATACTCCATTAACTCAGCCTCCTTCAACACTTCTGATGATACCCCATTACCCCCATCTAGCACGCCTTCCATTTCCAACAACCACATCTCCTTATTGATGCACCCCTCTGATAGAGGCTCAACCACGTCCCCTTTCTCTAAAAAATCCTGAGAACACTGCTTTTTCAACTTCCCGTGCCTACAAAACCCCCTCTAACACTTCCGACACCAGAGCCACTACCTGAGTTAAGCCTAAAGAGTCGCCGATGACCGGTGGCATGGTATATGCAAACACCGGCATCCCAGACGAGAAAGTGGGCTCAACAATTGGATCAAGACTTTCTCCACTGAAACTTCGTGCCCCAGTGGCAGAACCTCTGCGTTGACATCAAGGAAGCGCCGGTAACCTCTATCACACCTTTCTATGCAGATCCCGATGGCTTGGGAGCAAATTTGCCGTCGGGATTACACCGAGAAATATCGCCATGCTCTGTTGAAGGCACTCCCGGTGATGTGACTGCTAGGCCTACAACCCGATGAGGAATAGTCGGATATGTGCCTGGTCCGACCCGACCCGATTGGCAAAACGCGCCAACACGACCCGTCCGTACATGCGGGTAAGTACGGACGGATCTTTTTTCATTTTTTTAAAAATCTATCGGTTCTTACAAGTGAGGTCATTATCTATTTGGTCTCTTTTCCATACAAATCAATATCAATTGATTACTAAGGAGTGAGCAAAACACTAGTACAAAGCTATCAAGAGAAAAACTGCAAAATAAACATCATTTTCTATACAATTGTTGTTAAAACCATTAAAACCTCTACCATTAAAACCAATTCCATAATTTGTTGAGAAGGCAACAAAAAAATTCCCCTGCATCCCTTATAATTTGAAAACCTCCACTCATCCTTGGGTTTCCAAAGCTACTACCTACATTCCATTTTAATCCACGATTTTGCAAGTGAATCTACAAATCCAATATCAAAGGTTTAGAAACTAACATTGGGAAAAATCAAATCAGAATTTTTAATTCATGCAAATCATATACAAATGAGTGAAAATGAAAACCATACAATTCATGCAGACCATAAACCTTGAGTTACTCCTCAATCTCATCATCATAAGCAAAGCTTGATTTTGGACCAAACTCTAAAAAAACACATGATGATTATTAAAATGATATAAAAATAAACATTATGAAAAAGTTTAATAAATATGTAAATAAGAAATAAATTCATTACCCAATTCCGCCTCAAAGCTTACAATATTATCCAAGGAGGCACGAAAATCAATGGGTATTGCATCCTTCAACCAATTTTGTGTACAAACAAGTATATCGATTGTTCTTGGAGATAGTGAACTACAAAATGGGTCAAGCACGCGACCCTCTGCCCTGAAGGCTAACTCAGAAGAAACTGTAGAAACGGGAATAGCCATTACATCCTGTGCAACTTTTGCCAAAATATGATATTTTACTTCATTGATCTTCCATCAATCCAAAATATCAAAATTTGGAACTCGTGCCTCACAACCATGTTCTAAGTACTAATCGATCTCTGATTTGTTCATCAAATTAGACTCAATAATTTCTTGCTCATACTCCTCTGTTCAGAATCAGAATCAATCATAGTAGGATCAACTGAGAAAGGAGGCTCAGAATAGGAAACTCCACTTGAACTCCCATACACAATATTATACTCCAAGTAAATGTCCATCATCAAGTGTTTCACTATTGCAATCAGTTCTTCGACTAAATTACCACCATGTATCTTTTTGAACTAAAAATGCAAAAGACTAAATTTGCATCTTGGATCAAAAACAAAAATAAATATCATCAAGTTAGTCTTTTCAATTGATCCCCAATATTTGTCATACTTAATCTTCATATTTTCCGCCATACTTTCAACACTGCATCATTACTTTGACTCATTTTTTACAAATGCAATTGTATGCCACAAAGCTCCTGGAAATATGCATTAGATGTGACATACAAAGAGTCAAAAAGTCTCACAGTAGCATAATAAAAAATCTTCAAAAACTTTATCAATACTCTTAACTCTCTCCCAATCATTAGAGTTAGGGGGGCCCAAGTTCACACTACGACACTAACAAACAAAAGAATCATCATCCTTCTCCAATCGCAAAAAAGGTTTTTTATATATTTCTGCAACTTCTAGCATTAAATAAGTTGAATTCCATCTCGTGGAAACGTCAAGACATACCAATTTTGTACAATCAATCTCTTAGCCCATCATTCACAATGAGGTTCATTATATAGGCACAACACCTGATGTGAACATACTTCCCTTCAAACAAATGACCTCCTACAAACTTTCTCAAATACTCAATGACAACATCATTTGAGGAAGCATTGTCAACTATAACAGTAAAGATTTTGTCAATGCCCCAATCTTGTAGACATGAATCTACACATTTTCCAATAGTTTCTCCTTTGTGATTAGAGATCATATAAAAGTTTAAAATTCTTTTGTATAGTTTCCAATTAGAATCGATAAAGTGTTCAGTAAGACACATATAATTTAAGTTTTGAATTGACGTCCATGTGTCAGTAGTTAAACCAACCTGCCCAACTGTCTTAAAAATTTTCCTTAACTTCTCCTTCTCCATTTTAGACAGTTTAATACAGTCTCTCGCTGTAGTGGTTCGAGATGGCACTTGAAACCTTGGTTCAAGAGATCTACATACCTTCCTAAATCCCTGGGCTTCTACTATCCTAAATGAAAGCTCATCACAAATAATCATTTCAGCAATTGTCATTCGTACAGTTTCTAAATCAAACTTATGTGCATTTGTCGAGTTACTAACATCACTATCTCCAACTCCCTCAAGAGGCCCATCACGACTCATATTCTGTTGATCCGTAAGTCTGATTCTATAAGGATGTTGCTTACAAGTACCAAGATGTTACAACATACTTGATGTACCATGTCTTTTGGGATGACAAGAGTAAATCTTGTGACAATAATTACACTCCGCTTTTGGGTTATTTAAAAGGCATCCATCTATTTTAGTGAAATGGTCTCACACTACTGAGGGGTCCTTATTTGCCCTCCTTCTACGAGGAGGGAGACTTGTCTCACTAGACAAGTTAATATTTGATGCCTTTTGTGATCGATTATCCAAAAGAGTAGCCGTCTCATTATCTCTTAAATTAGTATGAGTGTCACTTTCGAAGCAATCCATATATAAACTGACAAATAATATTACATACAAAAATCAAGATATTAGTAATGCATAGATGCATCCAGCCACACACACACAAATATAAAATTGGTACAAGAAATGAAAGCTTCCAAGTGTTTACTTTATGGCATAAATATTGCAATGAATATTGCAGTGAGAATTATAATTATCTGTTGAAGTAAGAGAGAATAATAGACATTTGAAAGATAGAACCTTAACTTTAAAAAAGGCTGATTAATATATGATGAATAGTTCTCCAACGCCCTTTATAAATGGTTTCATCGGGTAGATGCTTGAATAATTTTAAAAAATGTTGATCAACAACAATAAATTTTATGATCTGTACAGTAGCATGCTTGAATAATTAATTTACTTTGCTATTACATTTAGTTGTTAAATGCATTGAAGTAGCAAAATATATTAAGATTCTTCTTGAAGAACCTAATAGATCATATCATGTTCTCCTGCAAACCCTTTAAAAAGGGAGAGATATCAAGCAGCTAGCTAGCCCAGAAAAGAGTTTTGAATAAAGAAAACAGGAATTGAATTCTTTGGTTTTGTGGCATATCCTTAGGAGCAAATATAAGAGAAGTAGTGATTACAAGGAGAGCTAGCTAGCTAGCTAGATGATGATCGGTTTCTTATCAACTTGTAATAATACGGCACCCAGGAATATAAATGCTCTTAATTGGGTGGTGGATGCTGATCAACACCCACAACTTCTTTGCACTTTGTAAATCATCCACTGCCACCACCAATTTCATTCATTAGCGGCTGATCAATCAAAGATGCATGCTAGTTAAAATGTAGGGCATTTCTCTGATTTTTGGGACCCACATCATTTTGAAGGGCAATGGTCTGGGGGTAGGAGTGTCAAATCGTGTTAACGGATCATGTTCGTATCGTGTCAAAACATGTATATTATACTATATAGGTCAATCCTAATCCGACCCGTTAAGCTTATCGTGTCAACCCGTTCTGACCCATTAGTTAATATTATGAAATAGGTTAATACGACCCGTTTCAAACTATTCATGTAAATGGATTGAATATGCCTAAAATTAATTCGTTTGACCTAATTAAATTTAGCATAATTTTATATAAATGTCAAAATCACAATATCTATAAAAATTATAAAACTTTTTTTTTTATAAGTAATAAGAAATTTTATTAATAAGCATATTCCAAGTACACTGGAGGTATACATGTTAATACACCTATTTAGGATCTAGCAACTGATACAAGGAAATCTTGGAAACTGAGACCATTCAGCTCTAGAGCGATGGCCCACATAAATAAAGTCCTCCAAAAAAACCTCCTAAACTCTTCTATGGAACGTTCTTGATCTTCAAAAAGTCTATCATTTCTTTCACACCAAATACAACAAAGAATACAAAGATGAGCCATCTTCCATACAGCCACAATCTGTGGTGTCCCCGCAATTCTTCTCCAACTTGCAATTAATTCTATCACTCTTCCTGGCATGACCCATGCTATATCCATTCTGTTGAAGAAAAAATTTCATATTTCCCGAGCAAATTCACAATGTAAAAGTAAATGGTCTACTATTTCACCATTCTTTCTGCACATACAGCATCATTCGGTTATGATTATGCCTCTTCTTCTTAGATTGTCCATAGTAAGAATCTTCCCTAATGCTGATGTTCATACAAAGAAAGCGACCTTTTTAGGTGCTTTGCTCCTCCAAACATTCTTCCAAGGAAAATTGTATCTTCGCTGCATAGTAATTGTATCATAAAAGGAGCACACAGAAAACTTCCCTTTCCTCGAAGGTTTCCATACTATCTTGTCCTCACTTGTAGCGTTGATAACCGTGTTATACAGCAAGCTGAGAAACTCCACCATCCCGGTAACTTCCCAATCATGTGCATCCCGGATAAGACTTATATTCCACTCCTGTGCACCATTGCTTATTACCCTCAAATCAGCCACCATTGCTTCTTTGTCCCGAGCAATTCTGAAAATATTAGGATAGACCTCCTTTAGAACCGTGTCTCCCACCCACACCTCATTCCAAAAGCTGACCCTCCTACCATTTCCCACCCAAAGACGAGTGTTACTAGCAAAGGTACACCAACCTTTCCTTATGTACTTCCATAACCCCACCCCATAAGTCCCCCTACTTTCCTTAGAGCACCAACCCCCTCGTTCACTTCCATACTTCATATCAATCACTTCTTTCCATAAGGCTCCCCTTTCCTTGTTATACCGCCATAACCATTTTCCTAATAATGCCTCATTAAAAGCCCTCACATTCCGGATCCCCAAGCCCCCATCTCTCAACAAGTACACACCTTATGCCATCCTACTAGATGGAACTTGAGCTCCTCGCCTAAGCCACTCCACAGAAAATCACGTTGAAATTTCTCCATTTTTGTTGCTATGCTGGCAGGGAGAGGAAATAGAGACAAGTAGTATGTAGGAAGGTTGGATAGTGTGCTCTTGATAAGAGTGGTCCGCCCCCCTTTAGTTAAATACAAACTTTTCCACCCGGCCAATTTATTCTCTAATTTCTCCAACACCTCCTCCCAAATTACGTTGGCTTTGAAAGTAGCCTCCAAGAGGAGGCCAAGATACTTCAATGGCAAAGAGGAGACTCCACATCCCAAAATGTTGGCTAACCCTCTAATGTTCCTCACCTCACCAACCGCAACCATCTCCGTCTTTACAAGATTAATTTTTAACCCCGATACCGCTTCAAAACACAATAAAATGGCCTTCAAGGCTTGTACATGTCCTGCATTTGCCTCACAAAACAGCAAGGTGTCGTCCGCAAACAAGAGATGTGAAATGTTAATGTTCCCCATTACAAAACCAGCCAGGAAACCCCCCTCCACCGCAACTGACAGCATTCGACTTAAGGCCTCCATTACGAGGACAAATAAAAGGAGTGATAATGGATCACCTTGTCGTAATCCCCGCGAGCTATTATAAAACTAACTACAAGTTCATAATTACAATCCAAACAATAAAAATATCGAAATTGAAATTTTAACAATTTTATTTTTAGGTATAGGGGTATAATTGTAACTTTAACTTTCTTAACTTATCATAACGAGTTGACCCTTTATCAACCCGTTAAGCAATCGTGTCTTAACGAGTCAAGTCGTTTTGACCTAAACTCGTTAAGAGTAAACCCTAACCCGCTATTATCGTGTCGTGTTCGTATTGGATTAACGGATCGTGTAACATATTGTCACCCCTATCTAGGGGGTGGAATCTAGTTTTGTTAGTGACAAAACCCCCGCCAGCCTCTTCTCTCTCTCACACGCACTCTCTGAAGACCACTATACTAATACTAGCGTATCGCTGCTGAAAATTAAAAGACCATTGCATTTGGGCTACTTTGAGCCCCCTAACCACCCCTTAGCTGTAGGACATGTCTTCCCCTAACATAACAAAGCCTCAATTATTGCAGAAAAAGCACGTTTGTTGTTCTTTGACTATGACTGGAATTAGGATCTACTTAAAAGGATATTAAAGAACTAACCTTTTTTTCCTTTCCTTTTTATCTCCCTTTTCTCTCATAAATTAACAGTTAAATAAAAAAAATCCAAAGGTTTCCTTTCTAAAAAGACAACTCTTTATAACCAAAGTTCACCTGGTTGGCGAAGTTCAGGAACTAAATCTCATTAAAAAACAGAACAAAAAAGCAATTGTGCACCGATGAGATAATCAAAGTTTTACCATTAATAATAACCACTGTATTGTAGTACACACAAACAAAGCATATATCAACGACACAGGAACTATTTTTACTTTCAAGCACAGAGATTAGGAATATGAAATTCTAGGAGTAAAAAATGGAAAAGGATTCCAAATGGGTATCTTTTATGGTGGCATTAACAGATCAAGAACAGAGAAGTTAAGGACATGCCAACTCCTGGTTCTTAGGTGGGTCTGACATGTAATGCTACAATAACCCAAATAGCTCATGCTAACGGTACCATAATTATCAAAAGAAAATATTCACTGCTTAATTTTATATTTATGTACTATATATATATATATATATATTTTGGTGGGTTGGGGGGTAAGTTAATTTTTTTTAAGGTCAACTCTAAACATGTCATAGATCATCTATTCGATGAATGGATCGATGCTAAAAGCTGCCTTGATGATCTAGACCCAGGAATAATTGCCTTGGACACAAAATAACCATTTGGGAAGGGACAGATCAAACAACAGCATGTTTGGAATTTCAACAACTTGAAAGCATAATTGCCTAAAAAAAATGACCTAACTACTTCAGAAATGGCGCCCGTTTACCCACTTTGACATTAAATGTTGGTGATGAGTGTACTACAGAATAATGTAAAACATCATTACAAATAAAGAAGTATAGGTCTACTAGCAAAACCCAGCACAGAGATTGCAAATAATTTGTACACGGCTGGCTTTTGAAAACCAACTAAATGAAAATGAGAGTGCAATAGAAATCCAAACAATTAATCAGAAACGAAGCTCTACAAACAGAGAGAGGGCCATCTTTTTATTGCAAACAGAGAGAGGAAGAATCCAGGGCACAAAATCATCGTTCAGTTTAGGGGAAAATGCGTTTAATAGAGACTTACTGGCTTGGACAGCGAAGACGAACGGTGAAGTCGAACGGCGTGGTGCATTGGTGGCTAGGGTTTCTAAAACTCTTAGAGGAAGAGCTTGTGTACTGAAAGCGTATAGCTGATCTATCGGTTTCGACCGATATTGGTTTCTCTCAACCCGTAGGAGACTTGGATCCGAAGAACCCGACATTTGTCGGCTGGGCTCAATTCAGTTGCATCGGACGGACCGGCCCAAGGCCTTTTTTGCACACCCCTAGTGACTACTTCCAATGATACAAAATTATTATACTAGCTCACTCAAAATAACATAAAAGATATACGTACCTGGTAGTAATAGCATAACAGACTAAACACAGATTCCATGTTAATTTTACATATTAATAAAGGATACACCAAAGAAATATACATCGATCAGCTCTATACCTCAAAAGACCAATAGAATAGAAGTAAAGCACCCCAGAATTTTTAGATACCTGTCATAAAAAACAACCAACAGTCCAAACATAAATCACATAAACATGTAAAAATAGAGAATGGAAAAACAAGAAATACATGTTTTCTAATAAAAATATAAAACTGACCGAAATTATAGAAATTGCATGGCCCATAATCGGCGACATTCGTCATCCATATTTAAAAAGCCCACTTGGTCAAGTCGTGAATCACGCAGCACAGCATAGGCACGTAACCAAACATCATTCGGCAACTTGGGCTCAATCTTTTGCAGTAAAGTGACACAATGTCCAAATGGATGAAAGGAGTCATCGCTGTCCATAGACCCCTTGCTCCGCTTTGATGCGGAAGCCTCAGCCTTGCCTTTATAGCACTTGCGGCGTGCGATGGATGTGCTCTTCACCTCCTCAAGGTAGCATTAGCAAAAAGAAGCAAATGAGTTTATAATTTCCATTGAATACACTATTGATGAATAAAGAGGAATGTATGCAACAAGCTTGAGTCTAAACATCATCTAGAACGAGTCCAAACACAATAACAAGTCCTTAGAGTACTTAAGAAACAACTAACTACCCAATATTCTACGACTATCTACTCATTTTTATGTATCAATAACGAGTCCAAACACAATAACATTGTAGGCAAACTTACGAGATTCAACAATGTAAAATGAAAGGAAGTGCAATGATGATAATACCTGGTGGCCTTGAGTCTTTGGAGCCTTCTTGGCTGGCCTCTTCGGCATCTTCAATTTATATTCCGTACTTGGGCTTCCAAATATCTAGGCACCTTGCAGAGACCTTGAATGGAGTGATAAAGCTTTTGGTAAGACAAATCTAAATTTTCAAGTACCCAAAAGAACTCAGTTGCCCTTTGTATTAGGCAAAGGAAATTAAATATTCTCATCATACTAAGCATCGTTGGTTGCCAAACAAAAGGACATCAAACCCTCAGTTAGTGGTTAAAAACTTAAAAGGAGCATTATAAAACCAAGCCAAATAGTCGTATAATTCTGGAATCATGCTAGGCCAAGGCAGACCAACTATTTTTCAATGGAATTATGTTACAAGAAAATGCAGAAGACATGGAAAGAACTCATGGAACAGAGGTTCTATGAACATGAGCATCCAAGAGCAATAGGTTCGCAAGAATACCCTAATGTCATTCTTCCTGTTAAAATTTCATTGCTTTCCAAGAAAAAAGCAACTTCCTTTCTTTTTGGCTGAGAGCATGAGACAAACAACATAATCATAGTCCTGTAATGAAAAAGAAGTAATTTGAAATATAATTGAAGACCATAATCTATAAGAGAGAGAGAGAGAGAGAGAGAGAGAGAGAGAGAGATTTGCATGGTTACTTTTGACATTTCAAATCGTGGCATCATTACCTTGTCAATGTCTTGAAAGTCACTTTGTTTCAAGATTAGTAATGATTAAATAGATCATGTGTCAGTCATGAGCATCCGATACATGTATGCATGTATATATATATATATCCACCTGAATTCACTACATATTGATTTGTTCATTCAAAGCAGGAAGAAAATATCAGCAATATCACATTATGTCTAATCTAAAATGCAAAAGGCTGTACGTGACTGACCCCATGAAAGTTTTATGAAGTTTGGTGAAATAATATCAAAAGGTGTTGGTGTGGATAGTAATCAAACATATCAAAAAATATGTGGTTAATAATATAGCTTAATTGCCACCTCATAAATAGCTCAATATAGCTTTAGTAGTTTGGCTTTAAACCAATTCAAATCAGCATAGGGCCATTGTTAAACTTCTTTGAAACACTAGCAGCTTTGACTTATTTCTAATAATTAATGTTTACGTACATATTTTTTTAATCTCTTTGTTTCCTTTTAGTCAGGGTGGAGGAAAGAACCTTGTAAGTTTGTTGGAATTAACTTGTGCTTCTATAATTTCTAGTTTTGGCAAAGGGAGGTGGCAATCCTAAGGCAACAATTAGAGAACTTGCAAGAAAACCACCGGTACCATCTATCTCCTTTAGCTTAAATTACTTATTATGCAACAAATAAAAGTAAGGGCAGTTAACCTGAAAGTATAAGAAATTATCATATGTTGGCTATGTCACAAATGCTATACAAGATGCTTGTAAAATACCTGATAGTTGGAGGGTGAGAAGTGTATTTTTCCCATGCATAAATATATACATACATATATATATATAACAAATATTGGAAATCAACTTTCCCAATGTTCAAAATCTCGGATAAGATCCAGATAAATATGGACTCTGTAAAACACATCAAAAGCCAATTTGATTGCTATGTCTTTCCAACAGTACCAAGATACTCATGAACCATATGCTAGCTAATAATAAATGCGCTTCAATGGCAATGAATAAACAATCCAATATGTCCCAACAACTCATATTATTAATAGAAAACAGATAAACAATATAAATCTAACCCCTAATTGTTGAACTACATTGCCATGATAAGATAGGCATTTGATGGGGGAACAACTTTATGCTCTGGGTGTCAAAGACTTGCAGAATCTGGAGAATCAACTAGAATTGAGTAGGCAGGGTGTACGAATGAAAAAGGTCAGAAACTTACTCCATCCAACCCCCCCCCCCCCCCCCCCCCCCAAAACAAAAAAAAAAAAAATCTCCCTCTTCACTGTGTTTGTGAAGTAATGCAGGTTAAAATATGAAGAAATGCATGACGCTAAACATGCTCTTTTAACATCTGCAGGAACAAATCTTAACCGATGAAATACAAGAACTAACTCGAAAGGTATTTGCAGGAAAACACTAATTCTTTGCAGCTTTCTGTCAAGAACTACTTCAGCTATTAAAGCTACACTTTTTATCACAGGGCAATCTTATCCATCAGGAAAATATGGAACTGTACAAGAAGGTAAACCTTATACGACAAGAAAACATGGAATTATACAACAAGGTATTCTGGTTTATATCTCATCCAAGTTCCAAACATTCCTAAAGAACTTGAGTCATCATTACATGCTTTGAAACAGCAAGATAACTAGTACATTTTTTAAGCATAACAATCAGACCAATCTCTCAGGTTCACAGCACAAGACACGTGAATGCAGGAAGCCTAAGTTCATTCACTCCATATGGAACAAAAACCAGAGAGCACTTGGATATCCCCATCCATCTTCAGCTATGCCAGCCCGAGAGACAAACTTATGAGCCACCACCAAGGGAAACAGAGTAAAAGTAAAATTATTTCAACTCCTTCCAAAAGTAGTTGAAGACAGACTTACTTTTTGGTAATTCAGTATTGATCACAAAAACAATGTATTTACTGCAGCAGAGTACAACTACATCAAAGAAACTGCTGAGGATTTTGGACAGATTTAATTCAACTTACTTTGAGCAAATGATGAAGCACAAAGGAATGTACTTATTCGTGTGAGATGAGCTACAAAAAATCCCATCAGCACAATTACCAGTATGATATGTTTATGAAATAAACTACAAATTCAAAGTTATTGGCAAAACCAGATATCTATCGTATCTATGTACACAATGACCTAATACTACTCCACCTGCTTATGCCTGAATTAAGATCTAATACTATCTAATACCAATATCATGTACACCATACTTGAACTCCATTACTGTAGTTGAATTTGATAATGCATAAAAAAATCAATAAGATTTTCTAAATTAGAGGATTAGAATGATTTGAACATTTACCTATAACATAAGATACAATGACAACAAATATAAGACAACATGAGACACACATCGGTGAACCATAACCTTGAAATATCACTCATTAAAGATAACCATATATCTGCAGGGCACCAACCTTCAGTGCCTTAGTTCTCCATGTCTCGTCCAATACTTGGCAATTGCATAGGAGCAATTTTAACCTTTATATATTCTAGGTTAATCTATTCTCAACTCATGTTTACGGATGTTGGACTATGGTTTTGGTTTTTTCAGAACTGTACATACCTCAAAGTTTGAGACATTTAAATATTGTTACACATCAAGTGATGAAAGGTTTCTTCTTTAGGCCCAATAGTGTACATAAACCATGAGAGCAGAAAATTTCTGCATATGATAGGGGCCATAGGGCACCCTTCTTCTAATTTCTGCATATGATAGGGGCCATAGGGCACCCTTCTTCTCAACAACTTAAGTTGTCACTAAGTAAAGGATAATCTAACATCTGCTTTCTTTCCATAAAGAGTAAAGTGGAATTATTTAGTTGAATATATGGCAAACTTTTACACGAGTTAGCCAATCTCGGCAGTGGCAGAGCCACATATTAAGCAATGGGTGAAATTGCCCCCATGGGATTTTTAAAAAATGTTTCAATCCGTGTGATATTTTATAAAATTGTTTATTTTTTTTACTATTACAGCCGCTAAAACATTGTTAGGTCAACTATGAAAACTAGTTTTATATTTGCACCACAAGAAAAAAATGCAGAGCCAATTATAAAAACTTTTTCTAAATTTTAACCATTAAAGAAATTTTATTATCACACAAAACAAAAGTAAAACTTATTTACTTAAAATTAGTGTTGTTATGTTTTTTAAAAATAAAAATAAAAAATAGCGGTTTCAACTCCAAATATACCCAAGCCTATTTATTTACTACCCATTTGAAAAAAGATATTCCCTATCCAAAAAAAGAGCAGTCGCTGAAGCTAAACCTAAAAACCTTGCACCAAATCGTTTCGACTTTGCTAAAAAGTCTCAGTTTTGTTGTTCAATCAAGATTAGTTACCAGTTATAGTTTATCATAGCAATGTTATATTAACTGTAAACTGCATTGTTTTACAAGATTAGTGTTGAAGCGATTATTTCCGAATATTTTTTTTTTTATTATTATTTCCGATTATTTCCGAATATGAACACTCGTAGAGGGAAAACTTATTTTAATTGAAAATACACATGTTTTTTACACAAAGACCAATATCGCGAGTATGCAACGAGTTTCAAAAAACTAAATCCTGTTGAAATAAAAAGATTTTCTACGAAGAACAGAGTCATTTCGATTTAACTTCGCACCTACGAAACAAAATCTTGGTTCCGAAAGTGAATCTATTCAGGCGACGATTGGGACAAACATCAGCCAGCTGGTTAATGGTTTGAAATAAACAAAGAACAAAAATTAGTAGCAAAGTTAACGCCTGAAATTGATCTTTTTCTCAAAGAAACCGAAGTGGACCAAGAAAATGACCGATTTTGAGGAGATTTCAATTGCATCCAAGAAACCATTCCTCCCATCGAACACCAGGAAACTGCACCAAACAATTAATATCGTATACAAAAACTAAAACTAAATAAGTTAAATCCTAACGTGTACACATGCGTGCCTGACACAGATACGAGCAAAAAATGATAGTAATACGTAATTAGAAGGCATCAACAACGTGGACATTATAAGAACACAATCTGGCCGAGACCATGCTCTCATTAAGCGGAGATCATTTGCAGATCAATGAGTTTCGAAGCGAAGGAGAAAGAGAGGAGGATCTGAATTCGTACCTAGGGAGACCAGATTTTCACGTCTGTAGACTCTAGATTATTGGGCTCGCTCAGAGAGAGTGTTGGGGGGGCAGTACTTCTACAGGCAGTCCATTTAGCGCACACCTTCCACACCCTCGTTGACGTGGCGGTACAATTTAAAAATAGAAAAATGCTCTTGAGCCCAGAACAAAACTTGGAGAAAAAAAATAGAAAAAGAGAATACGAAGTAGACGACGAACAAACTCCAGCTTTCTCCACCGCTCACGAACCAATTTTCATTTCTCTCTCTCGCCACCAACACTGAATCTGGGTTTTGCACTCACGTCTCTCCAACTTTCGTGCTTCCTGTATTGATGTGAGGAAGATAATACACAGTTACATGAGTTGCCGAGCTGGTCTTTTTTGCATTTCAGCATTTACACAATCGTGATTAAATCCAGGTTTGGCCCAGATGAGAATCATATCAGACACACATCTGCCCAAAAAAATTCATCAAATTTCAGATCTCCCCTATTGTTTGGCTCTAATTGTTCTCGATTCGTCGAACGCAATTTTCAATTGGTAAACAAATGCATTTCCTTTCGCACTCCATAAATATGCTAAGCATCCTTAATAATCCTCAACACTAGCAATTCCAACTGGTTTCGTACGACATTACAGATTAGAGTAACAAAACAGAGCCTATAACACTTGGAAAAACAGAAATCGAAGATCACAAAAATGCTTATAACCTGTTGAGATCGCCGGCGCCGCCTTCCTTGGGTATTCTCGTCTTGGCTTTCTGCTTCTTCTTCGCTGGAACTTTCTCGTCGGCCGGCTTCTTCTCTGCCTTTCCCCGCGCCGTTGATAGACTAGAGAGTGTGTAATGTGAAACTTCAAGACGATAGAGATGTGGCAAGGCTCAGGAAAAAAGCTAAAGTTCTGAACTTTGATGGATGGGACGTTTAATTAAATCCGTGGCAACCAGCTGGTTTCGCGCGCAAGGGATTTAGCTTTTTCCATAAGAATTACGAATTAAGGGTGGTGCTACTGTGCAGTTTGCACAGTACCGCTGCAGATGACTGCCTGACGTGGCATGTCCCGTAGTATGCCACGTGGCATACTATTAATTTAGAGAGAGAGAAAAAAAAAAACTTGGCTGAATGAAATCGGGCAGACGAGCGAGAGAGGCAGAATCCTCGTGGGTGCATTGCCCTCCCCTCGCCCTCCCGTCGTCATCTTGTCACCGTCCCGTCGCCGAACACCATCACACCTAATGCCAACTTTGGGCCAAATAGAGAGGTTTACTGGACAAACATCTATCATCAATGGAATCTTATCAAAACCTTGTTCATGCACGCACTTGTCAAAATCCAACCAGATTGTATGTTTGCTAGCTGTTTGCTCTTGGTTCTGGAATATTTAAATAAATCATTAGGATCAAAACGACTCATTGTTCTGTGTTAAACGGAACCATAAAAAATGATGGAATCTTCTTTTGGTCGTCAAAAAGCATTGCATTATGTGATGAGATTGAACTGAAGGTTTACTGTAGCTTCATTGTTTTCCTAATATTTTTAAAAAAAAATACTACACATCATCCTACACTACACATTTTATATATTAAAATATTATTTTTTATTTATTTTTATTTTTTATATATTTTATTTTTATTAAAATAATTAAATTATTTTATTTACCACCTACATACTACGTATTTATTATAGAAAAAATAAAAAAAATATTAAAATAAATATGATGTGTAAAGTGTGAGGATTATAAATAGATTTTTCTATTTTTAAATATAGATGAAGACGGACGGATTTGGGAGAATAATGTCTGCAAGGATATAAAATAAAAGCGGATATATTTGATACTATATATATATATATATATATATATATATGTGTGTGAGGTCAAATCTCGCATTGACCAAAAGTAGTGATTTTAGACATGAAAATTAAATAGTCGGTGAAGTGAGAAGAGAACACGAACCAGTATGTATGTGGAGTTCTGTTGGTGCTCGACTGTCGGTGAGGTGGATGGATTTCTTCTCGACTGTCGGTAAGTGCTGCACTGGTTTTTTTCGGTGAAGGACCAAATCGACTGATTTACACCCGGCAGATTGACGCACCAAATCGACTGTTGCAATTCTTTTTTTCGGTGAGGTAAGTGCTGATGCTAAAATCGCCAGTAAGTGCTGTAATTTTGTCCGTGGCCGGCGCCGTGAGAAAGGGTAGCAGGTGGATGCGAGATTGGGGGCTAGGGTTCAGTTCGATCTTCGCACTTCACTCTTCACAGTCAAAGGTACGAGTCACGTGAATCCGCTGTAATTTTTTTGAGTTTAACTACAAATCAGCTACTGTAGCGCATAAGCCGGAGCACACCATACGTGTATGTACTTTTTTTTTTTTTTTTTAGACCATTTTGAACAAGAGGGAGGAGTTCACGGGAACCACTCGCCGCCCAGCACCCTCGTCGCCCTCCCTCCACCAGCCCCACTACGGGACACACCCTCAACTCGTCGCCGTCCCTCTCATCGTCCAGCACCCTCAACTCCTACCTCTGTTTCACTGCCCATCTGCTCAGTAATAAGAGGTAACTCCGCAAAAGTCTGCTTGGTTGCTGTGATAATGTAGGAGAAGGAAAAGAAAACCTATTTACAGTCAGTAGGATCTTCTAGGGTTTTATCAATTTTTTTGTTTATTTACTTTCAGGCTGTACTATTTGTTGAATCTATAGTGTTTAGTTCTTTAAGTCAAAAAAAAAAAAATTAGAATTTTGTACCAATTTGGGAGGATGACTAGGCCTTCTTTTTTTGCCATAAACAATACGATTTTGTTGAAAAGATAAAAAGGCATAGCTAGTACACAACACAAGAACAAGATACATACAAAAGAAAGAAGGTAAAAAAAAACTAAGATCTAAACAAATACCTAAAAGGAGGAAGAAGCAAGACTCCCTAAAGGCACAAAGTCTGAAGCTGTAATGCAAATTTAGCAACAAGAGGTAACTCCAACAATAATGCATTTCTACTTTGTTCTTTTTAAGTTCTTTGTACTGAGAGAGGTAAAGTTTGTGGCAGATTTTTTCTTTCGGAGATGGGCATTGGGCTTAGGGCATGAAAATGTTAGTGAGTTGCAGAAAATGCTTTCTTGAAGTTAATGGTTGCTGGTGGTGATCTTCGTTGGTATGAAGTCTCCGTTAGCACATTATTTGTAAGTTGTTGATGACTTGAGTGTTTGGGTAACAATTGGATGAGTACTAGATATTGGCAGTGCAACTAGAAATCCTAAACAACTATCTCGTCTGAGTGCATTTCAAACCACTGATCAAGTGCATTTCTTCTTTCCAAAACCCACATGGTGGACAGAAATTAACAAATAAAAGACTTTAGCGCTGCTTTGTGGCTAGCTTTTATTCTATCTCCATTCAATGATAAGTAAGTAAATTCATGGATAAAAATAATATATGATACAAATGCATAAGTTTGAGGTTGGAATTCCAACTGTACAAGCTTTTCCCCTATCAACAACCAACAGGTCAAAGCTTTCCAAACTCAACTAACTCCCACTCTGTTTTTTTTTCCACCATAAAAATAATAAATAAAATAGAAGGAGAAAGTGGAACTTACAAATTCAGTGACCACCATCACTTTTTTTTTTCCTTCTGAGCACTAAAATCACATACAAAAAAGTATATAAAGAAACCTTGTCTGCACTAATATCTTGACAACTAACAAATGAATAGTTATTAAATATATGATCAACACACATTAAAAGCAGCTTTATATTTCAACCATCAAATCTGGAGTCCAATCCCAGCAAAATCTCTGATGGTAAACCCAACAGCTTCAAACTTCCCCCTCTCATTGCTCTCTCTGAATTTCAAGTAGTCCAAAGAGACAAATGGCTTGTAAAGCCTCATATTTCCTTCTCCAATCACTTCATTTGGTGCCGTGATCACTTTTTCATCCTCAAAGCACCAAAAGAAAGCTAGAGAAAAGTGGTTTGTTGGCTGGTATGTGGTGGATTAATGTTTGTCTCATTTGAGTAAGTTGCATAGTGTAAGATATTGTACAATGCTATATAAGATTTGAGTAGGTTGCAAATTTATGGATTAATGTTTGTCTCGTTTGTCTTAGATTAATAGCTCTAAAAAGCCAAAAAGAATGTTTCAAGGGTGAAGAAGGTTGCTGTGTGAAATGATGAAATTGCCTTTCAACAATGAAAAACCAGAAAGCTTATGGTGGAATTGTCCAAGAAAGGAAAAGGAATGAAGGAAACTAATATGAGATTTCTGATCAAAGAAGTAAAAGATCTAGAAAGACATGAGATTTGAGGCGGGAGATCGTGATTGATTGATTAAAAGACCACAAAGACTACCCAAAAGCTAGAGAAAGGAAAAGATAGTTAAAAAGGTTTGGAATAAGGAAATCTTACCAAATAGGCAAAAAAAAAACACAGGATTCTATGCTTGAATTGATATGGGTTATGATATGGATTATGCTTGAATTGTTTGCCGTGCTTTTGAATCTAACGCGGATGTATAATTACAGCATCCTTTTAAATTTTTTAACAAATTTTTTCAAAAAGTCCATTTTTTTTTCCCTAAGAACCTGCCTGAATGCAGCACCTATGATGCCTTCTACCCGCCATCAACAAAGCTTTGCAGAGCTAGTTGTGGATATTGATTACCCCATTGGTAATTAGGAAATTGCTACTGTGGATGAATATCTAAGCTGCAGCTTGAATTTTCTGGAGCTTTTCAATTCCATTGGTTCCTCTTGCATATCTTGGCCAAGCTCGGCTTCTACTGGCTCATGCTTTGAGCCTTTTGGAGAATTTACCGTCTATCGCAATAGAGCATCTAAAACCAATTCAACCAAGAAGTCTCGACTAGGATCTCGGGAAAGGTGAAACTAAGGAAGATGGTAAAGAAAAGTTCTACTTTGGCAAGGAATAGATTATTCATGAATCTTTAATCGCCATGAATAGCATAGGATTCTGGGTATGTGGGATTGTGCTGTCTGGTTTATGAATTGATGTAAAGCCATACTTGGAGATGAGAAAATCGGTTGGTGGGTTGGTTTTTTCTTCACTTGTTGAATTGGATTCAAGTCTATATGAGATTATTATGGATAAAGGGGCAATCTTAAAGGAGATAAAGGAACTGAACGATGTAGTGGCTTGCCTTCTTGCTGCCTTGGTCATTAGGAAACACAGCGAAGCAGCTGAAGAATTGCAAGGAAAGTTGGAGATATCAATCAAACTATTGGAGGAATTGCAGAAGGAGGCGGATCGCCTTCGAGACTGGAAGCATTAGCAACTTTTGTAATATTTTGTTTGTAAAGTTTGAACGCGTGTTGATTCTGTGATATCCGCTCCAATTATGTGTATATTTTTGCTTTTCTTTCTAAGCAACAAACGCTTGGTTCGGGGAGCGCGCAGATAATTGAAGGAAATAAAAATTAGAATTGATCGACACTGATCAACTGCTATTGGAATTTATCTTTAAGCAGGAAAATGGTCTTTTTTTAACTAAAAATTCAGAGACTGTTTCAGGCTTCTTATGTCTTTTAGAACCGAGGATGAAATTTTAGAACTTCACTCAACTTGGAATAAATATTGCTCAGAAAACTTGCTTCCGAATAAAAATAAAAATTGTGCAAAAAATGTATAAATTTTGGAGCATAAAAAAGACCAGACCCCTTTTGACAAACCAAAACAAGATGCTACTATATTTTGCAATGTGTGTTAGAATTGCGATAAAAACAAGTAAAAACTAGCTATAATTTTTGCATTCCCATCGGCCAAACCTCCTACAAGGGACCATCTTGCATCACACCCACCTAGGAATCCTAGCAATCTCTCTCTATTTTTTTTTTTTTTTCCCTTTTACATTGCATGGAAAAGTGTATTAACAAAAATTGCTAAACTAGACAACTCTATGAAGTTAGTTCCGCCTGTTATGTTGCAATCAAAAGGAGATGAGCAGGTGCTTAGAAATAATGAGATCAGAAAATGGCCATTTGGCTCCCCAAATCATTGGAAAGGATCCCATCTCTGGTTCCTTCATCTTGCTATAAACATCAATTTGCAACCTGTAAAGCATAAGTATGAGACTCTATAAGTAGAAGACTTTGAAAGGTGAAAAGTTAGTAGAAAAAACATATTGAGAAAAGAGGTGGATATGTGAAGAGGAACTCTGGACGAAGAACTGAATTCGACTTCTTCAAACAAGAAATCATGAAATAAAACAAAATAGAAAGGAAAATCATAATTTGGAGGATTTCCAAAACATTCCACATTAAGCATTTGGTTTGTAAATTGCACTGCACGCCTGCAAACCATGTCAATCTCCAAGATATATGCCACTCGAACATTCTCTTGTTCTTGATGGTAACAATTCTCATTCTTACTAAAAAATTCCAAAATTTGGCAAAAAAAAAGGAAGAAGAAGAGGCAAAGATTCTCCTGTAAAGCAAATTTAATGTATCACACATAAACACGTTAATTTGTGAGCTTTACTTAAATCTCTTTCTAAACTTAACACTCCCAAAATCTATTTTAGGCAATCTATTTATTTTAGTCAAAATAGTCTATTACAGAATAAAGCTCCTATGATCCTATCCAATCCGATCACCACTTCCCCTCTATGTTATTAAATAAAAATTAGAAATGCCAACTATCTTGAAACAGAGATGCTTAGATTTTCTCAACTCATGTCTATTTAGTTTTGTAATCTATCTATTTAGTTTTGTAATCGATACATTAAAAATAAATAATGAAGTTCATAGATGTTGAAAGAGCATATAACTCAAGATTCTCATATGGAAATAATGACATTGATTGAACTTGATCTCCACAGTGAAGCAAAATTTGTGAGATCTCTGTCACTAATGACATCTACTCCGCACATCAACCGGTAATAATAAATATTCAGCCCTCTAGCATATCTGCATCCCACCTCTCCACTAATGCAATACCATCACCCAATTCAAATCACGGACAAAAACTCTCGATTATTATCAATTTGGGGCAATTTACAAAAACCAAGAAATCAGTAGGAAGAAATCACAGAAAAGTTGGGGGTGAGGTGGGGCAAATCACAGACAAAAACCCTAGATTATTATCAATTTGGGAAAAATTACAGAGACATTCATATAAAAAACCAAGAAATCAGTGAGAAGAAATCACAGAGAAGAGGACGGGACTTCATACAAAACCAAGAAATCACAGGGAAGAAATCACAGCAAACCAAGAAATCACAGAGACGACTTGCTTACTGGAAGCTTCGCTACTTGGGGACTGAGGACTTCCGTTGGGCTAAGGTTGAAGACGATTGCTGTGCTTGGGGTCAGGGGTGCAGACTGGAAGCTTCGCATGCTTGGGGACGACTGAGGGCTTCCGTTGGGCTTGAGGTTGAAGACGAAGCTGTGCTTTGCGTCGGGGAGGGGGGGTGGGGAACTGAGGGCTTTCTCGTTGGGGGACAAGCAAACGGGGGTACTGAATTAGGGAACTGAGGGCAATGCGAGGAGGGGTGGGGGCTTGGGGAGAGGATGGACAACGGGGCTCAAAGAAGAATCTCAAATGAGTGAGAGAAACGGGCAACAAGGAGAAGGAGGAGGAGGGAAAAAAGTTGAGTAATTCTACTCGTTAGCCCCTTCTATTTCTAACACCACACACCGAGTGAAGTGGCTTTCTTTAATTATTTTTTCAAAACGAGCCGTATTAACTATCCCAAAACAACAACAAAAAAACCTCGAATCATCCCATCAGAATACCCATTCAAAATTTTTCCCCTCCCCCGCCAACGTTTTCCCTCCTCCGCTCGCCTTCACCACAGCGTTCAATCGCCGGCGAGGTTCTCTCTCTCTTTCTCTATCATGGGATATTTGCAAAACGAGATTTTTTTGGGTCCTATTCGTAATCGCGCGTAGTCAATGGAATGAGATGTTATCATGAACATGGCAGATTTTAATTGTTTGGGTTTTCCTCATATACAAAATCGTAGCTTTACATAGAAGGATTTGATTTTTTTTCCTCTGCAATGTAGAGAGGTGGATTAAAATGTTGATGTTTGGGATAGAAGAATTTGATTTTTTTTTTCTTTGCAGTACTCAAAGATCTGTACCTGCGTTCCCGATCTGTGACTTGATAGTGAGTTGGAGGAAAGTACTGGATCCCCAATCTGCATCCACGGTAAGTTTTCAGCCCCACCCTTCCTTTTGATTCCCCATCACAGTTGTATTTTCTGTTTTGTTTAGTTTTTTTTGTATGGAAATTTTTTTCTCTAAGTCGTTGGTCAAATGTTTCGATTTTTTTGGTTGTGCCAGTCAACTGTTTGAAGGAATTGCTGAACTAAATGGACATTGTGTGTGTGTCCATTTTTGTGCCCATCAGTGCATGGTTCACATTGTGTGTCTATGTCCATGTCTGTATTCTGTTTTGGAAACCCACTGTGATGAAAAATAAAAGAAACGGAAGATAATGGGAAGAAGAGATTATTTTGGATTGTTATATCATCCTCTTTTGTGGTCAACTTATGTTCGAATGCCATGAAAAAGCATTAAAAAGTAGGACACACACATGATCATGAACAAGCCATTGCATTACTCCAAACAAAGTAAACGTCGAAGTAAAAAATTAATTGAGTCAACGTTTAAGATCAAGTAGTAATTTATTATTATTATTATTATTAAGCAGTAGTTAGCTCCTCATTGTTTGGCCTATTAGATCACTTGGAGACTAAAAAAAAAAAAATGTGAACATTAGTTTATGTTGGAATTTGGAAGTTGGCAAGGAGCCGCATGCATTTCATGAAGTTGGCATCAATAATTTTGAGATTTGTAAACATCATTTTGAGCTGTCCTTGCTGTAGAATTATCACGAAAGTAGTTCTTTAGTTTATAAGGGATAAATCGAAAGTAGCAAGTAATTGATAGCCTAAAAGTTCAGCTTTCTCCAAGAAAAGCTCTCAGTGATCATTTATGGCAACTTTATATAATCCTTAGTACCACACAGCTTCTATTCTATTCAAGTAACTATTTTTGTAGCTAGATTTATTTGGACTGCCTCTTGTTGCCAGAAACATGCTCTGGTGTAGATATGACTTTGTGCTCTTGTGTACTTAATTTGATGCATATTTGAATGCTTGCAGGTTTCAATTTTGAAAGGTATTTATTGTGTACCTTTGAATGCTTGCAGGTTTCAAGAGAGAATGCAGTTCAAAAAATGGAGGATGATTTATTGTTGCAAGTATGAAGTTCAAAAAATTAAAGATAAACTAATTGAGATAAAGAATGCTCTTCACAAGCATGGTTAAGGGTTGTCTCTTAATTTTCAATCGTTCATCAATGTACAATGTTTATGCACCATACCTTTCCCTATGTTGTGTTCTACATGAAAAAGATACAGAGAAAGAAGGGCAAGGGAGCTGGAGCTGCCTAAAGTTTTGTTACCTGAACTTCGTCCGTCATATCAGAATCTGTTGTGTTCATCATGTTTCCTCAAACATAGGCATTGAACTTTAGCTTAGATGAAACATTTTGCGAGAAGCTATTTCTTGTGTTACATTTGACTTCCTAGTTGGAATATTATGGGTGCCTTCTACTGTCATTCATGAACTGAATGTCATTGTTAGCATTAAGTTAATTATTTACTACCAACTTCAGATGTATGTCCAAATTATGCTACAAGAGATTGACCACAGAATTTGGATTAGTAATTGGCAGAAAGATGGATGGGATTTTTGCATAAGATGAAAGATAATTTAAATCAAGCCCTGCAATCCGGTATAAGCGCTTCTTATTCTACCTATTGCCTGCATTCTTGTGCGAGTGCTGGCAATTTTGTGCCAAAATAAAAAGAAATGAGAACTTTTTTTTTTTTGAAGAAAAGAGAAAAGAGATCTAATGTTCTTGAAAATGGATATTTTATTTGAGCTTTGAAAATCGATGAAATAAAACTCAAATTGTGCAAATTTAGCATTCCAATCTTGTAGTTGATGGAATGAACGGACCCAAAAACTAAATAACGTGCATTAAGATGAGAATACACCATAATCCAATAAATTTTTGAATCTATGCTTGCAATCCAGTGAAAGCCAAATTCATTGCCTTGCTTCTATAGCCATTACAACCTTGGTACCCTAACGACATTGCGCCAATGAAATTTCAAAATGAGTCTTGACTTGCCAGTACACAAAGGGCTAGGATGGAGAATAATAACTAGAGTGTATATAAGCCCAGAGCCATTAACAACAGACTCTTCATTTGCCGTACTTCTTTCTTAATCTTTTTCTCATTGCTTCAATTATGAGCCTGAATTTGAGCTTGTTGAGGAGCGTCGTTGACATAAGAGAGATGCAGACCTATGAGAAAACGAGCTTCACTGGAGACGAAACATCCCACGATCATCGCCAGTTTCTTGGGTGTTGAAGGAAAGCAAAATGCCATTTGCTTAACTGCGTACATCCAAAACGTAAAGGAGAAAGATTTCATCAAAGATAATTAACAAACACCACCACCATATTTCATCGGAATTTGAATAATGCCCTCCATAATTTCAAGCTTCCCGAAAAACTCAAAAAATAAGTTTGATCCAATTCATGCATAAACGATATCATTTCCACGAGTTACTCGAGTAATGCCTTAGCTACTGAATACAATATTCTTCTCCAAAACTACAATAAACAATATGGATTCATTTGAAATACCAATAATACGAGCATGTACATATTAATCAAGATAGCTCAGAAGCTCACAAGTGCCTGTGTATAGCTCAGAAGCTCACATATCAAGCCTAGCCAATTACATAATCTCCATTTCAACCCCATTTTGACTCCTGTTGATAAGATAGATACCAATGATATCTTCAGAAGAAAAGCCAGAAAAAATTATTTAGTGGGTTCTCTGCGCACCCCTTTAGGATTTGTGCAAGAAATGCCGTGGGTTCTCTGCATACCACTTTAGGATTTGTGCGATTCTCAGACAAAGACGAAGACGAAATGGGGTTTTCGAGTTTTTTGCACTTTTGAGAAATATGATCTCTAAATGGAGTTGGGGTTGAGAAAGATGAACTCCAAGTGGAGTTTTGCGATTCGGAAAAAGACGAAGGTCAGGACACAAATGGAGTTGGGGGTTTTTGGATTTTCTGTGATTCAGAGAAATAGGTTGAGAAAGACCAACTCCATTTCGAGTTGGGGGTTTTCTGCAATCTAGAGAAAGACGAAGGAGAGGGTTTTCTGCGATTCAGAGATGACGGGGTATGTTTTCTGTGATTCAGAGAGGAAACTGAAGGAGAACTTGGGAGAGGGGGGGTTTGGAGCTGTGTAAGTGATAAACCGTGACATGGCAGTCAGACCGGATTCGCCATGTCACCGATGTGGGGTGTATGCGTTCAAACCGGACTACGACTAGATTTACTCAAAAAAGTTACTTCACCGTAAGGTGTGCTTTGGCTAATCAATTAATCTATCCATCCCCCGGTTTTTAAAACGCACGCCGCACTCCTGACGTGGTGAACCCGATCCGGAGCCAACATCACGGTTTAACTCAATTTTGCATTGGGTTTAACGAAATTCAAATCGCACGCCGCTCAGACCTCACTCTTCCCTCTCACGATCCTCCCTCTTCCCTTTCACGATGCCCTCAGACCAAAATATCGTTTCCCTCTCACGTCCCTCCTCCTCCCTCTCACTCGACTCTCCTTCTTCTTCTCTCTCACCCCTTCTTTTGCCGGCTTGACCCTCTACTTGCACTCCATCCCAAGCACCAGAGTCTCTGACTCTTCTCCCTCGCCCCTCACCCCTTCACAATGCGAGTGTGTTCAGCAACCCCACTAACTACTCTCTCTCACGTCCATGTCTCTGCTCTGTGTTAGATTAGATAAGATATACAAATTCCCAGTTTCATCTCTGAAGTTAGGGTTTCTTTTTCTTTCCTGTGGGTATGAGGTTGAATGGTGAAATCCAACCAAAGGAGGAGGAGAGGAAGGCAGTCGATAGCTTCTATTCGCAGACCTATTCGATCGGCATCGGGTTCTCTCACTCACAATCGCACGATCTCGTCGTCGGGTATGCCTTGACCTCTAAGAAGAAAAGGAGCTTCTTGTAGCCCGAGCTTCTTTGTCTTGCTAGGTATAATCTCACACACATGCATTCGTTTATGTACACCTTCTTCCATCATTTCCATCTATTGCATTCAAATTAACCATTTTTGTATAATCCTCGATGATTATCACCTTTTATCGCATTGAAATTGGCCACTCTGTCATATAGAAATGTGTTTTATAGAAATGTGTTTGTTTGTGTATGTATGTGTTGTATATTTTTGCAGTAAGAAGTTCGTCAAATTAATTTCCTTTATATGGGGTAAAGCCCAAAGATTTGGGTGTTTGTTTTCTTGTTTCTATTTGTAACAGATACTTTTTCTACAAAAACGATTTTGCAGTGGTGGTTGTCTTTCTCGATGGTGGTGAGGGACTATCACTTTTGCAAATCAATCTTTAGCAGCTGTTTGGATTGACTTATTTTATCGGTTTCACTTCTGGGTATATGGACTCTTAAGGATTTTTTTCTTTTTTTCTTTTTTCTTTTTTTTTTTCCATTTTGTTTTTGTAAAATGGGAATATTCTACATATATGCCTTTCTGATTAGTTCACAAATAAGGAACCAACTCGAAGTCAAGTTGCCTTACAGTCTAGCTTGTATGATTAATCTTCTATGAAATTGATCTGTTTATTGACGAATCTTGGATTTTCCTTGTCAAGAATGGTTATTCCCCGATGTGTCCCAAGATTTCCTGCAATTTATGGTTTTGTTCTTTTGTAATATATTAACTGCTTGGACTATCAGCTTATGTTCCCTACAATGGAGCTAATACATCTGTACGATGACATTTTTAAGTGATAGAAAGAGATGCATATTTTAGATTGTAAACTTTGAATTGAGCATTGATTAATTAGTGCTGATTTTGAAAAAAGGAAGATATTAGAGATTGTCCAAAACACACACACACACACACATATATATATGTAAGATAGCCCTGAAGGAAGGAAGCCCCTTGTTTTTGCCTTAAAACCATATATCTTCTCATTAATTACCTTTGATATGAAAGCTGAAACCATTAAAGAAAATTCTAATGTCAATCGATATCAATTTAATTTAGCCATCAATTAAATAGCATGGAATATCTATGTCCACTAAATAGCTAGCAAGAGCACATGACAAATTTTTTTTCTTCTGCTCTGTTTTTTTATGAGATTTTGGATGGATAGTGCTCAGGCCATACCAAAAGCAATTAATTTTATTAACTTTAGAATAGGTAGTTTGTATTCATTTTATTAATTTTATTAACTCATGATGCAATTAATCTTATTAACTTATGAATGATACTTGCTGAAGTGAAGATTTTAAGTGGAAATGCCTAAGGCATCTTGGAATGTCGTCCTTTCTGCCTTTACTAAAAGCAATGCGTGTAAAATGAGGAAAACATTCGTTGTGAAGTATTTGTTGTATCTCTACTGCTACTCCAAAAATGTGTTTCCTTAACACTATATGTTATGTTCTTATTAATATTTTTGGGCTTATTTTTGTAATATTTTAATTCTTATCTATTTGCTTGGAGAAAATCATATGCTAATTGAGTTATTAGATATTGAGTGTAGGTTCTGAACAATTTTGTTTCCTTCCTGGAACCAGGTCTTGACTGCTCCAGTTTTTCTACAGATTTTGAAAATTTTAATTTGGACAGTAGAAGCTGGGCTGGAAATTATCCTCACTATCATGTTGCAGTGCATAGGGATGGCATATTGGAGCAATGAGTGTCAACAATGAAATAATGAATAGAATCGATGAGTAGAAATAAGTTTGTTTGTATCGTATTTGGTACCTTTGGATCGGGTTTATGATTCTAAGTTTTTTAGTTTTTAATCTCACGCTGATTTTAATTTCTTATAATTTATGTTTAGTGCTTTTGGATATTGGATGCTAAATGAAATGATGACTTGATCCTGGACACTCAGTGTATACTTTAGGCATCATTGTATTTTTGTTTCTTTTGTGAATGGTATATGAAATGACACTGCAGGTCATATTGGGCTGCTATGTGTCTCAGGATTGTGCATGATGTACTTTCAGGTGAAGCATCGATGACAAAAATATGCAAGAATGGCCAGAATTCTTAAGATATTAAATGTGTAACTTAAAAATGGTCCACCTCAAGTGTATGTACATTTACTAGAGACCTCAATACCTTCTTTCAACAACTGGATTAAATTACCACTTCTGCATACACATTAAATAGTTCACAATAAATCACTAATATGTGAACTTCTACATACATAGTTAATTCTATTACAACATCAAATGACTAACATTTTTCTTTGAACTAACAAGTGGATATAAGTAATACCAAAAAAATTAACCATGCCCAACCTGCAAAATCGACAAGTCACATATTAATAGATCGAAAACAATACAAAATATGCTAATCTTTCAAACCCAAAACATTTAAAATAGCCAAATAGAAATTCTTCAAGAATGTCCCATATGTGCATATATGTTGGCAATTTTTCCCTCCTTACATGTTACAAACAAACAATGCAAAGAACCCAATACGAGCAAGATATGGGAAATTTGTTATTGCAATGTGAACGAAGCTCGGGGCATTTCATAATTAATCAATGGTAACTTCTAATTGGGAGTGTCAATATAATCAGTCATTATACTTTTAGAACACCTGTACTCTATTGTTTTCATCAATTTTCAACTCCATGAATGACTCTTTGAGGCCACATAAATTAAAACAAAGACATCAAAGTCCTCCAAATGGTGCAAGAATACAGTCACATGGTCATCACTTGGGGATACATGTGTTAGCCCATAATGCATTCTTGACTCTGCACTCATCATCTACATTCATGATGGACACGAAGCCATCATTCATTCCTATAACAAAGTGTAAAAAATGCATTAACTTAATGTTGCAATGTAAAACATTAATAACATTTTCAAACTAACAATGTGTATCTAATTCGGCGAAATCGATATCGAAGGCATGAGTGGCCTTCCATCTTCCCCTTCGCCTATCATCAATTAGAAGAAACAAAAGCATGTGAAATGAAACTGAACATCATCAATTAAGTACAGATATGATCTCTACATGCAAGCATGTTTTTATATTTATTTTAAACTAAAATCAAGCCAATGGAAGCAAAAGCACTCCAATTTATTGCATTCCTTGGGATGTGGCTTTTAACTCAACTACCATAAAAGATACACAATATCCTAACAAAACATCAGTTTGACTCCACAAGATTTGAACTAGTTCAATTTCCATAATTAAAATTGGCTGGTGGGATTTTTTTTTTATAAGGAAGTTGCATTGTTCAACAAGCCGACATTAGGCAAATCAAGATTTTGCACAATCTGAAATGCAAGCATGTGTGGGTGAGTAACAATAGCAATTGCAATGCAAATATAATTTTGGATGAAGTGTCCAATGTCACTAGTGACCTTTTCAAGAGTCAGCCAAAATCAGACTGTTGTTGTAGGAATGACTCATTTAGCAACAGGATTGGGATTAGAGATGAAGTTCTTTGACCAAATATTTACACATTCATTTTTATTAAGAAATGGTGAGTAGATCTTCTTACATAGAGAATGGTGATATTAAAATACAAGAAAACAACAATAGTAACCTTGAAGGTAATAATGATAGCAATATTTACACTTGCTCAGTTAATTAGTAACTAGACATAGCGATATTTACGCAAGCATAGACAAATATTTCCGAAGAACCAAAACTAACACAAGCTTTGTAAATCTGCTTCTTAGGAATGTCTTTTTGATTGTGTGAACCGGTGATTAGTCCACGGTAGAAGAAAAGGAAAATAACATAAGGAGGTAAAAGAATAAAGCTATCAACTTATTCAGAACACATCTAAATCAACCCAATCAAAACCCCCACAAAACTAAAACAGAACACAAAAAGCCCATAAATAGATAATGAACAAAAATCACAGATCAACCAAAAACCCCATAGAAATTGGAAATATTCCACTTTGATCATGTATAGCACTTGGAGCTTAAATAGCAAAGCAAAAGAGAACAGCTAGGAAATTAAAAAAAGGATTTAAATGAAGGTTGATTCACTTTAGAGTCACTTTTGCGCCCAATTCCCTTCCTTGAACCCTCTCAATAGTTCCTTTGTGAGCATCTTTTCAACAAGCTCACTCCTTTTTAGATGTATATGCTTACATAAGTAGTGCTGGACAAGCGAAAAAAGGAACACCCACCCACCTTTAAAACGAATGCAAGAATTGCTCACTTTTAACGCCAGTCGGAGACACTCACAAATCAACCAAAAACCATACAAAACACAGATCAAAAAACAAACACAAACTCAAATATCCATTAAATACAAAAACAATATGCTAGAAAAGGAGAGACAAAATGAAAAGAGAAAAATAAAAATCATTTCTTTAATTTCTTACCCTTGTCGGCAAAGCACCAAGCAAAGAACAATGCTGGGCGGAAGAGACGATGAGCTGGGCAGTGGGTATCGACGGTCCCAGAAAAATGTTTCCTTGATATATTGAATTATCGACGGTCGAGGGGGGACTTACGGTCCTTGTCGAGGCAGAGCTTGGTGATTACCACCTTGGATGGATTAATGCCGATGTTGACAGTGGACCTGTTCACCTTCTCGCGAGTGATACGCTCAATGTGTATGACCCACGTCCGACGATAGATCTGGACCACCTTGCCACCGCGAACCTTGTACGGAATAGTGAACCCAGAGGAATTTTCTTACACGGTGCCGGAATGATGGAGCCACACAGTTTCGGAGTGATGAAGCCACATGGTGCCGGCAGATGGTCAGGTCGGCGAAAGGAGATGAGCGGAGGGAGTTGGGGAGAGAATGCGGGGGAAGGGAATGAAAAAGTGAAACAGCACACGGGGTGGGGGGTGAGAATTTGAAATCAACCAAGAAGGACAAAAATGCACGTTTTCAAATTTAAAAAAAAAAAAAAAGCAGCCACGTCGGCTGGAGTGCGGAGGTTGAGCTACAGGAGGAGGTTGTATAGAAGAACTCTTGGCTAATGCCCAGAGTTTTTCAATTTTTTTTATCTTCACCATACCACATGGAATCGCTACCATGTCAAGCGGTCATATGCATCGGGCATATTGAAGCGGCAGGCTAGCATTTCCCAATAATTATATTTAATTATTATAATTCTGTGTGTCCATATATACATGAGAAATTGGGAATGAACAGTCGGAAATAATAAATGGGCTTTGTTAGATACAGTCGGGAAATGCAGTCGACGTGCAGTCGGCTGTATAGAATGAATAAAAAAAATTATAAAAAAATTATTTTATATTCAAGGGGACCTACATGAATAAAAAAAATTTATAAAAATAATTTTTTTTTTCATGTAGGTCCCGTATTAATTCACTTTTTTCTTCGCGACTGCACGCCAACTGTATTTTTCGATTGTAAAAAGTATTTCTCATAATAAATATCTTTCCTGCTTTTTCTGATTATCCTTTTATTGGATTTTAAGGGTGAGTTTAGACGTTGATAAGAGTTGTGAATAGTAATAAAAAAATATATATAAAAAAATATGTAAAAAATAATAAAAAAATAATAAAAAAATATGTAAAAAATAATGAATAGTAGTAAAACTAAGTAAAAAGTAATTACTTTACTTTCTAGTAAACGTGTATTCTTCCCATTTAATAAGCAAGGAAAAAAATTTGTATAAAAACAAATAAAAAAGTGTCTAGCTAAAGCTCTCATAGATTCAAAATTAAAGCATAAGCTCCAAATATTAAGATGTTCATAAGATTCTTTTACACGTATATTACTCAAATATGGTTTAGCTTTTCCTTTTGGTCCATTGGGGGTCTATCAGAACAATGCACTACACAACTGGAGGTGGCCATTTCCCATCTATCATTCCACCATTCCCTGATAAGATTCTATCATCCAGGTCTGATGCAACTTAGAGGTGCAAAGTGGTCAAGGAGTGTTAACTGATTGATGATACTGGGTCTGACTGATATTTACTAGTTTTTTCTAAAGATTTGGTTTGGCAGTCTTTTTCATATAAATTTCATGCCCAGACATCATGAACATGGGTTGCTCTTCTATAAGTTATTTGATACTTTCTTGAATTCAAAATTTTAAGTTGAATGAAATTTTGGGGAGTTTCGATCAAAAGTAATGTTGGGGAGCTAAACCACAAGCATTAAGTGTTTAATCACTTAAATAATACAAGTCTGAACACCCTCCCCCCAAAAATAAACACCAAAAACAAACGAATGAATCCAAAAGATTGACTGCAAAACTAAAATGAAAATACATATATCACTGACTATTAAGTGTTAATAGCTCCTGCATTTAGGTATAATTTTCAAAGCATTGAATTTTGACACAGATATTCAAATTGAAAATTGACCCGTAAACTACGCAAGAAAAAATGGAATGGATCACAAAGAATGACCCACTCCCAACCATTTGAACAGAGACCAATACTCAATATATAGCCATGTGGATTCTACAAGGAAGCAACAGGCAAGTTCAAACCCGCATCTCTTGTTTTGGACAGATAAAGTTCCATATTACATTGCCAACTATCTATTAACACTCGACCGAATTCCACTGTTACTTAACAAGTAAGTTGCTTTACCAAACTAGTAGTGAGAGGAAAGAAAAGATGGGGGAAAAAAAAACTTTCATGATACCTTTACAGAATCCTTAATAGAGCCCCTTCTTGATCGATAATTAGCAAATAATTAATATATTCCATAAATATGTATATATATATATATATTCCCATCCCTTCGATCCTTCGAACCATAGTCCAAAACAAGTCTTGGAACCACCAAGATTAAAATTTCCAGTCTTACTTGCCAATACCAAAAAAAAAAACAAGACATAAAAGCAAACCACGCCAGTAAACAAGCATAACAGTCACAAAAAGCCAAATGCGCACCTATGGCCATAAAAAATATTAGCAAACAATAGATCCAAGCTTATGACCTCTTGAAGATGACCTACACAAAGATCATAGAGATCCACAAAAATACAAGCACAGATCCACTTCAAGACTTGAAGATCTCAGTGTCAAGGACCAGCTCAAGTAAAAGACAACACCACGAAACACCAGAGCACCACGAAGACCCAAGTTTTAGACCAGAGCACCACGTGATACAGAGTAGAGAAAAAGCAAAAAGTGCACTGGTACAAAGTAAAGAAAAAAACAATAGAGACTTGTTGAAAGGGAAAGCTCTGTCTAACTTTTAATTGATAAAAAGAATGGCCTATAAATAAGCTTTACATCAGAACACACTAACCACGACTCCTATAAAATAGCTCACAACTAAGGCACTTTCTCAACTACAAATCAAATAACAAATTCCTAAAGACTCGGTCTAACCCACCAACGACTAGAACTTTCAATGAATATTAATAAATATGAAATAAAACATTTAAATATTAACACCCTCCCTTAAACTGAAATCTGCAGATATCAGTTTAAAAGAAAGAATTAACCCTTTGCAAAGTCCTCCTTTAGAACAGCACATGAACAAACTCCAAGTAGACCACGCAACTTCACAAATGTAGCCAACTTGAGAGGCTTGGTCTGTATATCTGCAACTTGGTCTTCACTTCGACAATAAACCAGTTTGATTGTTCCATCATTACTGAGATCTCTTAAAAAATAATATTTCACATCAATATGCTTGCTTCTTCCGTGTAGCACAGGATTCTTGGAGAGTTTGATTGTTGAGCTGTTATCACAAAAAACTGTAGTAGCTTCCACTTGCTTGAACTGGAGGTCTTCAAGAATTCTTCTCAACCAGACAGCTTGACAAGCACAAGTTGTTGCAGTAGTAAATTCAGCTTCTGTAGTTGACAAGGTGACAATTTGTTGCTTCTTAGAAGACCATGAAATAGCCCCTCTGCCCAACATAAAAATATAGCCTGAAGTGCTCCTTCTGTCATCTTGATCTCCTACATAATCACTGTCAGTAAACCCAAACAGTTCTAACTTTTCACCTTTCTTGTAGAACAGCCCAAAATCTCTAGTTCCTTGCAAGTAACGAAGCATTCTCTTGGCAGCTAATAAATGCATTTCTGTTGGATTCTTCATATATCTACTTATTAAGCTCACAGAATACATTATGTCTGGTCTTGTTGCAGTTAAATACATCAAACTGCCAACAATTTGCTTGTAAAGTGTGCTGTCCACCTTCTTCCCTTCATGATCTTTGTTTAGCTTCAAGCCAAACTCAGTTGGAGTGCTTACAGGATTGCAATCCTTCATTTGAAACCTGTCCAAAATATCTTACACATATTTCTTTTGAGAAATAAAGGTCCCATTAGCTGATTGCACTACTTCTATGCCAAGGAAGTAATGCATCATACCAAGGTCAGACATTTCAAATTCTATCATCATGGATTTCTTGAATTCTTTAAACATGACACCATCATTTCCGGTAAATACGAGATCGTCTACATATAAGCAAACAATGAGCAGTTTCCCCTTATCTCCAATCTTACCAAAAAGTGTGTACTCATATGGACATTTGTGAAAGCCTTCTTTCAAAAAATAAGCCTCAATGCAACTATACCAAGCTCGTGGAGCTTGTTTTAAGCCATAAAGAGCTTTCTTTAATCTATACACTTTATGCTCATTTCTAATCTTAATATGACCAAGAGGTTGATCTACAAATACCTGTTCCTCCAAGTTTCCATGCAAAAATGCCGATTTGACATATAGCTGGAAAATAAGCCAAGAGTTCTACGCCGCCAATGCGATCACCAATCTGATTGTATCATGTCTTGCAACGGGAGCAAAAACTTATGTATAGTCAATCCCATATTCTTGCTTATATCCCTTAGCTACCAAACGCGCCTTA